>NC_089802.1:68707036-69307036 GCF_029633855.1 Hoplias malabaricus | reverse complement strand
TGTGATGATGTCTGGGAGCTGGGGGGTGCTGGGTGCGATCTTCACTGTCACTGGCTCGAAGAACATCAGCTCCTTATGAGTGGTGATGGTGTAGGTGCCAGTGGTCATGTTCTCCAAGCGGAATGAGCCGTCTTCTTTAGTAAGTACTAAGGAAGGAGGCCAGGATTAGAGGACAAGTTGCCTTCAAGATGTTTGTGGAAAACAAACAGTAAACAAGGTTTTTTTAACACATATGACCTAGGTTACCTTTAATCTGGTTGTTAAGTGTGACAACTGCATCTGGAACTCCTTTCCCATCTGGGCTGTTCAGAACTCTTCCCATTACTGAGAAACCCATCACTCGGAAAGTCGGCTAAAAAAAGCAGAGAGAAATGATAATCACTAATAGTTGTGTATTCTACAACTATTCAACAACTACCTCAAAACATATATATATCATGATAAAATGTACCTTTTTTCAGTCATTGTATTTTAAATATAGAGGAGATTCTTGTTAATGTTTTGAATAAAAGGTGAAAAATATAACAATACAAGACCTTTACAGTTATTTAAAGCCCCTTTTTCTTATTTAACAAAAGATGCAAATATTTGTGGCCCAGAATGTTATGACCTTATGTTTGCCAAATTTGCAAACTAAGCAAATTCAGCTATTTAAGTTCTGCCACAATGGGCAAAACACATTCTGTCTACAGCACATAGCTTGTTCAATATTCATAGAAAAGCAAGACATGTACTGGGACACTGAGTAGCTGCACATAAACCCAAGGCCACTCTGCTCAATGCTACATATCATATAGAGCAGCTGGTAAGGGATCTAAATGTATGCTTGTGTATGTGCACATGTGCTAGTGTATGTGCTTGTTAGACAAATTTGCTTGTTGTGACAAGTTATTGTGATAATAAAATCAAAATCAAATGTTTTGCGCAAACAAGAATGAGTTAAAACAGAAAGGTTCGTTTTACCTCTAGCCTCATACTGCTGTGTTCAACTTTGAAATCCAGTCGGGAGGGAGCAACATCAAAAGTGATTCTTTCACCTCTGTAATATGGCACCTGTAGTTTCAAAGTTAAATTTATTCTTTTCTGTGTTCTAAAGATGAAAACAATAAAACAGAAAAAGTAAAATAATAATAATAATTAATTAATAATAATAAAAAAGGACATGGTAAATCATACCACAGTGTAGTCTCCACTGGGGAGGCAGGGGAAGGAGAAGGTGCCATCCTCACGTGACTGTGCACTGCACAAATACACCAGCGATGAGTCACTTGACACAGCTCCATCCACAGGAGCTTTGCTGCAGCCGCTGATGTCCTGGTAAAAAAAAAAAAAAAAAACATTGGGCACTTTTCAAATGCATGACATTGGCTTGGCTTGGCTCAACTCAACTCGGCATGGCTCGATGTACTTTTCCCTGGTTGTTTTTCCACTACCAAAGCTCACAGACACAGGTGTGTTCTACTGTTCTTGGACAACTAGCACAATCTCCATAGAAAAGCAAAATAATGCATCTGATGCTCTGCAACATCTGCATGAGCTTAAGTACATCATGACAAATACCATGTAGAGGGGGCTAGAGAAGTATAGAATGTCCCATTATGTGAGTTTTTCATGAAGAGATGGAGCACCATCAATAGCTTTTGAAGAAGCAAGGATAGATGTTGTAATCCAGAATTAAATGTCTAACATCGTTACCTGACAGATGATATGGCCAACATTTATATCACTATATCTTTCTTAATGTTGGTCAATATGATATAATTCTGATATCGATATGAACAATAAAAAAGCCACAGAAAAACAGCCAAGAACTGAAAGTTACATGAGATCACTTTCAAACAACAACCTCTTGGCTTTGTCAATGTCAATATTTTTAAACTAAAATTAAACTTTTTATTTATATTAAATTTTATTTTTGTTCATTTTTAAATGTTGAGTGCAATGAACTGATGGCAGCAACCTGAACGTCTGTCAGTGACTGTAAATAATACATATTGAAAATGTGGATAAAAATCGTTTATTTTTATTTTATATATTATCACGTAAAAATCAATTATTAAAACATAAATACATACTGAATTATTGTACAGTCATATACCTGACCAGAGCTATTTTTACGTGGCTGAATGTCATTAAATCCTCACAGGAATTTTCTGACATCTAGTTTAAAACTTTGCCAGAAGAGCAGAAGCAAGAGTGACAAACAACATAATACTGACTATAATTTCTTTTTTTTTTTTTAATTGAATGAACAGGTGTTCATGAACATTCTAGTGCAGTTAGGTACTAGTACTGATCAATAAAGGTGTTCAAGGCACTTACTTCTTGAGCCATAGTGTTGGAGTAAAGCAGAAAATTAACTTCCTTCATGGGTTCACCATCACTCTGCACCTCCCCAGAGACATCATAGCCTTTAACTTCAAGGGAAGCTGCAACTTTAGCATTGGCATTCGATACAGACACTGAGGTGGAGCTCTGGGGAAACAGTACAGACAAATAACTCTATTTCACATATTTGTTATATTATTATTATTATTTAGAACAGCAGCACAAAATCTATTCAGCACAAAATCTATAAGAATGAATAAAGCTTTAGATAATTAAAAAAGGCTGGGAAAGCCATGTAACACAAAAAGTCATAGTATCATAGAAATCAGATGATTTTGCACTACACAAACTATGTGGGCATACAAAAATGTACTGGTAATATCATGTAAACTACTGCAAGACACACATCTTCAGCACAACACTACCTGGTCCAGGGTCCAGGATGCATGGGTTGCTGTAATATCGTAATTTCCTGGGAGCACTTTGGTAAAGATGTACCTGTAAAATGAAGAGAACAGTTATCATAAGCATGGAATTAAAAATGTAAATCCATTTTCACTATATGTGTATTTTAGCATTTTTCAGAATCCTCAGAGACATTTATGTTCAACTATGAGACAAGCAAGTAACCTTAAAACATTTATAAGAGATGGTTTATGGTCATGGAATTCTTAAAACAGTTCAAAAATGGACTAAATCTATTTTTCAAAAAATGTTAATTAAAAATTATAACAATAAATAAATAATCAACAAAAATCAATGCTTTTGTCCCTGAAGGTTAAATGAAAGCCCATGAGACTCTATCACATCCTTTTAACTTAATTAGAGAGAGAATATTGACATACTCTCCTCCTGGTTGAGTGAATACGGTCTGAAGTATTTCCTCCTCTCTGGCATTTCTCAGGCTGACCTCCACTCCTGCTGGACCTTGCAGATGACCTTTACTTAGCACCTGAGACAAAACGTGAAAAAATAACACAAATATTATTGTGGAAATAGTGTAAGAATAAAAAAGAAAATGGAGGGAGGGGGAAAAACACAAGCAAGAAAAGTGTGGCTCTGACATGGCTTAACTGCTCACAAAAATGACTAGTAACTGATATTAACTATGTACAGAAACAATGAAATTAAATTACTCTGGTAAATGTGATATATAACTCTGGGATTCTGGGAAAGAACATGGGATATCCTTTAGGATTGTAAGGAGATGTGTGTCTAAAATGGCTTGTTTCAACCCTCTAGTCCTGCAACATGGGGCAGATATTGCCCTGAATTATCCATTATTATTTCCACAGTACTGTTGATCAGCTTCTCTTTTCACAATGAGAGCAGTCGATTAAAGTCAAAGGAAACAGAGAAAGTGAAGTGGAATCGACTCCCAGATTTTAGATTCTTCAAGAATGTGGATTTTAAACATTTGGAGTCAACTCAGTCTCAGTTTGTGATTGGCATAAGAGGTTGTGGTTGCTGTAGTATGGTAGATGTGTACATGCACATTTGTGTAAATACATAGCTTGTGGGTTCTAGCATTAATGTATTTTTTCTGGCTATTTGTGTCTGAAAACCTATATCCCTCAATAAATCTTTGCTGTTTACTGATTAACTGTTCATGAACCCTGACAGATACGTATATATCAAAATTAGTTAATGTTTCTCACCTCTCCCGAGACTGAGAACCCAGTGAAGAAGAAATTTATGTCCTGCTCTTTAGTGCAAATGTCAGTGAGCCCATCCACATGGAGTTCAACTGTTGTCGGTTCTGGGATCAAAAAGCACACAGTCAGTCAGTGTATACTGGCTCTTTGACTAATTATCCAATAGATAAACCCAAATGCAAGAAATAATAAAAAGCATGTTACAAGTACTGTACAGAGGTATTTCATCTCTTACCAAAACTCCATCCAGATGGTGGTTCAATTTTGAGTACAAAATCACCCTGTAAAAAAGATAGACACATTCATTCAATATCTGTAACCCTTATCCAGTTCAAGGTCGCGGTGGGTCTACCTGGAATCATTGGGCGCAAGGCAGGAATACACCCTGGAGGGGGCGCCAGTCCTTCACAGAGCAACACAGACACACACACATTCACTCACACCTACAGACACTTTTGAGTCGCCAATCCACCTTCCAACCTTCCCGGAGGAAACCCACGCGGACACGGGGAGAACACACCAACTCCTCCTCACACACCGGAGCGGGAATCAAACCCACAACCTCCAGGCCCCTGGAGCTGTGTGACTGCGACACTACCTGCTGTGCAAACGTGCCGCCCAAAATAGACACAGATAATACAAAATATATTATTTTGTGGCGTGCACAGCGCTGGGTATGGAGATACAGCCATGCTGCCAACAAGCAACCTTTATTAAGTGCCCTAACTTGGGAGCACTTGGGTGCAGAAAGGAGCACATAAACACAGAAAAACTTGGGCTTGCCGTGTAGCAAAAGCCAGTGGCACCACACATCAGCAAACAATTTTCTGCCTAATGGCGATTCCCACAACAACAACAACAAAATTTGTAAAACACAAAGCCCAAACACACAAACACGCAAAACATCAACCTCAATAACTCTCAAACACCAACAGGTCAACAAAACACCAAATCAACAAAAATGTATAGCTTTAAAAAGCAAATAACTTATTCTACGCCTCCAAAAGGAAATGTTACGTTACAACACTAATTAGTAATACCTTAAGGACTTTGGCTTAATTATTTAAAGGGTCCATCTCATTGAAATCTAAGAGTTATTTACTGAAACTGAAGCCAAATTGGCCAGTCATACTTGCTGTAATATCACAAAAGTCAATACAATTATATACACATCTATTTATAACGCCCAGAAATGTTTCAAAATAAACGCCTTTTTGAACTAGGCAAAGTCCAATGAAGCCAAACAGAAAAGAGCTAAGAATCATAAAAGGCACAGCCTGTTAAAATATAAAAAAACACAAAGTTGGTAAACTGACATATATTAGAATTAGTCATTCCTGTTGATTGGCATATAACACCAAATATACAGCATAAAAAGAAAATACAAGAGGGGTGTAAGATTAGTTGTGTACCTTGTCATAGAGAGGAATCATGAAATAGCCATTGATGGGAGCACAGTCAGTCTGGTATTTCAGGGAGCCCTGCTTAGTGTACAGCTTAATCTGGAGGAATAAGAGGACAACTCATTTAATCATTTCACTAGTGTCAGTTCTCATAAGCTCATTAGGAGTGTAAACGTGACATGAGTGAGCATACAGACAGTGACCCTTTTGTGCTTTTTGTCCTTATATTGACGTTAGCATATGCTGAATAAAAATAAAAGTGTGTAGAAGCCGTTACTTCGTTACCTACAAAGCTAGTGCACTACATAGGCAGAAAGCATATGACATTTGACAGTTTCACAATTTCAGAACAAAACTAGCGAAACAAGCCGTTAAGGGCGCCGGCTAATGTAGTGTAGCCTATTAAGCTCAGTGTTAAAGAGTTATTTTATTTGTGCTTATGTAGCACTTTAACAGCAAACTGTTCTGTAAGAAGAAAGCCAATTACGGCAGCTTAAACCTCACCTAGTGTTAAGCATTAAATTTTGTGCTGGTTTCATAATCCATGTAACGCTGAAGGTGCTTACTGTGCTGCTAAAGTGTAGCCTGCCTTTTGCTAGTAGAGCTACGCTGAACGCAGATCTTACTAACGACCTCATACGATCGGTAATAATGGGAGGCGAGTGAACGTCGATCCAGATGGTTTGAAGATCCAAGGAAAAGTGCCCAGAACTGAATTAGCTCCACGGGCTAACACTTTAGACATGTCAAATATAAATCAGCCTCTCACCTCGATGAGGGAGTAATCAATCTCCACGTCCGACTTCACAAACCCGCCGCAGCCTACCAGAATGTCATCAGCCGAACTCACAAACCGAGAGCACAGTGAATAAAAGAGAAACAGGGCAATATTTAACTCCATAAACGCTGCCATCGTTCAGCTATTGCCCACAGCGAAGACGGACGACGCACGTGGTCTCTGAGCCGCGGACAAATCACAGCGCGCCGCACATTCTCTTGCTCAACCCCATTCGCCGCCGACGCAGCTACTCCAGGCTCATTCGTTTCATTGGTTCGTTCAGGAGACGCAAGTTGCCAATCGTGGCGCTCTAATCTCGATTGCATGCGGTGATTGGTGGATGAAGTACCTGCTCTTACCGTCCTGGGGTCGCTGCTGATCCCAATGCGTACATTTCTCTACATTTATATTATACTTGTATGTTTTTTTAATTATCGTTTGTTTCTATATTTACTTTGTTAAAAGAAGTACACATTTTCACTATTTCATATTTAACACTTTTAAAATAACATTTAGTGTAATCATATTTTAAACCAGACCGTTTCATTCATTGCTTCTTTCTCTTTCATTTATTTAATTTTCTTTATGTTACATTAATACTGCAAAGTACATATTTATGTTCACACAGAGAGGGATATGCACTTCTCTTTTACCTCACAAGATGGCAGCCTCTTTTCTGTAACCGGTTTATTCAGTTCAGGGTCACGTGAGTGCAGATTATAATGCAGTGTAGATTGTGGGGTGAAATCTGGAGACGGACGGCGTTTGTTTTATGACTTTTAGGTGTGAGAGTGGTAAACTTTGAGTACATAACTAGTTTACACTTAAGTTTTTGTGTGCTGCAACTATACTCAGAGTAAATTAGTACAGGTATACTTTATTAGTTATAAGAATTGTATTATTCCACATTCGTAATGGATTCTGATATGAATTAAGCCTGTTACAACATTCCCAATCCCAACCTGGGATCATGGTGAAAATCTACATATTTTACTAAAAGGCCATTCGTAAATATTGTAGGAGATGTGAATATCTGGCAACCACAGCTGAAAAATGCAGCTTTAAACTTGACCTAACTCTAACTGTGAACCTGACCCTAACTCTTACCCTAAACTTGACTTGATGATTTATTGCAAAATTAGAAAGTTAGAAAATTGATATTAGCTCCTTTAGTTGCTAAATGATCTCTCTACATGGGCACAGCAGCAAATACAGAATGATTTAAGGGGTACGCATCTTAGTTAAATGTTTTAAAAAGTACAAGCAGTATTAATATAAAGCACTGTATTGTGGAGCATTTTTATTTTGTAAAATGTGAGTGAGAGAGTGAATTTGTGAGTGAGTTACTAGGTAGTCCATAAGTTGCTTTGCATTTACAAATTAACGCAAGGAAAAACTTAGTTAGGTTTGAGGTATTTTAACGTTTTTATTAAATCTCGGTTTATCAGTCTATAAATATGTTATGTAGGACAAATCATTCCTCACACGATTGTTGGAAACCTAATGGCAAACAATCTCTGATTTCTAAAATGATCTGTCATGAAACAGCATTTTAAAGCAGTGTCTTCTTAATAGGGCTGCAGTATCTCAATTTGTCTGTCATTCACTGATAGATATATTGACGTATTTATCCATCCGTGACTGATGATGCTGGTGCTCTGTGGAGCTGGCTGCTCCCCATACAGAATGAGAAGATGATCGGTGCGCTAGTGAGAAGCTGAAACGTAGTAATCATATATACCCAGCTTAGTTCCAGCTGTTGAACATAGATGCATCTATTTGTGCATATATACTTCTTGTATATGGTTTTATTTGTACGTCCTGTGTGATCTAATCATGGCATCTACAGTCTGCAGTAATTGCCATCATTTTCTAAACAGCAGACAACATTTACACGTCACATAATCTACATGTTTGTGTGAATTTCTTTCTAAAAAATGACATTTTGTCTAGTGTTTATTGAAACCTGAACAACAAAATAAACCATTATGGTTTAAAAGGCCATGTGGACTCCTCCTATTAACATTACTAGAGACAAAGTGTCCAGCAATAAGTATGTGAAAATGATGTATAGAGTGCATTCATGCCATTCTCCAATAACTGCAACAACAGAAATGACTATTATTAGACAGGTTTTCTTCTTTGTTGTTCTATGCCAGCAAGACCATTCATCCAGTTTGATGGGTTTCTTGTGAAAAACAGGCTGGGCCCTGTTGCAGTAGAAGCTGAGAAGCACTGTCTCTTGTAAACGCAATAAGAAAGAGAATAACAATGTTAGCATTCTAACATGGTCTGCATCAAAACCCTTATTTGTCTTCGACAAAAGAATGGAAGGCAAAAAGGCCAAGTGATGTCTGTAGAGATGAACATCATTTGCAACATTTTGACCACCCTGTCATCTGCTGTGCTAACGTCCATTAGATTTCAACCGACATGAATATGAGCCTTAATTTAAAATGGAGTCTGTGGGTTGGAACAAATGAGATTTTAAAGACAGTGTCATTAGTGGCAATGGACTGTCTAAAAGGGTTTGTTCTTTTTTTTTTTTTTTTTTTTGAGAGTGAGGGCATGGCAACCTTCCTAATCCTGAGGTCAGAGCTCAACCAACCTTGTTACCACACAGAACAGCAAGTTTCATAGCCCTGATCACTATATACCAATAAGTCCATTATGGAATGTAATGTTATTTATTTATTATTTACTTTGCACAGCATGTTATGTATCTATTATATTTACAAGTAACTTTCTGATGGATATAGTTTTATTATATCAGGACTCATGTAAAAGACTAACCTAGATAGTGGGAGAAGGTGTAGGTACCACATATATTACCACTTTAAAATAAGACCAGGCTTATAAAGGTTAATAAGTGATTTAAAAGACTGTTTATTACAAGATTATTAATTAGATTGTAAACACTTGAAAAGTAATTTATAATCATTTATAACACAAAGATAGGAAGTGTGACACAGACATAGGGCTGAATGTGTCACAGAACTTACTGAAAATATCAAGGGATAATAAGTTAAGACCTGAGAATATGGATTTAGTTACTTCACATATTAAGATACACCACATCGTAATTAATGAAAAAAAAGACAGTCCGTTGGTGGTTAATTCATTGAATGGCTAAACTTACTAACAAATATATGTTGAAGTCAACAGGATACTTACTGATGGAGAAGACAAAGTAAGGTCCGTATCTGGCAAGATCTTAGGTTCATCAGTGCAGATGTATGTGGGTTCATTATCTGGCAAACAACAGGTCATTGTTGCTCTTTCTAGAGTCCAATGAAAACTGTTCATGTGTGAGTAGCCATTAACAACCAACTAACCAACTAACCCTAGCTTAGCATTCAACACCTGTACCATAGCAACCCCCTAGCAACCAAAACCTATACCATAGCAAAACCTTAGCAACAGAGTCACAGAAAGTGGGAATGATTAAGTTGCACAACCATCTTTATAAACCTTTATAACCTATATATATGTAATCTTATACCAAAATATTTTATCTTTAAAGCTAATCCATATATTGTCTCCCAATAAGGGTTTGTGGAATATTCAAAGCAAGTTTAAAAGCTGGGGCTCATTTCTACTGGCTTTCAAGTTCACTGAATAGGGAAACTGAAAGGTTGTTGTACATCTAACATTGCTAGGCAGCTAAGTTAAGCTATGTTATTTAGTTAACTCAACTAAACAGTGACTGGAACAATGGACATAGTAGTGTGCAGCATCAAATCAAGCTGTAGCCCAGGCAAAGCCACACATGCATCAGGTTCTCCTCTCCCGTGAAAGCTTATGCTTGAATTCTGAGACAGTGACTGTGTAGATTTGATGGTGTGTAGACACAAGAGAATATTTCTGTTTCGCATTATATGGCATTCAGCCACTAGAACATGAGTGGGGTCAAATACAGTTTTGGATAATTAGTTTTGGATTGCAAATGATGTAGCCTAATGTACAGCGGCATTTAATGCTTTTCAATTGAAATTATACAAGCTGCGTGTACACAATTGAATGCTTTTACCATCAAATGCTGAGGCTTTGCCGTGCCTAGGGTTTGATCTCTAACAGATGGTAATAAATGGAATAGGGCAGAGTCATTTTGATTTCAACAAAAATGTGCTTCACCAGTAACATAACCATAAAGCTTGTATATAACACAGAAAATCTAGTCTTCATTAACTTAGTATAATAAGTAATGTTACTTAGTATAACAGTAAAATAATCATAGTTTTGCAAATGTTAAATACTCAGGAACTTAGGTATTTTACAAAAATACATATGAAACTTATTACCATTTGCTTCTGTACACTGATCAACAGCAGCTGTTCCTAACGACCTCATAAAATGGCTACTGAGTAAATGATAGCTGTTTAAAGATCGTTGGTGTATTACGAAGGAACTGTAAAGTGTCTTTGCAACCACTTGGTCAATCTATAAATAAGCCATCCATTTTATTAACAGAAAGTCAAAACAACATCACTGTTACCATGTATGACCAGGTATAATACGCTGAACTTTGAAAATCTAATTATGTATTCAGATGTCTATGTGGTGTTTCAGACAATTCATAGTGCTGCCCACCCCCACCCACTCATACCAGAGGGGTTTAATTCAGCTCTGCTCTGGGAACATGTATAAGGCTACGAGGTCAGCCTTGAGGGGGGTTGTAGCATTTCCATATTGGGTTCTACATGTGCATTTTCATTTACAGCTATTAAAAAGCTCTCTACTGATTTGAAAACCTTTATATAAAGATTTTAAGCATTCAATCATGTCTGCATTATTTTAATAATTAGACACCATAACCAATCACATTTTCCACCACCTGATCCTCCTCTCCATTCCCTCCAACATCAGAATCATTGGCTCTGCATGGAAATGAGGACCTACCTTCTGTCATTTAGATTCCAGTCACATCTCAGCATGATGTCTGTCATTGCTTCATGGATGATGGCCCTGAAAAAGAATCCTAGCAAGACTGACCTGCTGTATGGTCTAGGAACCACTGCTCCTATTATTAACTCCTACTGCTCTTAATAGTATCTCCCTGGTCACTCCATCTGAAGCTGTATACAGCCTTGGTGTAACCTTGGATGACCAGTTGTCACTCTTGACTCACATTTCAAACCTGACACTCTCATGCACGTTTCTCCTTTACAACTTGCAAGGGATTTAAATCTTTCACTCTCTGGAGACTTCCCAGGTACTTGCTCAGGTATTCTGGTAATCTCATAGCTTGAATACTGCAACAAGGGGCCATGAAGCCCCCCACAACTAATCCAGACCGCAGCAGCACAGCTGGTTTTTACATATGTTACCCCACTTCCACCTTCCTCTTATTGGCTTCCAGTAACTGCTCTCATCAAATTTAAAACTTTGATTCTGCATATCCCTCATGTAGCCATCTGTATGTGCCAGAGTGACTCAGAAATCGTCCACTGAGATAGGGCTTTGAGTAGACTTGTTCATTCTTCACCTTCTGTTCTTTAACACGCTTATTGACATTCTCAGAACAAAGAACTGTTCTCAAAAAAACAGTTCTTTATTCGTACTGATCTCTGTTTACAAACCTCCATTTTTCTTTTTGTCTGCTTGTTTTACACTGATGTCGACAAGAGGAGGGTGGGTTCCTATTTTCAGTCTTGGTTCTTCTCAAGGTTTTATTCCATGTTCAGAGGGAGCTTTCCTTTGTCACTGTTTACTCGGCTTGCTCGCAAGGAGCTAAGACCCAGAATCCTGTAAAGCAGCTTTGCGACAACACTTGATGTAAAAAGCACTCTATAAATCAAAAAGGAATTGAATGCATAGCCAAAACGTGATCAGCTCTATAGTGACACCAAGGAAGCACTGCTTAATGGTTTGCTAATGAAAACAACCTGAAAGTCCCAGCATCCACTGCAGCATCATGAATACACTCTTGCAAGTTTACGCCTCATTCATTCATTCATTGTCTGTAACTGCTTATCCAGTTCAGGGTCGCAGTGGGTCCAGAGTCTATCTGGAATCACTGGTTGCAAGAAGGGAACATACCCCGGAGTGGGTGCTAGACCTTCGTAGGGCTACACACTTATGGACAATTTAGAATAGCCAATCCACCTACCAATGTGGGTTTTAGGACTGCAGGAGGAAACCAGAGGACCTGGAGGAAACCCACACAGACACAGGGAGATCACCCCAAACTCTTCACAGACAATCAGTCAGGCGACACTACTTGTTGCCACACCATGCTGCCCACACACAATTTATTCTATTTTATAAAAGATTTATAAGCTTTACTAAATGGTTTTGGGGAAAAATCAATTTAATTTCAATTGACTTGACATATCTTCTTGAAAACAAAATGTATACACAGTATAACGAAAGTGTTGTCTCTGACATCTACACAGTGCTGTAAGTAGCTGGTAGAAATTCACAGTGACTATATTGCAATATCCCAGCAATTAATAAAAAATGGTTCTTGGTTTGGCTATATGGCTTTAGATTTTTTCTTTAAAAGGGTAGAGAAGCTAAATGCTGCTCACTAACAGGTCCAGGAAGGTTTCCATTGTCTCCAGCAATAAATGTTCAAAAAAGTTGTCCTTGTCATGTCAGTGGGAGGCCTTTTATCATGACCAATAATGAAGTGCCAGAGCCACTAATTACATTAGCTCATAGGAAAAGGTAAATGGAACTAAGTGCTTTCAATGGTAACATAGTGTGCACAATTCAGCCTAAATTCAATGGCTCTGGGAGAAAAGACATTTTGCAGGCCCACTCAGAGCACAGATTCAAATATGCTGAGGTTCTGAATTCTGTTCATTTACATTAAACATTGCAGCCATCACAGAAATGTCTGAAATAGATAAGCGTACATGTACCACCGTACTAAATAAGCGAGCCACTGTGATGCTTATAGCCACAGGTAACAGGGCAATTTATTATTGTGAAATTCCTTCCAGTGCTGTGGACTCATCTTCTACTTTTAAAACATTATGTTCCCTGTCATTATTGCACCAGACAGATTTGTTTTTGCTCTCAAGTGGAGGTGGAGAAGACAGAGGGAGATAGATTGAGAGGGAGGAAGGGAGACGGACTGAAGAGCATAAATCAATAACTCGCTGACTATGATGCATCACTAGATATGACTGTGAAACCTGCCATATGGGTTTGTTTCCCTCAGCAAGGGTACTTCATAATGTGTTACTATTAAACATTCTGATGTCCTAGTGTTTTCTGACATTTCTTTAGATCAAAACACAGTGTTTTTATTACCTTGCTTATCCCATGACAGCTCAAAGACATTCATTTAAAAGCTGTCATTTATGCAACAGATAGTTATAAATAGTTAAATTAACAATGTTCTCCTCCTAATTTATTAAGATTTTTTTTATTATTGTATTTATTTAATGAGCATTTTTACGGCACCGATAGTTTCAATGCTTCTTAAGGGGACCATATTACACCCTTTTTAGAAAAGTTTCAAAGTTTCAAAGTTCACTGAAATGTCTTTGACATACTTTGGTCAAAATACCAAACAGATCAAATAACAGAACAATTTTCTTACCCTGTCTAAACAGTCCTGATCAGAATGATTTTCTGAGCTGTCTCAGTTCCTGTCAAAAATTAGTGTAATCCAAAAAAAGGAACCCTGGAGTGAGACGTAATGAGCAGCTTTTTAGTCACTTTCCTTTGGTTCTCTTTCTCCACCATTCGGGTTTTTACCATTTTAAATCAGTACTCATATTTCTCGGTGCTCATTGTGACTGGGATTGCTCTGTTTACCTTATCTTTCCACTCTCACATAAACACATGTTCAAAGCTGTGATTGGAGAGACTCAGATAAGGGGGTGGGACAACTCTGAAATACATGCTGTTTATGTAAGACATGGCACAAAATCAGAGCTACTCATTTTATCCCATGTCTTCAGAATCAGGCTCTGTCCACATGTATTCAGATACAGAAATGGTGGTATTATCATGCAAGAAGCAGACCATAGTACCTCTTAAAGAGGGACATCAAAACCCCATTGAGCATGAGAGAAACACAGAGGTTTAATCCCAAATCACTACATACTCCCTATATAGTGCACTACACATGTCATGAAATTAGTGAATCTAGATCTTAATAGTGCATTACATATTTCTATTACAACCTCATTTATATTAATTCATATGTGCTATGTTTTGCCTGTAAACATGACACCACTGACAAGAGAGTTTTCAAAAAACTCAACCTTGAAAAATCTCCACCTCAATTTTACAGTGACTTAAAACCCTGTTTTCATGTTGATGGGAGACCTAAACCTGGACAAAGCCTCAGTTTTTATAAATGTCCAGATATGTGTGGATAGGGCTATAAATAGATCACAAAAACGTACTGGGTGGTACTCTTCCACAGTTTATGGGTTTGTAGGACCTCCAGATTTCCAAATGAATGTTCTAATGCTTTAAAAATATGTTTTTAAATATAAGTCCCCTTTTATTAATCACCTTAAATTTTCAAATCACTTGAAAATGAAGCCCTCTGTTCAGATCCTGAAAGCCTTACAAATCAATGAGGTTCTCTGTATCTACCTAGATACCACAGCAAACAAACAAAATACATAATTGGACAATAGGACAGTTTTTCATTGGTTGTTCCCAACAATAACTTAACAATACAAGAAAAAAATATTACAATAATACTGCATGGATTAAACGCAACACCCCTGCTTATTCTATCATAAATTAATTTATACTGAAAATACAGGTAATCTAGTAGTTGTCAGAAAAGAAATACCATCAACATATAACTATGAAAATCAAAAACTTAAAAATTAGAAAAGGAATATCCTAGAAAGCCCCAAGTGTACTCAAATTATTCCAGCCATTGTTGTAAATTTTGAGTCCTTTCTTTCAGCCAGTTGCATAGCCATGAGCTACTGTGTGATAATAGCGCCTTTCTTTCATTTCCTCTTTGGTTGCGACTGAAGAGAACAGTAACCCAACAATGTGTTCCCAGGTCCCAAAGCGACTGGAGAAGCTCAGCACACAGCCGACCCAATTACTAGACTTGGGGGGGTATGTAATGAATCATTGGGGGGAATTTTATTTTAGTACTGCAGACTTATTTTTCAGCTGTGCTTTCCCTTGTGTCATTTAGAGGACCTCAGTAAAATGGAACTCATCTTCAGTGTTCACAATCAAGATCATACTCTATTGATAACACACACATGAACATGATGATCAAAAGGATCTGTGTAGAATTCAGCTACATGTGGAGTTTCATGATTCTATATGTGTTCCTTTTATAGCCAGGCTGATGTATTGATTCTCCCTTCCCTCTCCCTTCTCTTTCCCATCTTAATCTAGCTGCTGCTTAGCAGTAATATTCCTTCTACACTAATGGAGGACCATTCTTCACCACTAGCCTCAGATCCAAAAGACAAGATGACCTCTGATGAACAGGGCCAATTTATAATAACT
This sequence comes from Hoplias malabaricus, assembly GCF_029633855.1. Taxonomy (NCBI): domain Eukaryota; kingdom Metazoa; phylum Chordata; class Actinopteri; order Characiformes; family Erythrinidae; genus Hoplias; species Hoplias malabaricus. The sequence continues at coordinate 69,291,419 of NC_089802.1, read as the reverse complement.
CCTAATTAATTAATGGGCCTTCGCCATTCTTCACTGGTTTTCTAGGGCTAATTTTGTGAGCGCAGTCATAATATATGGCAATTTCAAAAAGCATGGAATTTACTTTCAACTCTCTTCCTGACCTTATTATATACAGTTCTACACATTCTGAACAAAGCTTCTTTAGAGTGGACCATTTATTCTTGAGATAATTGTTCTGTCGTTTTAAATTCTGTTCAGACCTAGTGGCCACATAATTAGAACCACCAAACCTGTAGGATCATCTGTGTTTCTAGTCCACAAATGAACTAACAGAATATTATTTGCCTAGTGGACTAACCTCACTTATATTATACATTATAGGGCCAAAATATTTCTTCTGAAATCAAGCATGGTAAAAACTTGTTTGTCACCGATCGCTGCAGTAACAGCCTCTAGAGTCTCATTAGATTAGAGTAGTAGATTTCGACTAGGTCTTGGAACATTTCTGTGAAGATTTGACACCATTCAGCTACATTAACATGTTGGACTCATTAGTTTTTGATCACAAAAGCCACTCCAGCTCATCCAAAATGGTACTGGATCGAGTAGTTTGATAGCTTGACATCCTAAACTTGGAAGGTGTTATAAAACCCTAATTGATGCTTATTTTTTGTGCTTTTCAATGTGTTAAATTAAAAAAACAAACATTTATTAATAAACATTTATTGTGCATTAAAATATGTAGACGTGTTCACTATTTAGAATATGAGGGAGTACAGCAGCTGCACATGAATATAATGTCACTATGCTCAGTGCCAAAAGTAGAAGAGTGGGACTCTTTTCTGTGGAATGAAAGAGAACTATTACTATGCTATAATATTACTATATTCTTTTGGGATGACCTGAAATAGATGAGTTATTTTTACTCAGGAAATCATGTCATTTGACCAAAGAGGACCAGAGCTTCTGCATACAACCCTGTAGTGAACCTATGAAGATGACGGAGCCCATAAAATGGTAAATGCTTCTAACGAAGTGAGCTGTGAGTGTATATAGGCAAGCTCAATGCAAAGTGTGTGGTTTAAACTAATTAAACTAAAAACCAATGAACCACAACAAGCTGACAAGATCTTTTTTCAGCATGCTCATATGCTGCAATAACAGCTATTAAATTAAATGAGCATGTCTTAAAAAAAGCTACTAAAGTCAAGGCAGCCAGTTTCATTAAACATTACAGAGCATTATAAAGTTTCTGGACACATGCTGTGTGTTACTTACTATAAAGGAAATTGACTTTATCTTTGTTAATAGACAATCTTCTTTAAAGGAAAATGTAGGTCATTTCAAGTACCCTGTCACTTACTGTCGGTGGGGGCACCTATTAATTTGTAAATTCAGAAGAACCAAAAGTCAGGTCAGAAAACTGTTTGGAATGTGCTGTGTTTTGATAGTTTTTCCATTTTCTCATTAAGAGCAGTAGGAATTCTTCAGCAAAAAACTCACATTGTAGCTGGTCTAATTGATATGAATTTTCTGTAACTAGCAGTATGTTTTTGGAGTTTTCTGTGTAATTCTGTATGTAAAACAACTCTCAGTTGTTTCTGCTGCTTTCTATGCACACCATAAAGATCCTATATTTATAAACCATACATAATCAAATTAATGTTGTTATGCAATTATTCAAGTAATTAAATGTAGCATTTTGGGGGGGGTCACGAACTCATTAAATTCCTATTAGGGAGTGATAATTGATTATTTAATTATATTTCTTTTCTCTGAATGCAGGAGAGAGAAAGAGAGAGACAGAGAGAGAAGGACAGAGATAGGGAGAGGAAGAGAAAGTCAAAGAGAAAAACAAAATTGTGAGAAATTAATCAAATGCAAATTTGATTTACACGGATTGCACAGTGCGCAATTTGAATATTAATTAAAGAAACATATGTTGTAAATATCTAAATGTAATAGAAATGGATATCCCTTGTAATCCTAAGACTTTCCATAGTTAAAAAACGTTGAATTGAACATGCTTACTGTCGTCTGTTGTCATATGAGCATAATGTAGCATTAATATGCCATCATTTCCGTGTCTCTGTCTTTTGAGGGGTTAATTTGATCCATATGAGGGGTGGGCGCCCCTGTAAAATCACGTTAACGTTTCTTTCCTCTGGTGCTGGCAGCCACATTAACACTCAATCCAAGGCCATCTGAAGCCTAAATGAATTGCCCCGTTCCCACAGTGTCTGATTGGAGGAATGGGGTAATATAATTTGAATTTAGCTGAACATTTTAGCCCGTCTAGCTCAGGGGCACATTTCATCTGCAAGTCCCGTCGCTACATTTCCAGAAATATCTGTCATTCCGTTGGATGATCTCTCTCTCTCTCTCTCTCTCTCTCTCTCTCTTTCTCTGCCACACACAACCACACCTGAGGGAAATCAAGGGAATTAACACTTGACACGTGCTGTCACAAAGTGTTTAACGCAGGACTTCTTATTTGTCTTTTTCCTTTTTTCTATACCCACAGTATATGTAGGAAGATTAAATATTATTCCTGTCTGTTTTCATGGCGAGTGGGCCTTATAAACCGATATAAACTTGCAAAATTAATTGGAAAATTACATAAGTTGCCATGAGCCACTAGCATTCTTTCGGACACCACTGAACACCATTGGACGCCTGAGTTAAGCCTAATTTCCAAATCTAATCAGAGACTCATTAGCCTCCTTCTGGGCCCCGGAAAAGGTCAAGAAACACATCAGTGTAGAGCCCAACAAGCCTCACAGAGAAAGAAATTCCAGATATAGCAAAACATTAGCTTAGCAATGGAAAATGGGAGGAAGGCAGACAATAGTAGGGGAAAGGGAGGGGCAAGGACAAATGCCATTCTGCATCCCTTCTCACAGAAGTGAAGACCTGTAATTGGAAAATAACAGCTTTTCGACAGATGGGCGGAAAATGCCTGGAGCCAGCATGACTGATTGTGCAGAGGTTTAAATCTGGGTCGAGTCCCCAGCACTTTATATTAATAAGAGAACGCATGGGAAGAATCATAAATCTTATCAATGGAAAGGCATTACTTGGAGAAAAAAACTGGGGTTGCGAGGTAAGGTCAAACTGAGGGCAACCTAGCTGCATTATTTTTGGGGGATCACTCAGCCATGGGGTCTGCTGAATTCACAGATAGATGAATTTCAATTTGTCAATTTGGTGTCGTTATCAACAACATTCATTCAAATCTGAGTTCACAGAGTGCAGAACAAAACCTTGCCCATTTGTGTACTCATATTGTTTTTGATTTAATTCTTTTCTCTAGTCTTAGCTCACCAGTGGTGATATACACACCAGAATTAATTGATACCATGAACCCATATTCTCACTGAGTAGACTTGATGGTTGTCTCTATAGAAGTCCCATGTTTTGAGTTGCACAGTTCCTTGGAGCCAAAACGGACTTTCGGTTACCCTGACACAACTGGGTCATATTAAGTACCATTCATTTTGTCATATGATTTCAAGTACAAATTTGTTGCTTTCTTGTAACTTTTAATCAAAATGTAGTGCATTTGCCTTCCTGTAAAAAGCCTTATGAGGTGTGAATACCTATGTGAGAGCCTGTGGGCTTAGAAAAACATTAAACTAATAGCTACTTTTCACCATCTAATCAAACCACATTTGTAAAAATCATGCTCCGCACACTTCTTGACAAAAGGTCCTGATTCACTTGAAAATACATTACATTAAGGAAGCAAAAATGGTTATTAAGCTTAGGTTTTTAAAGGCAACATTCACAATATTAATCAAAAAACACCTTTATATAAAATTCTGATGATGTTTCCTCAACATTTGCTTGCTCTACAGTCTGTTTTCATGCTCAGAAGAGGTTAAATGTGTTTACAAAGCCCAGATATCAGTAAATGGGTAAAAAAAAACTGTCTTGGTCCAGTATGCTAGGTTCTCTCTCTCTCTCTCTCTGCTCACGGCAGAGCAAAGGCATCTGGAGATTTTAGACAACAGAGAGAACTCCAAACCTTCAAAAGCACAAACCTAGACTATTGTTCTATTCCTGCTCCAAAGGTGGGTAATATTAACATATTTTTTCTCATTTGGATTACTTAAAGTGGAATGTCTCCAAATTCAGGAGATGGCTAACTGCATTATTGAAAATAGTAAAAAGCTAAACAACTCGAGTTACAAATGACTTAACTTAGACAAGTTAAACTTCAGTCACATACAAACAACACTCGTACCATTCCACCTTAAAAGACTCTCACTTAAAGGAGTCTCTAAACGTAATCATACCAGAAAACAGCATTTCCCCACAATCGTACACATCCTCATTTAGTAAGTGCCATTAATGTGGGTCTGCCTATTTTTCTGGCTAAAATGCTGTTAATTTGATTTACAGACCATCTGGTTTTATTGCTGTGACTGTGAAATCTCAGGACAAACAGGAACAACTTTAGCCATAGTTGCAGTGACCTGGATTTATCAGAGAATCTGTACTAAAAGTATGAAAAACATAGCTCTCTACATGTGGGGGACCCTTAATAAGGAGCCTTAACTGGTGGATTGCAGCACAGTTTGATGTTATATGAGTTGCATTTTATAGACAAATTATAAAAAAATATTAATAATCATACACATTGATGTAGTTTGGTGCTCCTTATAAACAATATCACCTCATTCTCCTGTGTTGTCAACAGATGTATTTCACTGACGTAGCTAATATGCTTAATCTAGTGTGCATTATTATTATAAATAGCAGCTAATCAGCTCTGTTTATCTTGTGTTAAATTTAGAAATGTCTCAAAATCAGATTATTCCCCTCACATATTGAGTGAGGGCAGCAGATTAAGGCATGGCATCATGAGCTGGAGCTACAAAGATTAAAAAGACCCTGTGTGTCTTATCAAATCCAACAAGCACAAGCAAAACATTATTTATCTTCCTGGAAGGCAGCCTTTTCAGGAGATTTTAGCATGCAAACAAGTGGGTTATTATATTATGTGTACTAAAAGCCTATTCTTTCAGCAGGGTTTCAGCTTCAGATGGCATGATGAAAGCTTACATACACAATTCACTGTGTATCATCACAGTTCACTCTGAAAAACAACAAATGCACTTGTAATACGTTCTGTAAACAACCACCTATATTCACATGTATGGTCTAAAAGTTATTTCAGCCTCAGAGAAAAAATGGATATCACATTTAACAGAAAATTAAACAGAGACTTCAACAACTTCTTTTTTTTACTTATTTTTTACTAAGACATGGACTTTTTACTAAGTCCATGTTGTCAATTTATTAGTTTCCAATCTGATCACGAAACTCTTTTTCAATTTAATCTGCCAGAATATGTTCTACACATCTAAAGTTCTGCCTCTCTCAATCCACATAATCTGATGTAGAACCTTAGAGCCAGAGTGATAACCATGCAGTTTATGGGAAGTAAGGACAGTAAGCCCTGAATATCCTTTTAAATCTAAAGCAAGACTGGAGCTTATTCAAGAATGTACACTTTCAGTTAAGTTAATTTTTATTTATTGTGACAGACTTGTGTCATTAAGAGTGGAGTTGAGGTGGGTGGGGCTAGAGGCCTCATTCAGAGCACTACTGTGTGTGGTTGGTTTGTGAGGGGAGCTTGTTTGCTCTTTTGTTGCCCCATTTTAGGACTTGCCCCTTGACTTGGGAGTTCATTTGGCCCCAGGTTTGTTGTTGGGAGATTTGCCCCAGATCTTTAAATGTATTACTTATTAAAATTATATTCTCATTTATTCACGGTGTGCTTCCCTGTTATGTAGTTCATTGGATACATTCAATATTTTGTCTATGTGCTGTAATAAAGGCCTTTTTGGGACAAATCTGCTGTTTCTGTCCATTTTTGTAAATTAATTTGAACATGAAGTTTGTGTGTGAATGAATGTCCTGAAGGAGCTACCAGCTGTAACTTTCAACTTCTCAAAAACAACCAACGTGGGAAGAAACCGGAGCACGCGGAGGAAACCCACGTGGACACGGAGAACACACCAAACTCTTCACAGACAGTCACCTGGAGCACGACTTGAACCTACAACCTCCAGGTTCCTGGAGCTGTGACTGTGACACCACCTGCTGCGCCACCATGCTGCCCAAAATGAAATTATTATTTATTCATTTATTTATTTTATTTTATTTTTTTTTACTTTACAGTAAAAGGCATGGTTTGCATGAGATAAAGAATCAAATTGCTTTATAGTCCCTGAATAAAGTAGTGTCATATAGTAGGTGGCCCACATGTGGCTTTAACCATGTTTAAAATTTAGTGCAGAATCTCTGACAGATCCAGTGGACTAGGTGTCAGTAAGTGGATTATCACAGAAAGAATAATCACAGGAGGAAAAGACAGTTTGATCTTTTAATGGCTCTTTGACTGGAAACAAACAACCAAAACCATGGTCTCTGACTTTTGCACATCACTATACAAAAGAATGAATACTGGACACAGAATCTGCAAATATTTATTATGACAGTTGTGGAATGACCTTTTTATTCAGTAAGAACAAATTAATCATTTAAATTACAACACAGAATATGGAACACTATGGAAAGCCATAAAGCCATTCACTTTGTTTCATTAATTCACTAGTAATTCAGGTAGAATTGACATTATAATAAAATGGTGAGCTACAGATTATTCACTGCTCACTATTAAGTAATCCTTGATAAACAAATGCTTGTAAAATTCAGTAGGAATGCCCTACTCTTGCTCTTTACTGAATCTGGTTCTCTGTCTGGATCTTGTGAGAGAATAAATTAGGGCGACATTGGGACTGTGTTACTTCCACACCATACATCACAACACAGCTTGCTGACATAAGACGCTAGGCAAGGGAAAAGGGTCAGTGCCCTGGGAGCCTGCGACACACATAACAATGTACAGCTTCCAGAAAAATCCATCTTCTCCAACAGTCCTTACACATTTTACACTAAAGGCAACATTTCACTGGTTCAGAATGGGGAAAACCGCACAAATATATGGGTCATTCTATAGTAGTGATTGGGAAATTTAGACTTGGGAAAATTCAAAAACAAAAAAATCTTTCCCCTTTAACATGACCTTACCTTTGATTTGCATATTAAAATAAAAAATTATACTCAAATAAAAATATATAATGAATATAATTCATTGTAAAAATTAGAAGTAACCATTTTAACAACAGATAAAACTGAAATGCTCCATGGAGTGGGGGCCCTTGCTTGAAATATATTTAGTTTTGAATCTTTGATACATCCACACCACAAGGTGTTAATATAATGTTTTTTTCACAAAGTGAAGAAGAAGAATCATTTGAGAAAGTTACTCCCTTTAAAGGCCCTTTGTTTAGTTTATTTTTTCAAACTTGATTTATTTTTCTAAAGGTAATTTACATTTTGGTCGATAATAAACAAGAAAAAAAAATGTTCATATTAATTTTAGTTGTGAGTGTATCTTTCATTTCAGTCCCAGCACTTATCTTTCTGCCTTCTCTGCACTGATGACTTTTAGGTTGTCAAACAAATTCTACAAAGGTTCATTCATCATGAAATTTAACACAATGCAAACTGGGGTTTCAAAATAAACAGGCTAAATAAATAAACAAATAAATTAAACATTTTTTTTGAGGGATGCTCTTTTAATGCACTTATTATGATCTGATACTTCCTCTTACAGTATAAAACATATCAAATCCAATTATAACCTTTTTTATTTTGAATAAATAAAAAGCCACACCACAGCCCTTTCTTGTGCTCTGGTGTAAAATTTAGGCACTTCAGGATTCATAGGCAGTAAATCAAAAATGCAAACAATAACGTGTTTATTGGAAATATATAAACATTGTGCTATATTCATGTCTCAGGTTAAAAATAATATTAATCTTTATTGTAATAAATCTTAAATGAAATCTCTTATTCCCTAATTGTATTAGCAATGGACAACTGACACATATTTTAAAGGGGAAGTTTAACATATTATTTTATTTTTTTAATGCCTGAATGATTCAGATGTAAATAAAGTCATTCATAGTGGTTTAATAGAAAACACAGCCCTATAGAGAAATCTGCCTTAGTTGAATGTAATTAAGTTTGACAGGAATGTCAGATTTACAAATATTATTATTATTAATATTTTTATTTTCTATTTTGTTTAATTATTTTATTATAATATTCTTTTAAAAACACAAAAGACACCCTGAAACATTTTACAAGTACTGGATCATAATTTGTTCCTCCTCTAAGCAATATTTGGCTCTAATTTATTTCAGTCTTTTCGGTAGGAGGATATGCAAGCTATGTGTGTACATTTAAACATCTGTGTCAGCAAATGATGCACCTTGAAGTAGGTCAGTTCATTAATTATTATAAACTTTTGGAACTAAAGTGTGTGCATTTGTATTTAATAAAATATTAATAACAAGAAAATAGTAGTACATCTGAAACATGTGATCTATTGAGTATTATTTTGCTACAACCTGGACATACGTCCCCTTTATTAATAGATTTAAAAGATGTTTCAGCTCTATGCCTAAGGCTTCAGGCAATGCATCTCACTTAGTCATAATCAGCATTGTTGTAAACAATTCTGAATACATTTCTCTTGGATGGTGCATATCTCAATCACATCAGGCTACTCTGAATGACTTTGTATACACCTCAAGTATTCAAATAACCAGACAATTTGGAACAAAAACAGTGGGATTCACCTTAAGGCCCATGAGGAATCTCAGAGGTCACTGGCCATAAAGAATATATTTGGAGTACTGTGCTATAGCACTGTGCTGATTGTATCTGAGTCCTTACTGTCCCTGGGGCTGTTGGGCAGGGCCTTGAGGTACTCCATATGTCTGCGGGCATCCTCCCGGTTCTGCCTCACGTAGTACACCACGTAGGCGATGACCATGGTGAACCAGCCAAACATGGTGATGAACATGGCCACATCTGTGGTCTTGCGCTGGAAGCTGCAGAAGTTGATCCCAGAGTCAAGTACCTGGATGACGGGCTTGCCTGCATATTCCTCCCTCACAGCTGTCTGGCAGTTTACCTGGTTGACTGTCTCAGGATCCAGTTGGAGTTCCCTCAACACCTCCTGGAGTGCACACTCACAGTGCCAGGGGTTTCCCGCCAAGTTGATCTTAGCATGGAGCCGGGCAAAGGTCTCCCTTGGGACCCCTTTCAACTGGTTGTTTGACAAGTCCAGGGCACGGAGGCCTTCTGACATACCCAGGAAAGCGCCTTCTTCCACCACCTCAATGGCATTGTTGGATATATCCAGATCCTGGAGTCGCCTCAGGCCCTTGAAGGCTTGGCTGGGGATGCGGATGATGCGGTTGGAAGCTAGCTGAAGAGAGACAGTGTCCTCTGGAATGTTGGCCGGGATCTTCTCAAGATCACGGGATGTGCACTGGACTGTCTTGAGTCCATTCCTATCTGTGCAGTGACAGTTCTTGGGGCAAGTGTTCACAGTGCTGACCAAGAATGCCAGAAGCACAGCTACAGTAATGCAGTTCAGCAGCTTTGGACCCATTTCCCAAACATCTGCAGAACTTCTCTGGTGGTCGACTATATCATAGCTACGGCCACAGATTCCCAACTGATATATAAGCTGCATTAATCAATGGTACTTTGAACCTGGGGAGATGACTCTCACACTTCTATAACTTTTATCACAAAAGCCATCTTCAATGCAGGGATCTATATGCAGCCATAGTATTTATGGCCAGTGGAGCAGTCTGCCACCCAGGATCCAGGGATTATTTAATTCAGCTGTAGGTGAATATAAATCCAAATATCCAAGAGCCAGGGGCAAAGATTTTTCAAGGACAAACTGTTATTAACACTATTTCAGTCAATGCAGGAATCCTCTATCCAAACATGCCACTGGGTATATAACTTAGGGTCTCTTAAAAAAACATCTTTAAAACCTTTAAGGTGAGGTAGCTAATATCATTCTTTTAGATCTGACCATGGTTTAAACCACAGTCCCTCAGGCTGATGAGCTGCAAAGGAAAAAACATATAAAAAAAACGATGAGTAAATTCAATTTAAAGTTACATGTAGCAAGAAATAGATATTTGTTTATTGTATTTGTTAGAAAAATGACTACTTCTGTAATGATTAATGATTTAATTACAAATTATACATTAAAAAAGAGTCATAATACATTTAATATTTCCAATGTTTTGACCAACTGGGCTGTATTTTGTGAATATAAATGATTTTTTATTTTTATTTTTTATTTATTACTATTCCTTGATACCTGCAACACACTCAAATGAGTTGAGTTGGGACAGAAACATATTTACAATTGTGTCACATCAACTTTGATCTTAATTACACTTTCTAATTGTTTTGCAAATGTTGTAGATTTGCAAGTGCCCATTCTTCTTAGTAAATTACTGCTCAACAATATGTGGTTGCTGTTTTATGATTTCTCCTCTTTATGATGCACCACAGGAGTTAGATCTGAACTGCAACCAGGCCAGCCAATCACAATCTGTTTAAATGTAACCATGATGTTGTAGCATGTTCACAATGAGGTCTGGCATGGTCTTGCTGAAATAACCATGGACTTCCCAGGACTACATCTTTCCTTGATGCCAGCATATGTCTCCCTATAATTCCAATAGAAACCTCTACAACAATGATACCTTATTACATATGCAAGTCACACATGATGTAAGCACTGATGCACCCCCCAAACCAAACCAGACAGATGTTGGCTTTTGCACGTTTCACTAATAAAATCTGGATGGTTTTATCTTTGTCAGGGAGAACTCAATAAACTTGACAAGCTGAATTGTGAGCTCATCTGACCACAGCAGATGTTTCTACTCACTTTTAGAGATGAGCTTTGGCCCAGAGAACTCGGCAGCATTCCTGCATAAAATTTATATATGGGTTTATGTTTGCATAATAGAGCTTCTGGTTTCATTTTTTTTGAAGCAGTGGCCGACTGTGTTTAGTGACAATGTATTCTCAAGCCCATGCGTGAAGGTTTCTTATGAATTAATGTCTGAAGGTTGGAAGGCCATGCATATTCAACAGTGTTGTCCACAAAGAATGATTTTTTTTCCGGATTTGTTTAATTTATTTTCACCATATTGTGTACTACATTCTTTGCAATCTTAAGTTGAAAAACTTTCTTTTTGTAATGCTGTATTATTTTTTTTATTTTGTTATATTTGAAAACTACGACAGAGTTTTAGGGCCACGGCATTGAAAGAAGAAAAAAAAAGATTCCAAGGATAAAGTCAGAATTCTGAGAATAATCTCAGAATAATTCTTAGAATACTCTCAGAAAAAGAAACACTGTTTGGGGTATTATTTTCTATAATATATAGACAGAAAGACAGCCATAACGCGATGGAGCCTCGTGGGCATGCTGGAGTTCCACTTGCTCTGGATCTATCATTTTCATGATCATTAATTGTATCCTGTGAAACTATATGCCCTCTTCTGAATAAATAGTATGACTTAAGCAACACAATGCATTCCTTAATTACACTGTGTGTCTGCCCCATTATACGTACAGCGAATTATTCCGAGATTATTCTTAGAATTCTGATGTTATTCTCTGAATCAAATTTTTTTTCAATGCTGTGGCCCTAAAACTCTGTCGTAGAAAACGATTTGACAATTGAATATTCTATTCATTTTTCACTCTTACTCTGACAAATCAAATTTGTGAGTTGCAGGCATCAAATATTATATTTGTTTATATTTACAAAACACAATCAAATATACCAAATCTTTGGAAATCCTTTCTCCCTTGGGTCATTTCAATAGACCTAAAACTAAAAGTTCAATAGAATAAAAAACAAATCAGATCCTTGTTATTAAATTTTATACAATGCCTTTAGTTTACTGCTTAGGGAACAAAGCCATATTTTGTGATGTCAGCAAAAATAAACAATCAAAACATTCAGCTGTTTAAATTATCCATAAGCCAAAAAAAATTTAACAGTAACCTGAAAAAGTAATTTGCCAAATCATTATGGCAAAATGTACTAAATCTTCATACTAAAACATACTGAACATGACTGTACTGTAAAATATACCCATAGTGTTAGGAAACAAAAGGTGTGTTTTGTTGTGGGCATAATGTGCAGTGATGTAAAAGATTGTTAAATTAATATATAATAAATATTAGCATTATTAGTTTATGCTTCTTTATTATATTTGACTATGATTGACAAGCAACCTATCTTTAATTAAATGTCTGAACAATAAACATATAGTTGTGCGTATATATGTGGCATAGTTAGATGTTAATGATTCGAGTCGTGTTTATGGCACAATAAAATATATCAATTTACATCCTTCCATGCTCTGTGGCATATAGAACCATGCCCTTCAGGTCTGTTAACCTTGGTTTTGAAACAAGATAGCAAGAGGAAAGAATCTAAATGTCTATTAAGGAGGGTTCATTATTGGGGCATGAATAGCATGGGTTTCAATCTCAAAGACGGCTCAAATGGCCAGTGTTTAAACTGGAACTGTGAGTAAACTGACAACTTCATTTAGATCGGTAGGAATGGCATCAGTAAATAAGGTTGGAAATTGTGGTCTTAAGCACACATTCAGTTACTGTGTTTCTGAAATAAAGAGATATTTAAGGTGAAACAAAGGACCAGCTGTTCATCATTTGAATGAGAATGTCAATAAAGCATGTGACAACAATATTCAGCAAGAAAAGTCTGTCTGTTTCTACATGAAAGGAATACTACACTAGAAAGGCAGTCCTTAATTCTCTTATTACAAAGATGAATGCACATGTAAGAACTCAGTGAAGGAAGACCAATGGCACTGATCTACAGAGCCGTGGAAAAAAAATTAATGTTTAGATATATCATTCTTCATAATGTTCTCCACAGTTAAGTGACTGAATGTGTGGTGTACACCAAGGGAATGGAACCGACTGAATGCTTGGCTGCTATAATGATGGGGTCAGCTGGCTCTCTTATGGTATATAGGTGTATTTTGGTGCATGGTTTGAATTCACTAGGGTCGCTGCAAGTCAATGCAATGTTATTTTTACTGATCACCTTTGTCCTATAATGGAGCATTCCAATCCTAATGGAGCTGATCTCTTCCAACGGGACATAAGATGTCACAAGTGTTCAATGACAAGAACAGTGATGTAAATCACATGCTATGGTTTTAAGACAGCATCTTTTTGAGGAATGGTGTTCCGTCATACCCATACTTTTCCAGAGAATTTATGACAAAGCACAATGAAGCTGTTATAGTAGCTGTTGGTGTCTCAACAAATCAATCACTCAGAGAGTCATATCAGTAATTTATTCTGATTACATTATGTTGGAATTACTTTCCATTAATTTATTTTTTTTTTGTCTCCAGGCAAGTCATTCTTATCATAAATATATTGTTCTCATTTGCTTTTATTAACATTGTATCCTGCATTGACTTGGTGCTGATTACATTCCTCTAAAGAACGTTTTAAGAACATTTTAAGAACATTAAATATGACATTACATTGACCCAGCTATTATATTAGGTGTAGAAATAAGTTTTAAAGCATTTTCTTGTGTAATGTATTATTGTAATTAAAAATTCAGACATTTTCCAGCTCTTCTGTCATTTATGGGAACAGTTGCATAGTATTAAAAATGACCGTTGTCATTTTATTTCAAAAGAAATACTACTACTACTACTAATAATAATATAATTAACAAACAAACAAACAAATAAATAAATAAATATTAAAATTTAGTAGTTTGAAAACTGCAAGAAAGAAGAATTTATGCATCACTGCATTCGAGTTCCATCATGGAAAAAGTGCTGCAAAAGCAATATTAATCTTGGGGATAATATTGATTTGCGTGCTTTCAGTTTAGATGATTAAAAATAAAATCATGACCTTGATATTACCAACTGTGAAAGCAATGGCAACTGTCATGTTTTATACAACGCAAATATAAAATGCCAAAAGAGCAAGAGAATATTTGAAATTTTATTAAAAAATTGACTTATAAATCAAAATTCACTGGATGTGGAAGGAATTAACATTTTGCTTAACTAGATAAACTATGCTTAACTATGCTCATTGTATGCTCACGCAGATACTAAAGGCGTATAAAACGCCCCAGAAATCCATGCCACTGCATTCTCCAGATTGATGGAACACCATCAAATACATAATTTAGGATAAGTTGGAGTGTTCCAGGGCTAATCATTAAACTTCAATAACGACGACACTAATATTTATAAACGCAATCAAATTCTCACAGCAATGTACCAACAAGTAGACGAATACCTTCCCCAAAGATTAAAGGCTGTTACTGCAGTCAGTGTTAGACCTCCCGTGAACACCATTTTTGGATGAGGGATTGTCCATAAACCTTTATTCATATAGTAACGTACACCCACCAACCAACACAATTACCAAGACAAATGTGCAGCAACAGATGAGCTACTGACTTTACATCTACGAGGTAAATGTGTCTAACAGAGTGGACAGGGGTGGATGCAATGGACTCAAGCAGCACTGCTGTGTCTGATCCACTCATACCAGCGCAACATACACTAACACCACGTCAATGTCAGTGCAGAGTGGAGTATGATCCACCACCCAAATCATACCTGCTCTGCGGTGGATTTGTGGGGGTCCTGACCATTGAAGAAAATGGTGAAAGGGGGTAAGCAATGTATAAAGAGTAGAAATGCAGAGTGCTAAAAGGATGGACAGTGAGAATAGAAACAAAAGTTGAATTTTATGGTGTATATTTCAGAAACTTTGTCATGGCGTGTGGTAATTATGCCTAACCGCAAGATTATAAATTCATCATTTCAGAGAAATTCAGAGAAGTTTCAGAGCTGAGACCAGCAGGTTTATTAGCACTAATACGCTCTGCTCTCTGACACTTCTTGAATACACCACACACTAAATATGGTATTTTCTTTGAGTTATTCTATTAGATACTAATTAACTGGGAGGCTTGTACTCAGATGGTGCATAAATGAAAAGACTAACCATGGATTTTTTTTTCTGCTTAACGTGTTGAAGTGAATACTACACTGACAGGTCATTGTGCAAAGGCAGTGGAGGGGTGAATGACAAATCACCAGCATTGATCTCTCTCTAGTTTGAGCATGAATATAAAACATTTAAATAGCCATTGCTTTCCAGTGACTGACCTATAATAACCTTAAAATGCTGAAATAGCACATTCTCTCATGTGAAGGTGATGTGTGAACAATTCTTCCTGCAAAGGCATTAAAAGAAGGAATAAGAGTTGTATATGCAGTGAGTTACCTGTAGAGTAGATGTGTACTATACACCAATCAGCCGTTACATTGTTTATACGCTCATTGTCCATTGCCCATTTTGAGCTCCAGTTAGCATTCACCTGCATCTGTATTTCACCAATTCTATTTGCTGCTTTGTATACTTTGTTAGCCCTCTTTCATCCTGTATTTCAAAGATCAGGACTCACACAGAACCACCACGAAGCAGTGACATTGATGTGGTGAGAATGTATGCAGGAGAATGCTTAAGCATCAATGTTGGACAATATCCCAGCAGTGCCCTGTGATCAGCATCCTATGACAACTGGTGAAAGACTAGAGGATGACTAACAGCAGCAAGGGTATATGAAAATTGATTTTGATAAAAGAAAGTGCAGAAACAAAGTCGTTTTTATGTTGTGGCTGATTTGTGTGTGTGTGTGTGTGTGTGTGTGTATTCTTCAAATAAGCAAATTTGGTACATTTTAAACCTTCAGTGAATAAATGGAATACACCAGCTCTTCTAAAATGAAGGATAATAACCGACTTTGTCTCTCCTCTGCAGTTACAGCTTCTAGTTTTCTGGGAAGGCTTTACAGCAGATGCTGGACCATAGCTGTGAGTTTCTGATTGCATTCAGCAGTTCCACTGTGGCTTAGTCTAATACTGGAGAATTTTATTGTGTAGCCCACAACTGGCATTGGGCAAGGTGACATTAGTCTCATGTGTAGCTGTGCTACAGTATCAAGTTTCATTTCATGCTTTTCTGTTGAGATTGTGCAAACCATGCACAACTGAATAAGTCTTCATGACTAGTACACCTTAGAGTAACGTAATTTACATATTTTAAGGTTCTACAAACTGTGTATAACAATATGACTTGGTCATGAAAGTCAATGTTACAAATGCACCAGAATACAAACAGTTCCATGTCTGCGTATGCAGATACAACATAAATAAATAAATCATTGGTAAATAAACATACTGTAGTAACTATAACACAGAACACATTAAATAAATATCCTTCATCAAATGTCAGTTTGAAATAATAAAAACAAATACTGCAACATTATTCAGCCAGTTTCTTTACATGTTTACTGGCTTTAAGTCATATTATCTAGTGAAAGTGTCTTGTTTTACTCGCATATAATTACAAAAAATCTTTCAGAAATGTATGCTTTTTTCTTATCAAGTATTAATTTTTGAAATTTGAAAATGATCTGCCAATTGAATAATTAGGAATATATATATTTAATATATATATGTATATAAGTATTATACTCTTACCCCCCCCCACACACACACACATATACACACACACTTTTTTCATATTGTTTTTTACATTTTGTCCTTTAAACGACACAACATCACAAACTGTGTTTTAGAGGTAATAATTTAAAGTAACAGAAATGACTAATGACTAATGTGGCTTAATCCTGCGTCCCAAACTGTATGCTTCCAACTAAACAATATTTTAAAAAATGCACACCACTATTAGAAGTCATTTCATTAGTGTACTGTGTAGTTTGTGTTCTGGGACGCAACCTTTGTCTGACTGCGGCACGTGCTGTATTTTACACTGCTCTGGAATGAGGTCAGGTGTGCACGAGACATGCATAAGCGCTTCTTTCTCTTCATAAATGAGCTTTGCTGCTAACAAGACGGGGGAAAACAATACACACACACAACGCCGATGTAACGGTAAAATACATTTCAATCAAAAAAAAAACAAAAAAAACCCACAGCGCTGGTGAATTTTAAACACCCACAAAATTTAAATTAAACACAATAAAACTCTTGACATGTTCATACCTCTGTGCTTTTCGTCCCCCTAACTTAAAATAATATCCTCTGGGTGTCATTTTAGGGGTATTCAAAACTCCATGGACCACAGCCGTCATTTCTCCTGAGAAAGTATCCGATAAGAGCGCACGGTGTCCTCCCGTTATTTTCTGCCCACCTGTTTTCCGACAACCCCCGCCTCTCTGAGCCCGGATTGGCTACGTTAATCCCGCCCTCTGAGTTGCCATTGGCTCGCAGTATCCTTTGTCTTTGCTAAGTTTTATTACTAGCAAAGACATCTAGAAATGCTGCATTCAATTGGTGTTGGTTTTATCGGAAAATCGAGTCTCCCACCAGGAAGCACCACATGAACACCCTCTAAAGTCGGAAGCTGAGATCGGACATATCGAAATATTCAATGCAGCACGAACTGCCAAAGTTGTGATGTAAACACTGTTTTTGAAAGGCTGGAATCAGCATTAAAATATAAAATAATAATGTGCAATTTGTAAGGAATTTAATGAAGAGTAATGTCATTTTGAAATATGTTGTTTTGCTATATGTGTGTTCAAAATCACCCACAGAAAGACTAAAATCAACATGACATCTTGAGAGCATCCACTTCCCACAAAAACCACATGAAGCAAGTTGGGGGAACGAGTTGGAACTCGGAGGAATCCAACACCCTGCTTGCATTTGAAGGCAGAATAAGGCATATAAAATTCCTCTTTCTTGAAATGTGATTGGATAGTATCCACACTTCTCCACTTCGATCGGCTCTTAGCATCTCCTCTCCACTGCTGTAATTGGCTAGTATTATCCAGCTCTTTGAGTTGAGACTAGTATGGAGAAGTCTCATTCTTGAATTAGGATTTGTTAGTAGTTTCTCCACATATGACCTGGCTAGTAGTTACCCAATCACCACTCATGTACTGTGATTGGCTAGTAGTTTCCCCAGTCCTGTGCTGTGATTGGCTTTTAGTTTCCCCACTCCTGTGCTGTGATTTGCTAGTATCTCCATTCCTAAACTGGTATTAGGTAGTCTCCCTCCTCCTATGATGGGATTCACCTGTGTTATCCTCACTCAAGAGCTGAGATTGTCTAGTAGTATTCCCACTCCTGACCTGGGATTGGCTAATATCTCCACACTAGTGCTGGAATTAATAGACAGTTTGTTAAAGAACTTCAAGCCAGTCCTAGTACATAAGTCAGTACAGCTTATCTAAATGCACAAGGCGGAATGATATCCTGTGATATCACAGTGGGTGAGGTTGTTCCAATAATGTGGGAAAACAGTGGGGTGCACTGCTTGCAGCTTTGAATTATCTATTATGTTGCTGTATAACACAAGGATCTTTCCCACTGGAGACACACCATACAGAGGCAGAACACCCGAAAGTAGAACATTTTCAAAAATAGAACACAGTTTGAAAAGTGGCCACTGTTTGGCTTGGTTAAATGATGAATGGTAGGCTAGGGGCTATTACACAAAGGAGGATTTCTTAGTTTCTTTCTATATGTCGGGCTTGACCTATACCCCGTAAAGAGACCTTTGTATATCAGTGTTATCCTTGAGGTCTTTCTAAGACCTAAAAAAAAAGAATTCTTATATAAATGATCATATTCAAACTTATCTTTATCTGGAGCACCAACCAAACTACAAACTGTGAAACAAGACCACACACTTTTTATGATTCAAGGACACCATGGTAACATCCACAGTACAGGCAGATACTTTAGCCTTTGGCTAATTTTATATGATATGTCTTGGATAGCAAAATCACTCCAGCCTTTCCAGAAATTTTGGATGCAGCTCCATCATTTCAGAGAACGCAGTTCTACAGCTCTGCAGTCCAGTGCTGGGAGGTTTTATATCCCTCTGGCTCACACGTAGCATTGGATTTCACTAAACACTTCCCCAATTTATTTTGTATTTATTCTTTGAGTTCTTGGAATAATTTGGGGGGATTTTTTTTACATTTTTAAAATAATTTATTCTAATTTCTACATAATAGATGGACATACACTCTCAGAATTCATAGCAAAATAATGTACAATATCTGACCACTGAAGAACAGGGTTAAAAGGGGATAACAAGACCAGCAAATGAATTACAGTCAAAGTACACCTAAATAACAAATACAGATGACTGAGTAAACAGTGATGGTAGAAACAAGGGGGTCATTTTAATGGTATGGATAATTTTTTTAAGGCAAAACTTCTCATTAAACCCCAGATGTAAACAAGGGTCTATACGACTTAAATATGCTTAAATAGAGGTGACATAATAGTTCCATTCAATGGAAATGGCTTGTTGGCTTGGCGGAATGTGTGATACCATAAATATCAGTATGAATATTATGAAAGGAATGCTGTGTACTGAGTCCTGTTTCTGAAAAGAGAGATAGCCTAAATGCCAGATGCTGCTATTTACAAAATGGCATGTTTCTCAGTAATTTTACGACACAAAATGATTACTCTGAATACCATGTTTATCTGTCAGTAGACAGGTGCCAAAAGCTAAGCTTGAATCTAAAAAGCACATCTTTGAGGTGGCTTAAAGTCACTGTTGAATGTCTCATACATAAAAACAAACAAACATACAAAAAAAGAACAATAAAAAACTGTAAAACCTTTCTATCCAACCAGTCACAGTATTGGAGAATACAGAAGCTCGTGTAGTTTTAAAGCAGATTGTTCCAGCCTTTATGCAGCCAGGCTTTGGCAAAACTATACATCAAGTGAAGCAATAGTTCAAAAGTTCAACATGTAGACCTCCAGCATAAAAGAGTCAATTAAGGGATTCTTAGTGTTTAAAACAATAATAAAAATACAGCTACCATTGCTGCTCTGAGCAAATCGTTCTGCATTAATTAAGTGAATGTCATTATAAAAAATAAACTTGAAGCCATTGTGTTTTTCCATTTATGACAACATGTGAGAATGTGCATTTGTTTGATGCACCATAAAACAAACCACTAATTAAAATCCCAATACATAAACTGATTTCTTATAAACATGCTCAAAATGGACGTGAGGTCAAAATGAACAGACCACTGATGTTGTGTTGTTGTTCTGCATTCAGCGTCAGGTTTTATTTTTTATTTATTTATTTATTTATTTATTTATTTATTTATTTATATTGCTAAGAGAAATATTATGAAGCTGTCTTGGACTTTGGATTTTGCTTTACATACAGTACTGTGCAAAAGTTTTAGGCACCAGAGATTATGAGATTTAAAAAGCTATTTATCTGAGCACTAAGTGTTAATTTGCTAAAAACAAACAAACAATCAAACAACTAATAATGCCCAACATTAGAATAAAACCAAATAAAATTATTCCAATAAGTGTGATATTCTGTGTGTGACTGTGTGGGTTTAACTTTTTCCAAATCTCTCCTTGTGGAGTATTATTTGAGTATTATTTATTATTTAAATAATGACTTTTAATAATGTGTGCTGTTGATTTAACAAATTCATGCAATCAAGGAGAATCTGAACAAAACATTGTTCTTTATACTCACTCACACCTACTACTTTATAGGAAAAAAATATATTTATTATTTGTTTTATATTATATATATATTTGTATTTATTGTGATTATATAAAACTTTATACAGGCACCACGTTTACTAAGAAGGCATTATTCATTCATTCATTATCTGTAAGTGCTTATCCAGTTCAGGGTCATGGTGGGTCCAGAGCCTACCTGGAATCATTGGGCGCAAGGCAGGAATACACCCTGGAGGGGGCGCCAGTCCTTCACAGGGTGACACACACACTCACACCTACGGACACTTTTGTGTCACAAATCCACCTACCAACGTGTGTTTTTAGACTGTGGGAGGAAACTGGAGCACCCGGAGGAAACCCCCGCAGACACGAGGAGAAAACACCAAACTCCTCACAGACAGTCAACCGGAGCGGGAATCAAACCCACAAGCTCCAGGTCCCTGGAGCTGTGTGACTGCAACCCTACCTGCTGCACCACCGTGCCACCCTTAAGAAGGCATTAGTTTAAATAAAAATAATTATCTTAGGTGCCTAAGACTTCTGCACAGGACTGTATATTTCCTCCAAATGTCACTGATTGCTCTAAATTCTGAGGTTGGTAAAGAGATGAAATGTGAAATATGAAAAATGGCACATGCGTGCATTTGACTTATTATGCTTTGTTTCTACATGTGATGTATAGCTTTGGGATGAGTTGGAGTGTCTTTTCTGATCCAAAACTTCACCCAACAACAGTACCTGACCTCACTAATGTTCTTGTGGCCATAGGATTCTGAGAGAAATGTCCCAACATCTACTCTAATAATTTCCCAGAGGAGTAAAAGCTGTCAGTGCTGTGGGACAAACTCTGTAAAGTCACAAATAAGCTGTCCCATAAAATAATCATCCCCAATTTGAACAGTGAGACAATTGGACAGTGGGAACTAACAGGCATACCTGGCTTGCAGCAACTAGAAATACATTTACTTTGGTTTTCGAATGCTTCCTGTCAGTTATTATAAATATAAATGACAACAGGCTGCATCTTTTTATCTGCGTGTTGTTCTTTCATTTTTCCTCCCTCCCTTTACCCACCCATATATCCTGCTGCAATTTAGGTGGTGTTGACTTGGGAGATGTTAGTGCTACAGGACTGGCTAAAATGAAATAAAATCATGTAAAACATGTAAAAAGCAGAGTGGGTGTGTGTGTGGGTGGATGTGGGAGGGGGCTTCTGACCCATTTTCCTCAGAAAACAGGAAAGCCCAAACAATGCTGTATTATGGCACCTAGCATGCTAACATGCTATATTTGCGTTCACCTATATAAAGGACAAGCTGATATTTGAAAGCATGGAAATTTCATTCAGTGCAGCAGTGATTTTTTTAGTGTAGTGTTAGCCCAGCAACTAACTAGTAAAAAACACAGTTTTAGCTCCAGAAGCAGTCACAGAACAGATAACTGTACCTTTTCTTGAACATATAAGACAAGGTGAGTGCCCCAAAGTGGGTGGGCTATGGATGTTTCAGCTCCCAAAAAAACATTTGCTGAACAGATTAGTAATTGACCTTATAATTGCAGCACAATTTGCTGTAAGATGTTTAACAGCAGCTTGTGCATTAGACTGGCTTCAAAAGCCAACAGTTTTGTGTCTTGGATCAAGCAGTGACCAGAGCTCATTCTTTCATGGCCAGCTGTCCTCTCAGTAAGAAGCCTGGAGAGACTGCTGCACATCTAAAGTGATTAACTTATGTGATTTTGATATCTGTGGTGGGATTTTTGATCTTAGTACTGTTTTTTCCTTGGAGAGTTCAGTAGTTGGCTCATTAAAATGAGACAAAATTCCCAGGCACTCATGGTTAAAAGTTTAAATCCATCCTTGGAGTGACAAATGCAGCACCAAATGAGTGTCAGCCTCGCGGCTTTAGGATACCCATCTGTTGCTTTTTTTTTTAATTGCATTTGTGCTGGACTTAAAAATCCTACACTCTTTTTGGATTTAGACTTTTATTGCCAAGTACTTGTGTCTGATTTAATTAAACAGCATATAACATGTTGGTTGTATTTCTCATGCTGTGCACGGTGGCACAGCATGCCGTGTCGCAGTCACACAGCTCCAGGATCCAAGGGTTGTGGGTCCCAATCCCACTCCGGGTGACTGTCTGTGAGGAATTTGGTGTGTTCTCCCAGTGTCCGCATGTGTTTCCTCCGGGTGCTCCGGTTTCCTCCCACAGTCCAAAAACACATTGGTAGGTGGACTGGCAAGCAGTGTCCATAGGTGTGAGAATGTGAGTGCATGTGTGAGTGTATGTCACCCTGCGAAAGACTGGGGCCCCCTCCAGGGTGTGTTCCTGCCTTGCACCCAATGATTCCAGATCAGCGACCCTGAACTGGATAAGTAGACAATGAATGAATGAAGGTGTTGGCTCTCACTATCATGTTAGCAGCATGACATCTAATAGCTAGTGTTATTACAAAGCAAAAACTACTTTGTTCATATGATTTTAGTTTGACTTGTATCATGTACATGTTCCTTGTTTTATTTTCTGTTTCTGTTATCTGCCCTCTAGTAACATGAGTCTTTGGAAAAAAAAAAAAACTCCTTATATCTACTGTAGACTGAATTGTTGGGCAAGTAAATGTGTCATTATTCTTTGCAGATAATGCCCAGAGATGTGGGCAACAAATGTGAGGTCAAAATCCTGTTCACTTCATCAGTTTTTTGCAATGAAGCAAATGAGGTGAGTCAGACCAAAATGAACTGAAAGGACAACACCAGCAGTTTTGTCATTAGGTCAAATATACAGACACTGATTGCTTATTATAGTATCTTCTAGGTTTGAATACAGTATATAACTTTCAATTTTTTATGATGTTTGCACATGTAGACATGTGGTTGAATGGTTGTGGTTAATCATTTATTACCATAAGGGTATGAAATCAGAGCAACAAAACACACAGTGTACCTGTTTCAATGAGTTTCAACTCATTCAGATGTGCTCCACTATACTGTGTGCCTTCTAAATGTTACTTGATACAAGCACAGTTCGGTGCAAGAACAGACCTTTATCTGTTCTTATGAACACATCCCCATCTATGTGTTTTTATTTCGGATTGTGGGAAACCTATGCAGTCACAAGAAGAACTCACCAAACTCTTCATAGACAGTGGCCTGAACTGGGGCTCAAACCCACAAACCCTAATATTCACAATTGTGTGAGGCAACTGATTGGTTTCTGCAATAAACAATGAGTTTAGAGCTGAGAATATCTCAAATTTCAAAGTAGGTATTTGGAGATGAGGGGTGGATTTCTTTGTTTTCCCCTTTGTTCCCTTTGTTTGTGCTGTCATGTTTTTGGTTTAATGGGTTCAGACACCGCTTGTAGTGGTTCTGGTGTATGTGGATAAACACAATCAGTTTGTTATCTGATCTGACACACAATAGGGCGCATGAGTTGATATCCTTATGTTTCAAACTCATTTATAACCAAAAAATGTATGATTAGTTCCATGTTTTCACATGACCTACTAATAAGTCTAGAATTGGGAATGTCAGGTCTGGACCTTAGAGTGTGATTAATGATGAATGATTAAATTTGATAACACAGTTAAATTAGAGATTCAATGGAAATGGCAATCAGGGCATATTAATTATCATTCCAATTGCAAGCTGAAAATTCCCTACAAGGCAGACATTAATTAGATTTAGCACTCGTGTTTTTTGTGTGCATCTTTGAAATGGAAGTAACGAGCCTCAAGCCAACTCTAGACGAATCTTACAAATGACGTATTGCATACTAGGAGTAAACCAAGACAATTAAAAAACACCCAAGTGGTTATATTTAATGACTGTAGGTCTAGAATACCTAAGTACCAGAAGTTCAAGTTGAAATATTTACTGCAAAGCTCACTGCATTAGACACAATACAGATTGTGTTTTTTGAGAAATATAAGTATTCCATTGCCTTGACTTATATAATATTAGTGATGATAGCAGAAATGTAACTTAAATATATTCATTTATTCCTCCATTGTCTGTAATCGCCTTCCAGTTCAGGGTCGCGGTGGGTCCGGACCCTGCCCGGAATCATTGGGCGCAAGGCAGGAACACACCCTGGAGGGGGAGCAGTCCTTTGCAGGGTGACACACTCACACATTCACTCACATCCTCACACCTACGGACAATTTTGAGTCACCAATCCACCTACCAATGTGTGTTTTTTTTTTTTAACTGTGAGAGGAAACCGGAGCACCCGGAGAAAACCCACACAGACACAGGGAGAACACACCAAACTCCTCACAGACAGTCACCTGGAGCGGGACTTGAACCCACAACCTCCAGGCCCCTGTAGCTGTGTGACTGTGGCACTACTGGTTGCACCATCGTGCTGCCCAACTTAAATATAATATATATACATATTATATATTATAAGTTATATAATTTACATCATTTATTGGTGACTCTTGAAATGTCATTTTTTTAAACAAGCATTTTATTCCCCCCAGCTAAATTATTCACAGCTATTACCATGGATACCCCTCCCTGTACATTACCATTATTTTTACCTTTTATTTTAAAGGTCTTATTATGCTTTCCTCTCTTAATTCAGTCTACCCCTTATCACATTATATACTTCCTTTCAAACTATTGCTGATGCAACATCATTAGACAGACAGACTTGAAATATCAAATAGAATAGAGGTGATATCGTAAATCTACATGATGCACTTAGTAACTTTTCTTTATCATGATAAATTGTGTCATGATGTAATGTTATGCTTTCACCCCTAGTCTCTTGCTGTTAGGCCACATTAGCCAACTGTTACTAAAAAGCCATTGCCCCACTGTTAACAACAAGAGCAGAGGAAATTAATGGAGAAAAAATGTGAGAAGACCAAAGACAGTGATGAGGAGAAAATCAATTGATACACATCCAAGACTGAAGTGTTCTGTTCTTTTGTCATAAGGCTCCAGTAATGGACTGAGCAAAGGGTGAGAGGTGATTGGTAATTTAGCAACACAGCATGACCACCAACATGCCTTTCCAGACAAGCTGTCACTCACTAATGCTACGCCCCAGTGTGCTCGGTTCAAAAACTCAGAAGTCAATTTATCTCTGCCCAATTAGCCACACACACACATACAGAAACATCTCCATTATTGAAACTACCTAGGATTATAACCACAAGATTAGTTTTGATGCCAGCTGTGAGAAGCTAGGACATTTTTCTTTAATCATCGTCTATCTCTGCATTCATAACATGCTCTTCTGCTGTGTCTGAAGGAAAGCTGCGGGAATAAGGTCATACTGCCATTCATAGTTAGCCTATTCTGAAAAGTTTAAGAGACAGGTCTGTCCACTGTGTCA
This sequence comes from Hoplias malabaricus, assembly GCF_029633855.1. NCBI lineage: Eukaryota > Metazoa > Chordata > Actinopteri > Characiformes > Erythrinidae > Hoplias > Hoplias malabaricus. The sequence continues at coordinate 69,265,548 of NC_089802.1, read as the reverse complement.
GGTCTGTCCACTGTGTCATCCTTCCCTTCACTGACTGATTACATGTAAAATCAATACAATCCATTCTGTTTTTTAATAGTTCAGAATTTACATGTGGCTTCATTCACATTAGAAGATCCTGTCAGACCTAGGTCTGTAATATAGCTGTTGCAGGTTTGAGCATTTTTTTCCACATCTTTCTCTATCTTTTAGTATTTATTTAGGTAAATAAATCATTTTTGATACAGACTTGCATATCATTTTTAACTATTGGCAGACCACACTGCAGGGAAACCTATAAGAGCCTTGGAATGAGTACCTTACTGAATCACTGACCGAGAGACGAACGCTGCATTTACAGATTTTAACAATTATAAAATGGGCACCTGAATATAAACCACTGATTTATTTTGATTTTGTTGTTGAAATGGCCACATTTTGAAAGGAAATTACATAACTTCCTTTATTATTCTGGGTAAATGAAGATACACATCAAAAAGTTTGTAGACACCTCTTATAATCTGGGGTTATTCTGCTGCCTTTATGTTACATCAATAGAGATTCAGTTCTGCATGAACAGTCTTTATAACTGCCACAACAAACATGAAGTGGAATCTGAAGCGGTGGAGCAACTGCACATAAACATAAGGTCTTTTAGGATGGTGTCATGGCCAGATCATGGCTGTAGCACAACCGCCCTCTTGTGGCGAACAAATTGTTTCCTACTTACCAAGATCTGGTGCTGCTAAAGCTAAACGCTAATATACTTTTTTAAATGTCTGCATCATTTGTTAAATGGTAACGGTTACATGGAGGGTAAAATTATTAACCTCAAAACCAAAAACTGTGGTAATACCCAGCATTATTTGTATTGTTAGAGAGATAAACTTACATATATTTTATCCTGAGCTGGTTGAACTTACGAGGCTGTGTGTTTAAAGGAAAATATACTTTGTTTCACACCATGATAAACCACACGTCCAGAGTTTGCCAAGAAAGACAATGAATGATGTTTGGAGTCCACATTTTGCAACCAAACAGTGAAGCATTTGTGGTTTGAAGGATGTTTGTGTCCATGTCTTTACAGGCTTATTGGGAGATTTGTGTGTGTGTGTGTTAGCCACATTAGTCTCATAGCTCTAGCTCTAAAACAAAGAAGGATCATTTGAAATAAAATTATATCAAAATGAGGTGACCTGCTGCAAAGCATCACATATCACTATGACATATGATGATCTGTTACTGTTATATACAGGGGTTAGACAATGAAACTGAAACACGTGTCATTTTAGTGTGGGAGGTTTCATGGCTAAATTGGAGCAGCCTGGTGGCCAATCTTCATTAACTGCACATTGCACCAGTAACACCATGTGCATCCAATGGTTCAAACATTGTGTCCTGAAGGCGGTGCCGTGTATCAGGACGACAATGCACGAATACACACAGCAAGACTGGTGAAAGATTGGTTTGATGAACATGAAAGTGAAGTTGAACATCTCCCATGGCCTGCACAGTCACCAGATCTAAATATTATTGAGACACTTTGGGGTGTTTTGGAGGAGAGAGTCAGGAAACGTTTTCCTCCACCAGCATCATGTAGAGACCTGGCCACTATCCTGCAAGAAGAATGGCTTAAAATCCCTCTGGCCACTGTGCAGGACTTGTATATGTCATTCCCAAGACGAATTGGTGCTGTATTGGCCGAAAAAGGAGGCACTAGACCACACTAATAAATTATTGTGGTCTAAAACCAGGCGTTTCAGTTTCATTGTCCAACCCCTGTATTTTCCATTATGATAAATATATTATTTTAATTTCACTCACTGCCAAGGTGTGGGAATCACCTTAGCACTGTGCTCTGAAATTAAGTGATTAGTCTCTAGGCTAACTGTACTCTAATTAAGTACTTTTGTGAAGTGTTGGAGGGGTTTCTTTAATCCAAATTAAAATAGTATTAACAGATGCTCTAACAGCTCCATTAAAACTTAACAAAATGTGACAGCATTTAGTGTCAGATCTTCCTAGAGGAGCTGACTGATATCGCATGGGAACAAAATTTTAGATTATTCTCAAACTGTTGGATATATACTGTATATCGTCACTGTCCAAAAACATGTATCTCCATTTTTGTTGATTTTTTGTTTACTATATTTGAACACCTCAGCTGTTCATATTGTGTGGCTATAGACCAATAAATATGCTCCAAAACTACTTGAAATAAAATCTTTCTACACTGACTTCCATTGAAATTAAAAGATTTTTCCTTCTTCTGTAAAGTTGCTATTTTGGGAATTACCTGTTTTTAGGTGGCCAGTGACTATAAGTAGCATGTTTATCATACTAAATATGTATCAACCAGAAGGCATTATAGTTCATATCTACTATTGACTGGTGGTATGTCTGTTACATTTCTCATAATTCTAATGTATTCCTATTAAAAGATTAAAACTTAAGAAGAAAGAACGAAAAAAGACTGCAATAATATAAGCAATTGCCATTTTCATTTCATTCACATAATGACAACACAGAATTCATACATGGAATGATCATAAATTACAGTTAAACTCATCAAAGCCCACTTTGATATAAACAATAAACATTCCAAAAAGATAAATGGTAATATTTCAGAATAATTACACTTTGAAATTCATACATTAATTACTACCCTATTTGGAAATAAAGAAAAAAAACTAAAAAATAATAGTAATAAAAATGAAATGCCCAAGATGTTGTAATAATGGTTGCTTCCTTTATTAGGGCAGCTTTAATCCGGGGATAGCAAAAAACCGCTACATTGCAAATGACTTGTTAAAAAGTTCACATCGTTACATTCAAATGCAAATACCAGTAACCTCCCCATATTAATCAGAACTGTATAGTCAGAAATTAACAGCAAACCTCTATTAATAAATTACAAGACAAAAAACCATCAACCGAATCTATGTCTCTACTGATGTATGCTTCTCATGCTGTCAAAAAAAGAGCAAGAAAATAGTCACATTATTGCATACAATGCACAAATATAGCATTTAACATGAAGTTTCATTACATTGCGATTATGCTATCATAACCTGTTAAACTAGTAGACAACAATAAATTAATAGATTCAACACAAATCAAACAATCAACTTGTTGAGCAAGGCTGAAGGAATCTTCTGGTTAACTTATGCTCAATGTAGAATGCTGCAGATGGTCTTACCAAATAGGACCTTCTCTGACCAGACAAGTTTATACATTATAATGCAATATGTAGACTATAGCAATAGTCAAGTATACTGTGCTAAACAATCATGATTCACCTTAAGACAAATTACCTCATGAAAAAAGTGTAATATAGGGAACTACGTGCTTTTACATCCCATGGATTTTCTCTTTCTGTTTTGCATACGCTTTCCATATTCTACAACACAATGTATGGTATTTATTTCAACAGATACATACTTAAGATTTATTGCTTGCATCACATGTATGATTGCTTGAATAAATTTTATGCATTTTATGTATATTCACAACAAAAGCAGAAGAAGTGAAATAAGAGCACAACTGATCCTAGACATTCAGCATGCTAAGTTTCTGTGCTAAAATCCTATACAGAACTATAGCAAAATGGACAAGAAAATATAACATATGCTTTAACACAGACACAATTCCATTACCATTCATTACAAATTACCTAAATACTTAACAATTGCTCAGTAAATGACGTTAGATTAAGAACTAAACAATCAGCTTTATAGCCATAGATAGGTTGAACATAAATTGTAGCTGGAGTCTTAATGCTAGCACAGTCAATGTCGTTATGCCAAGTCCATTTCTTTTTTAATTTTAATTTCTTTTTTTTTTTTTTTTTTTTTTTGTAATGAAAGAAATCATATACAGCCTGAAGATTTTCTTTCAATTCCATTCAAACTTCCCCAGAAGCAGATGTCTTCTAAGTTACTGTCAAGGTTTGTATGAAATCTTAAAAAGTCCAAAGACAGTGAAGAGAGAGTGAGAGAGAGAGAGAGAGAGAGAGAGAGAGAGAGAGAGAGAGAGAGAGAAAACAGGATGATTTCATTGGATTTTGGTATCAGAAGAACAAGGGGCTTCAAGAGGTCGTCATTGTAGAAGGGTCGGTCCACATTGCTGCCACATCTCTGAACCTGCCCATGGCATTAAGATATAGAGCTGAATAAACATAAACACAATGCCTTGCATAACATGATTATTTAATTGCTGGTCTGATGGTATACTCTATGTCCAAATGTATCCCGATAGCCCTTCTAGTCAGTGAAATCTCTATAATATTCACTATGTAGTCCACTATTTTAGGGAACTGAATTCAGAAGGGTAGTGAATGTTTTCCGACACTAATTTGTGCTTATTTTTTACCAAACAATGCAGTGGGTTAAGGCTAATCTGCTATTTGCTAGTGAACCTGGGTTGTTCACTACTTTTGTGGTGCATTGTGGGATCGTTTGAAAATGGTTGCAGACCAAGATGTGCTTGTGGCAAATTTGGAACTTCTGGTCTGTGGATTAAATTAACCGTTCAGTTATAAATGTTGCTGTATTCAGACACTAGGTGGCGAACTGTGCGATGGACATACCACCCGCCCCCCATCCCTCCCCACCATTTTGTATTTCATGTCTCTTACTACACAGCACTGAAGAAATTTGCAATAGCTGCTTGGTTAACTGTAGATTCTTAAAGCTTTGCAGGTGAACGTAACATTAAAAAACTAGTAAAAATAAACTGCAAGTATTTATAAGGCTTTTAAAACTCTATTAGTCGAAATGATAACATAAGCTAATCTGTTGAAAAGGTATGTAGGGTATTGTGAAGCCATTTTGTGAAGAAATGATAGCACTAGCTAATTTATTTAGCTAGAAATTATACACTTTTATCATTAGCCTCCTACAATATGATCTAATATCTTTCTTTGTGAAAGACTTTTAAGAATGTTTGATTTGTTAATATGGCATTAAAATGATGAAGCCTAGTTATACATTTTAGTTAAACTAGCCTAGATTAATCGCCAAACAGTAACGTTATCTCACGATCTGGATAGCTGTGTGGCTGTGCTTTTTCTTAGTTTAAGTTTAGCAATGGACGGCAAATGAACTGGCAAACCTACTAGGCAAATACTAAATAACTATATGGCAGAGTTGGCTGTATTGCTTACCTGGCATTAATGAGATACTGTGCCAGGCTGATGTTGGCAGGTGTGCCCGTGATGGTAATCTGACGGTCTGACGACCCCTCCATGGCGTTAGCGATTTTGATTTGAGCCCCGGACATCTGACGAATCTCATTGATTTTTGTACCCTGGCGTCCAATTATGCAGCCTATTAGCTGGAAAAAGATAGTACATGTTTAGCAGATGACTCAGAATCTAATGCATTATAACTCACTATAATCATAACAATTATACTTTGTACCCTGTTTTTCTTATTTTTGTCTTGCTAAATATTAGAGTGAATCTTTGACAATCACAGGAACCTTAGCGTGTACTCCACGGTATATAAATAGATATATATTATTCCTGAGATATCTATATTAAAGTTATTTTTACTCATTTTACTCATTACTCATACTATTTTTGTTCATATCAAAACCATAACAGATTAGATATAGTTCCATGAAATTCCTGCATATTACAAAAACTTGTAATGAAGAGTTAATGTGCCTGTAATATACCATGAATGTTTCATATACATGGAGTTCATTTAAAGCTTTACAAAGGCAGTACATACATCATTTGGAATGGTGAGCTCATGAGTACTGGCCTGTGAACTGGCATCCACACCTGAAAAACAGTGAAAGGACATAGAATGCAGAGAGAGAGAGAGAGAGATGACACTGTTATGTCTTTTTAAGAACTGTCAGCTCCTGTGAGCCTTATCCATCATCATGACTCACTTATAGCATGACAAGTCTTTTCTATTTAATTTTTTTGTGGGAGGAAATTGATATGCAGTTCTGGAGGGTGTACTTCAGTTCCAGAAGCACGTAACATGCCGTCTTTTAGTACACTTTCCTTTTTATTTGGAAGTTTAGGAATACCTAGCTAAAATATTAGGCTTCAAATAATTTAAGTGAAGGATTTGTTAAGCTGACCTATTAGTCTCGAGGGGAAAAGAGTAAAAAAAAACAACAGTCAGAGAAGCTGTATGGGTACAGAGTGAAGGATGTGCAGCGGGTGGGGTGGATGGGTACGTACCAGGGAAAGCGGGGGTGGTCTGCCCAAGGGAGGTAAAGGGGGTTTGCTGCATAGCCAGCTGATGGAGCTTGGTCAACTGCTGGGGAAGGGAGGAGGGACAGTACAGCTAAGAGGTTATCGTCACAACACAGGAGTCCTATTTAGAACCTCCACAAACTCTTCTAAACATGTAAGCTAATATACTGCCATAAAGGGGGATATAAAATAAACAGTTGACTTTTAATAAGGCTCGGCCTCATGTTAGACTACATTAATAAGGTATACGCGGTTAACATAAATATTAATATGATAGGGATCTAATAAAAAGAAGCAAAGTTAGTTCTAGAAGATCGAACAGACATGGAGAGAACGATAAAAGTATCTTTCGACTCACGTCAGGATGAGGGATGGCATACTGTCCCTGAATGGTGTAAGTCTATAAGAGAGAGACAGAGAGTGAGTGAGATTCATTAGAGGTATATAAAAAAATGAAGAATAAGAAAAATGTTTTCTCAGGTGTCAGACTTCATTTGGACGTTAATACATCAAACGACACCAATACATCAACCCCTTTATATGTGGACTGACGTTTCAATTACAGATTCTCCAGTCTATTACCATTTGTAAAAAGAAATGCAGTCACACATTTTCTTGGCCCATATTACACTGTGGAAAAGTCAGATTGTTCTTTTATTTTTTTAGCCAAAAGAGCCAAGCCAGCAGTACAAAGTCTTCTATTTCAGGACAGGTTTATAGTCAAAATCATTCACATACTTATAAGAGATAAGTCAAAATTCAAAAACAGAAGTGTAGACTCCATCAACTGCAAAACTCGGTTTACCATAAAAACTTACTTTTTAGATAGACTTTTAGATAAACAGTAATTAATGTGAGAATGCCATGAATGTGAATCTGTGAGAGTAAACTACAACTGACAGAATGTCCAACTGTCACAGAAAAGAAAATACACAAAAAAGATAGAGCACATATACATATTAAGGCTAAACTTTGGAAACATGGAGATGCATCCCTGCATAAAATTTCTTTATAAAACTGAATTCAAATTTCTCAAAAAAAGATGGAAGTTTTTTATCTAGCCAGAAAAAAATGAGTTATCTAAGGGTTGTTTTGAATAGAAAATTCAGACTTTTGCACAGTACTCTATGTGTGTGTCTATGAGTGTGTGTATACATATTACTGAAAATTTGGGTGTGAATGATGCTCACAGGCAGAGGCTGATGCTGTAGCAGCAGGCTGAGGTTGGCTGTGGAAGGGGCTGCCAGTGGATCTGCTCTCACCTGGGTCCCAGAGAAAATCACTGGAGCAGAAGCAGGTTTGGGCCGGTATGGGATTGTAGCACCTTTGGGTGGTGACTGGTAGGTCAAAATAGGGGGATGATCAAGGGAGTAAGGAAAGAAAATGGGTAAAAACAAAAATAATTCAGAACTTCATATGGACTGATCAGAATGAGAACACTCAGTGACTTGGAGGACAAAGTAGAGCAGATCCCCAGTTGTATATGTTCTGCTTTATACACAATGACATAAGAAGAGCCTGAAAGGCACAAGTGTACTCTTTTACGTTCTGAGTCATTGCAAAACAAATAACCTTCAGTGAAGTGCTATGAGCATTGCATAACTTTGAAAGTCATCATGTGATACTCATGAGTGCTCCCCTCGCCTCTCCTTTACCTCCAGCATCACCACACAGATCTGTTTCACACACTGGATGATGGCGTCTGGGGTGCCCGAAATGGTAACCGCCCGCTCAGTGGAGTTTGGCAGCATGTCACCTGCTACCTGCACCTGAGCTCCTGTAGACTAAAAATGAGGTATGCTCCAATCAGGTGAATACACAGGGGGAATTGTTACAAACAGCATCTACAGAATTTGTAATTGGGAAATTCAGTTATACTTTAAGGTTCACTCATTGTGGACATAGATTCAGTTCTTTCATAAAATGAAATGGGATACTCTTTAGCAGATGTATGAACCTAAGGTCACCATGCCCATCGCCCAAAGCATGGGCTAAAGTAGCATAAGCCTTCCAACCCTGGATGTAGTGGAGTGGAGTGATGAAACGCCCTCCAATACTTTTGGGATATGTTAGAGTGGCTTTTAAATTTCTAAACTAATTATCCGACATCTGTAACCTGACCTGATCATTTAGTGTCTTCCCAAAGAGCAGGGATTATTACTGCAGCAACAAATAACCTATAAAAACTTTTTTTAGAACAAATGTTGGTTGAGCAAATGTGCATTAAGCTTTGGCCATATGTAGCTACATTTGATGTCTCAGATTTTAAATAACGTAGCTATATTTGGGGTCTCAGATTTTAAATAACAAAGCAAGTTTTCAGTGAATGAAGAACAATGTAGATTTGAATCAAACACTGTTACAGTGGCACAAATTCTTAAAAGAAATGTAGAGTCAAATCTGAGTGGAAAAGGAGTGCACATGATGTTCACCAACAATTTTGATATTCATTTTTGTCATAGCTCTTTGAACAGAAACTCACATCTAGTACGAATACATTTCAATTAAAAATAACAATAAAACTAATAATAATCACTGCTCATTGCAGTTCAGTACAAAAGAGGATGTAGTTATTTTTTATGTTTGCCCTGATATAAACAAAGATTGGTCAGCAAAGGGAGCAGTGCATACAATTCGCAACATCAATCTCTGCCTATGATCAAAGCTATTGGCTCTTGAGTCTCAGCATCGAAACATATGTATGATTTAGAGTGTGCTTCATGTAAAGGATATGTAAATAAGGACAGGTTTGCACACACAAGCTTATTTATCAACTGTACTTCAATCTCGATTTGTTTCCATGTCTATTAAAATTGAAGGAATCAAATGATTTAGTATAGTATGTTAGTTGTTATGTTATGTCATTCTGCTGGTGTCAAATCTGCACTCAATTTAACACCGCTTTAGTGAATAAGGGACATTTTCTCTCAACAACCTAGCTAAGCGCAGTCTCATATAGTACTGTAAAACTCATAAAGATATTACAACAGAGATTGAGACGTTTTGTTTATGATAAAGCATTGTGCATAATACTAAAAAAAATGAAACCTGAAACTAAATACAAATTAAAATAAATGTACACTATTAATGCACTTTTAAACTTAAATGAAGAAATACATTTTTAAAACTGTAATAGCCCAGGTTCAAGAAATGCCCTTAATTGGTATAGAAAATGTACAGCATGTTGTTTTGAGAAGCATTTACTGAATGATTCTGGAACCAAAATAGGTAATACTTTGGCATTGCTCTTTTTTTTAATGTAATATTATCATCCATAATTCACTGTTTCACTGTATAAGAGGTTGTTGATTTGCTGATGAGTTGATTCAGGTGTGTCAGGAGTAGAACAAAAACACAAAAATGAAAGAGATACACTGGAATAGGCCTTAATATCAATTGTATATCAATTTTCAGATCACAAAAGCAATAGTTTTGATTACAGCCAATATTATCAACAACACTGTCTTATGACTGTTTAAGTACGATTAAAAAACTGTTCAGAAAAAGTGCCATATATTCTCCAAGTTATTCAACCATGCTCCAGGACCAGGACTAAGCATAATAACTACTAATAAATGATGAGTAGCCATGTCATTTGTTGGCATTGCATTGATTAGTTTCGATTTCTTACCTCCCTCATCTCCTTGATTTTGGAGCCACCCTTCCCAATCAGAGAGCCACACTGGCTGGCTGGTACCACCAGACGCAGAGTCACTGGAGGCTTACTGGTAGCCTGGCTGTTGCTCATGGAGTTAATGATGTCCTGAGAGCAGCAAGAAATTCAGTTAACTGTAGTCTTGCAAAATTACATTTATTACATTTAGCTAACACTCTGTTTTATTCATGTTACAAAAAGCAAGAAAAGGCAGTGGTAAAGTGCTTGGTTTTGACCAAGAAATTTTATTGGTATTTTGTGGTGTTCTGACTGGAGCTATGGACCAAACCCCAGTCTGCAGTGTAAAGAGTAGTAGTGTTATCCACTATCTATACAAATCAATTAAAATTCAATGTGCACAACTTACTTCTTAGCATTGTGCTCTTATTCTACTACTTGTTTGGCAAATGCTTTTATCATGCTACAAAACTTATCAATCCACAATACAGCTTATGTATATTATTAGTTTATTAACATAATTCTGCAGAATAACTTCATTACCTCTTCAAACTTATATGCTATCATGGCAAAAGCCTTGAATATAGCATCAGTTGGCCCTGTAATGGTCACTATCCTCTCTGGGCAGTTTCCTTCAGAAATGTTTATACGAGCACTGCTCTGTGGATGAAGGACAGATAATACAGTGACTCCTTTGTTAAGAATAGGATAAAGATACTTTAAGCAGTGTGTACAAGAGAACACAAGATAACAAAACTACTAACAATACTGACCTCCTCACGCATTTTCTTGACTGTTTCCCCTTTCTGAAAAGAAGTAAATTATTTTTGTGGAAGAAAAAGGCATTAAAAATAGCAAACATCCATGTAGTAGGTGAATTCAGCTACTTTAGGGTGTGACAGTTGTGGACACAAATGTCCAATTGTGCTTGTTTAAATTTTTTTTTTTTCCATGGTATTTCATGGTATCGGCTTGGCTCAGCTCGGCGTGGCTCGATGTGTTATTCACCTGATTGCTTTTCAACTACAACAGCTCCCCCACAAAGTGTAGCAAAACCCAATCTCTAATGTGAACCGGGGGCTTTGAAAACCACAACAAGGTTGAACATGGGTCTGAGCCCCACTTCTCACAGATCAGCAGAGTTTTCTTTGTTACATGTCTGGCTCTCACTAAGTTTTTCGTTGACAACAGATCCAAGAAGCATTTGAAAATGATCAAAAACAACACTGTGCAATTTTACAAGCTGCTGTTGTGAGCTGGATAAAAAAAATGTGATTGTTGTTGTAGCAGCTAGTTTGTGCTGGAGGTCTGAATTTTGCCCTGTGAGGTTTACACATCTTATTTAGTACTTACTGGGATTGATTTGAACCAGGTGTGAGCGGGGACTATAAAGTACCCATATCCAGGGTGTAGGTACCAGATTTTCCTAATGGAAAAGAAAAAGAGCCAAGCCAAGCCAAGCCAAGCCTTATAGTGGAAAAGCACCATAACGCAACAGTATATAAACTAAGGCATACATAGTTGTTAGCATATAGTTTTCTTACCTTTCCAATTATGCTTCCAACCTCCTAAAAAAGCAAACAAAAATCATGATTTGGATATTTATATATGTACCTGTAAAATACAATTTTGTATTACATTTACAAAATGAATTTTGAATTTATGATCTCTGTGTCTTTGTGTGTGTGTGTGTGTGTGTGTTGATTAGCGAAAAAGTGACATAAATGCATCACATATTCTGAACAAGACGAAGCATTTACAAAAATAAATATATGAAAGAATGAGTTTCTTACCTTGCCATGCATGAGAAGTCTGATGGTGAGAGTAACATTGAGTCCTCCCTCAGACTGGACTTTGGTAGGCTCCATGGCAGGGGTGAAGATATGGGATTTGGTGTGAGAATTAACAAGGATCTTTGGGAGAGTTTAGGAGTAGAGGGGCTACCAGTCCAACACCTATGGAGAAATACAGCATTAGTAAACACAAAAAGCAAAGTATACACATGCTACATGCAGTTTTTTAATGACAAAACAATTAAAATAAAACTCTGTCTACTTTTACTTTTTGTTTAAAAAAAACAATAATAAAATCTTTCAAATTGAAGTTTCAGTTTAGATTATTATTATTTTAAAATATGACGAACTATGAAAATATTGATTGATTTGAGCCTCCATTTCTGACAGAATTTCCTTGCTATTAATAAAAACTTGCAAAAAAACAGCTTTTCTTAATTCTGACAATGAGTATGATTTCTATTGTTTAAAAAAAGAATTAAGACAAAAAAAAAAAGGAAAATGGAGGTGTAGATAATTGGAACCACAGGAGGGAGCTCAAACTCATCTATGTGAGAGTGTCTCTATTCAGAACACCAGTAATTGGTTGTCCCTTTGCCTACTGGCCAATGGTACTTTTTTCTGCTTTGAATTTTAATGCTGACATATGAGAAGCTATACATACAATTCATGCATTTGGTAATTGATTTTCCCACTGTATAAAACATGCATAATACCTACATAATACATGGGAATATATATATTTTTTACAATATTTATGAATGGAGACATATAAAGACATAGAGGACACAGATGATGTTTTACATTTCTTGAGACTCTCCAAATATTAAAAAGTCCCTAACACTGGAATGCTTTTATTTGTAAAATCACCTAGCTAGTGAGACAGGACTAAAGAAGCTGGGACGATTAGGGAGGAATAGAGGTCTACAGCCAGATGTCCTACAATCTCCCACAGGATGCCAGATTACATAAAGGCTTTAATCCAGATTACTGGCATCCAGAGGTTGCAGAGTGGTGCTGCCAGAGAGCAAAAATAATCTAGCACACAGAAATCCATCCAATGATCAATGCCAAACTTACAAGCATAAGTAGATAAAAAAAGAAAAATGCAATTATATAAAAACAAACAAGCAAGGAACATTAGGAAGAAGCACTACAAAAATGCCTTCGGTGCTGAAATCATTAAAACAGACAATTTTTTTCTTTTTAGTAAAAAATTTGTGATAGACTCAAAGGAATATCCCCATTAATTGCAAAGAGAGATTAATATCATACATTCTCATAAAAGCCAATCTGGTAGAATTGTCCAGAGCAGATGGCATCTCTTTATGAAAAAAAAGGAGACAACAGATGAGTATTTTATTGGGTCAGTAAAGGATAGAAGAGAGCAAAGGAATGAATTTCAAAGAAGCCATCAATCACTTTCCATTATTCAGTCCACAAACACAAATTCTTATAAGTATTTGTATATATACAAGTATATACAATACATTTGCATCACATTTTACACACAGTACTGTGCAGAGTATATTTTCCAGTCAAAATGACTTTCTGTATGAGTTATTCATTGTCCAGCAGCTATTAGGAATGAGATGTGATGTAAGGTAATATACTGGCTCAACATTTTATAACGATTGGGATTACTTTATTTGTTAAAACACACAAAATGCCACTTCTATGACTAAACTTTGGAGGTGCTTTAGATCTTTCTTTGATAAACTGAATAGACCAAATCCTGAGAATTCTGATATTTCGATATTTAGTTGAAGATTCTGTGTAATTGTCAGCTGAATGTACTTAATGACTTCATTGACTTTTTTAGTTTAGAAAATGGGCTTAGTTTGATCCTCTTGTCACACTTGATTAAGACTTCCTGTTTTGAACTGCTATAAGATCAGGCCAGAGAGGAAACAAAATGGCCACTTATGGCACCTTTGGATGCATGTGATTTTTAACCTAACATCCATCTCTCTTTATTTTGTTCTTTACATACTAATAAAACATTGTTTAACACAAATTGTTTATTTCTTATATTTGGGAGGTCTTAATCAAATTATGACTTTAATTGTATATAATAAGGTCGTATTAGCCTAAATCATTTTTTGTTGGTTTTTACTTTTTTTTTTCTTTTTTAAAAGAAAGCTATAGAATATTCTTGTGATAATGAACCAATGTCCATAATGATGAAAAATGTTCTCGTTTTCCTGGTCATTTTAGTGGAATTTGTCTCAACTTAGAGCTAAACACACTGCTAAGAGTATAAGACGCAGATGTTTGATCAGGCCTGAACCCAGGTTCATTGTGGTTTAATGTGTGTTAGCCGTTAGCGCTTGTGCTAATTGTGCTGGAAGTGCCGTGCGGTGCTAGCGCAGGAGGAGCAGCAGTATTTCTCATGACATCTGATGGGGAAAGTGGGTCAAGCTTTCCGCTAAAGAGCTTCTGGCCTCCTCCTCGGTAGCGGCTATCGAATTAAGCACGCTTCGCGCTCGGCTGAACAATGCTCGGAAAAAACGTTCTCTTTGCCCCCCCACCATTTTTTTTTCCATGGCAGTCCTCTGTACTGGATTCTGCTTAAATGTATTGGTAAGAGAGCTTCGCTTTCTGCGGTGCACTTCTAGCTTTAGTCCCTCTAACAATGATGTACGAAGCCCTCTTATGTGAGCTCACTGAGGTGTGAATCACAGAAGTCAATGTAAACAGTAAAATAGAACACTCAAAAACGATGAAGAGGCCTGCTTTTGGCACAAGGGGCAACGGGGACAGTCAGCATGGAATAATTTCAACATCTTTGGCACAATATGGGACTTAGAGAGGGCAGGATGGCAAAAGGTTGAACGACAAAGAGACACATGGATGTAGGGGGACTAAAGTGGAAGACAGTGACATTGAAAGCCCCAATTTGTGGTTTGGTTCAATCAATAGTGAAAGAGTCAGTGAAACTTCTGCTGATGTAGTTCATCAGAGTGCTAAACGAATTGAAATGTTGATTTAATTCATATTCTTCAAAATAAGATTCCTTATGATCAGGCCCAGAGTTGATATGACATCTGAGGGGTTAACTAGAATTTTTTAACACAGTTCTCATTTAAAAACTCATATAGAAGTCAAGGGCATATCACTTGGCAAAAGTCCAAGTGATAAAAACTGAAATAACTAGATCTAATAATGACATGATCTAACAATAAGTAATCATTATTTTGAATATTGCACTCTTCTTTGAACAAATTTGTAGTTCTATTTGGGGTGTCTTGTAATTTAGGGACTCAGCATCACACCCTTCAAAAACTGATGCTGTATCACTGTTCTGACAATGACATGATTCATTAGCTCAGTGGAGGCGTTACCTATCTGATTTGCATTTTATTTTTCAAATGAAAGCTATGAAAATGTTCTTTTGTAAACCATCAAATAGTTCAATTTCTTTAATGCAGTTTCAGTTATGAAATCATGATTAATGAAAAAAGAAAATTAATTAGAGAAATGCGTACTTTAATTTGTCAACAAACATCTGAGTCCTTATCAAGAATTGATGTGTGATGTTTTGTTGTAGCTCATATTTCAGACATGCACCAAACTGAAGCCTGCTAAATCATTATAGATATTTATGGTGCTCTCACAGATTTGCGCTCTGAGTTGAGATTACTGAATTTTCCAGTACTTTGTTTTGTTAGGCAGTCTTAGATCTACAGTCTTAGAAAAATTCATGATATGCATTAACATATATTTGTCTTTCAGAGGTTAGATGAGTTGGAACAGATGGAATGAATGTGTAGAGCTACACATATGAATACAATCATTTTTATAGAATGTTTCACATCATTCTGATTAAATATAATTTTAATGATGCATGCAGTAGGTCACTGTGTTTTATGCACTAATGATATCTAACATATGCAAAGAAAACCATATGGCAATGTTATTTGTAGTATAAACAAATAAATATATTGCCCACCCCTAATAGAGGCTTAGACTTGGGTTATTAATAATAATGTAAATAAATACTTTTTACTATTTGACTCTCAATCACCAAGGCCAGGATTGCATTGCAATATAAGGTATTATAAAGACAAGATATTAACGAGAATGCTCCAGTTACTCAAAAGTGATATTTTCACTGCTGTGAACCCTGTCCCTTCAAATATCTTACACATTACTAATCGCATGCCATTCAAAGCTGTGTCTATGTATGAACTAACTACGGATAATGACCTAGCACAGTTTATCAACTAGCCATTATTTTATAACACTAAATGTTTTTACATGTGTAGAAGCAACAGTAAAGAGAATATCATTGACCAGGTCTCTAGAGATGGAGCACACTTTCCCAGCACATGCGTTGTCCTTTTGTATATGTGTAATTAGACAGAAAGACTCATTTATGCATGTCCTTAGCAATCAAATCAAACCATTTCCAGACAATGTTCAGTATGTTTTAAGCGATAGTAATACCTCATCATGATTTAATAATGAATATGACCTATGACTGCCCTAGTATTCAAGACCTTTGCTGAAGCCAAGTCGCAGAAATACTCACAGACAATATCTTTGTTTTGTATTTTATGCTTATTTTACAGAGTAATTGAAATAAATAAGATGGTTCTTTAAAAAAAGGTTTATGAATTTGGCTTCAGAATAACAGGGAAGCAACTAAAATGGTGATAGCCCATAACAGTTTAATTATATGAATCTACATTTTTTTAAATATTATTAAATAGTACGAACATACTACTGTACAAAAAAGCAGCTACCACAAAATCTAAAAAAAAAAGACAATTGGAAAGAGGCTTTACCTTAGGTGGTACTGGAAACAGATGGCCACGACTTTTGACGTTTGCGAAAAGATTAAAAAAAGGACGTCAAGCAGGAAAATGATTTTCCCCTATCCTTTCACTCAACTCAGATCAAATGCTGGCATTCAATTGGCTGGACGACACAGTCATGTGAGCTAGATGTCACAACACGTGACTATTTTTGGCAAAAAAGAAGCGAAAAAATGGAAACGATTGAAGCGTTGTTGGTTCACCGTGATATTGAGGTGCGATCCTGAGCTTTGGACAATGTTGTGTATTGTGAAAGCGGGTCAGGGGTGTATGGGTGCCCAGGCATCGGGGTGCCCCCTCCTGTGGGGTGTTCAAAGCTACCCAGTAAGACACAGTGACAGCCGAGTATGACCATTGGCCAATGCGTCATCGCTGTCGTTCCCGTCCTTTTGCCTAAGGGTGTCTTTTTCATCCCCTGCTATCTGATGGTACGTATTTTTTTCCTACAATAGGAAGACAGAATGTGGATGCGTCTTAACACATATTCCCCTCTAAATCACACAAAAAAAGAAGTGTCGTCGACCACCGATGTACAAAATGGTGTTAATGCAACATGGCAGCACTCATACTGATATGGGCACTATGATCATTGCTAGCTACTAAACTCCACTTCATACCATACAGTAGTCTTGATATTTGGTAAGTGTTCATGCTCCAAACTTGAAATTTCCTGCCATACTTCCAATTTTGTGACCCGGCCAGTCCAGAATTACTCTGAGCTTTGGCTGCATCCCGTGTGGATTAAGCAGACCCGAGCAAATCCACAGCTATGTCAGATGTTGGGACAGTTGTGGGGGGGATTAGGCTCCTGTCATTAAGGCTGAAGCCCCTCCGTTAGAGCTAAAATCATTTACATACACACTTACAGGCTCGAGGTTACACATGGGAGGGGGAGCCAGATTAGAGGAACTGACAACAGTGTGGTTTTTGGCATCCTACTTTCCTTTAGTTCTATGTCAAATTGCTTCTAAACCACTGTGTACTATTGTGACCCACTGAGTGTTCCTCAAATTAGACAATAAAACCTTCAATAATAAATGTAAATAAAAAGAGCATGCTTCTTTTTAATGTAACTGTTATGAAAAGTCACCACAAAGTAATTGTCTCATTTTCTTGCTGCTGCAATCAAAACAGAGGGTAATCCACACCCTCATGACTATTGAATAGCTCCTGGGAAGATAACACAAATAGAGCATTAAATTTGCTCCACATTAAAACAAGCAGCACACAGGAGTGTAGTTCAAAAAGGGAGTATGCTTGAGCAGGGAATATAGAGTCTGCTTTTTCAACCGAGACTGTTGGCTTGCTATATGGAACATTTCATTGCACAGATATACAAAGCCTCATTATTCCCAACCCCAAACTCAAATACACGATCAAGGATAGACCCTGTAATGTGTCATGATACCACATTACTTATTTTTATAGATTAATATGATTTTTCACACATTATATGCTTTTACAACATTTTAAAAAAGAATTAGATAAAGGAGTTTACGATAAGGGTCAAAAAAATTAAACTTAGTCATTAGAAATTTAGTAAACGTATAATAAACACCAAATAAGGTAAGAAAATAGATGTTATACAAAATAATTTTTGGAATTACTGAAAAATATGTTTTTTTTAAGTTGTCAGAAGAAGCTTCTCCTACATGTTGACCAAAAACAAAGCATAAAGTAAAACTTGACTTTACAACTATTTTTGTGCGTAAACTTATAAATGTTCAGTAAGTTAGCATGTGATGATCTTGAAATTTGATTTGGAACACAACCTAGAGGAAATGAAGGAAATATATGAAATGGGCAACTTTACAAACCTGAAGTTAGCATCTTATTTAAAATTCCCTTTCACCTTACATATGTGACTTCAGGATGGTAAAGTTGAAGACGTTGCATGGTTGAATTTGGATTTGATTTGTCTGCTTCTTATATGAATATTCCATTCCAAACTGTATTGGGGGAATATAAATTCTAGTAAAAAGACAAATCTAGCCAAACACACATGTTCTCATCTGCAACATGCACTAGCTTCTTGTATTAATATTCAGTTCTACCATAAATGGACCAGCGGTTAAATTCTTATTTTATATGCAAATGTATATGTTAAATGGAGCAGCTCTTAAATTCTGGCACTTATAAGCTGTTTTTTATGTAGTTTTGGAAGCTGAATTTGACACCCTTGTAAAATTAAATACCAAACGTATGTAATTTATCTGTTACAGTTACAGTCAGAACATTTCAGATTTGCTGCATTAGAGCAGGTCTGTTCTGTAGCAAGTTTTCTATATTCATTCTGTTGTTATAATGCTTTAATTATCATGTTTAGTTGATTGGAGAGTGATTAGTTCAATGTATAGAATGTATTTATGTAAATAAAAACAATGCAATGTTTTGCTAATCATTAAACATTAGACTTAATTAAAATAGTACAAAGACAACATTTCAATTTTGATTAAGAATATTTATTTATTTAGTTAGTTACTTAGACAAATATATGCCCTTTTAACATTTGATGCCAGAAACAAAAAAGTTTGGACAGAAGCATGTTTTCCACTGTGTATTCACAAACATTATTTTTCCAAAGTGTTCCTAAGCTATGTAGTTGATATTGTTTTTTTTTATGCAGTGCCATTTGAGGGCCTGAAAATTACTGCCAGACAATATAGGTTTTGGGCCTCTCTTGCATACAGCGATTTCTCTAGATTCTTTGAATTTCTTTTATGATATTATGTATTGTATATGAGGAAATGCCCAGGTCCTTTGCTGTTTTATGATGAAACATGATCCTTGAACCCCTCCCCATCTTTACTTCTGAAAGACTTTGATTAAACCCATACATTTCACTGACCTGTTGTAAGTTGACCTAATTTTTTTTTTTACCATTACACAACTTTTGTTGCCCTGTCACAGTTTGTGTATAATGAACTCCTGGCACCAATTTAAAATTACCATATGTTTTTCAAATCAAATTACTCAATCAATCAGTCAATCAGTCAATATTTAAACTTCTCAAATTCAACATTTGAAATGTTTGCTTTCGGCTGTATTCAATATTCATATGGTTCAAATGATTTGCACATCATTGCATTCTGTTTTGTTTTTATTTACATTATACACTGTGTCCAAACGTTTCTCAAAATGGGGCTTGTATATTGTTGAGCATAGGGGATCTTTAAAAACCAATGATAAACATTTGAAGTCAGTTGTAAATAAAAGAAATCAGTGTAAGATTTATGCTGAGCTCACATTTGACAGGTACTGATGTTACAACGTTGTTCTCCCAAAAACTCTGTTACCAAAGGTATTATTTTGGGACACTTAACCTTCAAATTGACACTAACATTCAAAAAATGAACTACCCAACCATACCTGAGCTGCCTTGCATTATATTCTCATGTGAATCTTAAATGGCCAAAGGAGATGTTTCTGAGGAGATTATGTTTAAGATAATCCACTTGCATAAGAATGGATTTCTGTCCAAGGCAGCTCAGTGCTTTTGGTCTGGAAGGTTATTTAGTTGTCAAGTCAGTGCTAAGATATTTGAAGTAGAACATTACACTCAACACCTCAAATGTGAAGTAAAATTTTATGGACTGACATTTACGGATGGAAAATCTGAACTGACAGTTATTAACAGTATTCATTTTTAAGTTATTTTGTAACTTTATCTTGTAGCATATTCATTCATTATCTGTAAGCGCTTATCCAGTTCAGGGTCGCGGTGGGTCCAGAGCCTACCTGGAATTATTGGGTACAAGGCGGGAATACACCCTGGAGGGGGCGCCAGTCCTTCACAGGGCAACACACACACTCACACCTATGGACACGTTTGAGTCGCCAATCTACCTACTAACGTGTGTTTTTGGATTGTGGGAGGAAACCGGAGCACCCGGAGGAAACCCACGCTGACACGGTGAGAACACACCACACTCCTCACAGACAGTCACCCGGAGCTGGAATCGAACCCACAACCTCTGGGTCCCTGGAGCTGTGTGACTGCGACACTACCTCCTGCAACACCGTGCTGCCCATTGTAGAATAATTTAGAAGTATTTTATGAAGCACTGGTTCTGTGACTTTTTGAACAGGAACTTACCAGACACATATTCAGAAACCAGAGCACCTGGAGGAAACCCATGCAGACTCCCAGCATGAGTTGATTATTCCACACTTGTAAACATCAAGACATTTGTAAAGGCTCAAGATTCAAAACATTCAACTGAAATCAAGGTATGAAAGGAGTTGATTGCGTTTTGCCACATAAACATTAGTGACGTCAAGTACTGATGTTGGATGATTGGTTTTGGATTATTAATGCCTTAATTGTAGGAGGTTCCTCCATCACTCACAGGAACATGGTTTCACTCCTCTACAGTCTAATATTTTACATACTCTAGCTGAAGATTTGCATTGGGTAAGGAAACCTTAGGTTTATATGCAGTTGTTCCAGAGTCTCTATACTTGAGAATGTGTTAGCTTTATTTTCCTGCAGGTATTTGTGTGCCTGAGGTTTTGGAGACCTTTTATTGGTCTGCAGTAGCTCTGTACTAGCATTAAGCTAGCCTGTACTGCCATCAGCAAGGTGACCAGAGTGGTCCCAACCATCGACAGGCTTTAGAACACTCATCACAAGAATGACCTAATGGGCCCAGAGAGGCGTGAAGGAGACAGCCATCCTAAGCTTACACAATATAGAGTACAGAGCCTGGTCTCAAGCACTTTGGAGCAAATCATTTTTTGCTCTTGTCTATCTGATAATGTTTTGGATTTCTCTTTGTTTTTAAGTAATATCAATATCAGCAGGCTTCATAAACACATTCTAAAGACTCATGGGCAAGCCTATAAATGCTTTCAGTGCATTTGCAAGTTCCTGAAGCCGAAATATCTCAAGACTCAGTGAATCCTTAGCAATGACAACAGTGACTCAAGTTTTCAGCTCGGTAGCCAGCAGGCATAGTGCACTCTTCTGACAGAGGAACAAAAGGCGTCAGCGTGCGCCTCTCTTTCTCTTTCTCTCATAAAACCTTTCCAGCTGGGCCTGGATATTTATACAGCTGCACAATGGAAAAATGCCTGACCCTCTTTGTTACTGTTTGTCAATGGGCACCATAATGGATTCTAAGATGCCTCCAAGCTGAAATCAATGTAGAATGACTGTTTTATATGGCATGCCTGGTAGACCTACATTTGCACTGGTTTTGTGGGATGAGTGTATGGATGTACAGTTTGAAAGTATTTTTGATCTGACCATGGTGAAACACGTTTTTTTTGTTTTTGTTTTTTTAATTAAAACTTTATATGAAAATCTGTGGGAAATCCTCCTTCTCACTCCAGATCATCTTCTTTGAGTTCATTTTAAAAGTTTTGGACTTTTGCATGGGGAAATATAGGCAAGGCAAGGCAAGGCAAGTTTATTTATAGAGCACCTTTCATACAGAAGCAATTCAAAGTGCTTATATATATACATATTATATATATGCTTATATATATACACACAGATATATACACACACATATACACAGATCTGTTAATCTTTAGGCTCCTTTTAAAACTTCCTGGCTTATTGGGCCTTAGCCACATGATGTAGAACAAAATGTCTGGCATAACACAGCATTAATGGTTGTGCTGTTCTATTCAGAAAGTCACACAGAGTGTACAGTTTAACCTTGAATACCTCTGGTCAAATTAATGTAATTTGAAAAATCTGTTAATACATGATGTACAGAGTACTAACTAAAACACTGTCTGCAGATTTCAAAACTTGAGAAATTAATTCTCTTGCATTATTGTTTTGAATATTCTGTAGTTTATTAGTTTAAGGTGGGCACACATAGGATGAGTGGCTCATGCATAAATATGTAATACTCCAGTGAGGGAATGTTAGTGCGATAGAGTTCTTGTAGTACTGTGTATTTATGTGTCAGAATTCTTAGTTTTTTATGGATATTTAAAATAATGTTGAGTCCAGCTATGTTGTGATGGATTCTTTACAAAGTCATACATTTCAATGGCTGTTGAAGCCATCACTAATCACCCCGGCTCACCAGGACCTACTCTCTGCTACACCACCCCCACTGCATGAATTAGGCCATGAAGCTGTGTGGCCTGCTGCTGCCTCCCATACTGTAAGGTAAGAATAAATCAGCCTCCACAATCTGCGGTTCCAGTCTGTGGAACACTTTAAACTAAATTGGGCGGTTTCCCAGGCAAGGATTAAGTCAATTACGGTCCAGTTGAGAGCTGTGTAATTTATAATTTCATATCATCCAGTAAATTAGCTTCTGATATAGACAGATTTGCTCAGATCTAGGGGGGGGGCTCCCGCCCCTCGCCGCCGTTGTATACTAAAGCTACGTGTGCTTTTAGGTCCTTTACACCTTTATTTGCATAAAGGGAAAACATGGGAATTTCTTTTTTAATTCATCCGAGGACTTACATTTGCGTTTCGGCATAGCAGCTCGAGATGAGGGTAGGTACACGGGCTTTGCCTGCCGTAAACAAGGACTACTGACGTACAGACTGACCAATTAAATATTTACAGAGAAGGTTATCGACCAATAACGGTAGCTCTACAGTCAGACCGTCCAATCAGAAGATTCTAGGCTACTTCACCACGCCCCTTCACACTCAAGCGAACCAATCGGAGTAGGGGAGGGCGGGACTAGTTTGTGAACGAAACGCTTCTCGAAATGGAGGCGCCAGTCCTTCACAGGGCAACACAGACACACACACGTTGACTCACACCTACGGACACTTTTGAGTCGCCAATCCACCTACCATCGTGTGTTTTTGGACTGTGGGAGTAAACCCACGTGGACACGGGGAGAACACACCAACTCCTCACAGTCAGTCACCCGGAGCCCCCAAGTACATATCTCTGCAGGCCAGAGGCCCGCAAGTGGGAGGGGCGTACGCAGCAAGTGGGGGATCTAGATGTTTTGTGGGAAGGCGAATGTAGGAAAAGCAGCCTTTGTGATTTGAAAAAAGGGCATAGTTTATCTCCAACAGAACTAGGTACCCTCTACTAGTTGTACTTTAAAATATTACGTTTCAGTGAAAACGAAATACATAGCACTCCTGATATTTTAATTATATATTTTTGGTAATCTGATGATGGGGTGAACTGCAAACTTATGAAATCCATTAGGTCTCTCATGTCTACAATCATTATTTTAATTTGATTACAGAACTATAGGACTGTATTTTTTTGTTTTGTACTCAGCACAGTATTGGATTATAATCAGTTTAAATGTGTAAACCCTTAAGTAACACTATAGAAAATGGCCCACTATTCAAATAAATATTTAAAGCAGCTCCTTTCCATTAATGAACATGAGAAATTGGGCTAATAATTTGCAAATAACCATAATATTCAGCAAACCTACCATGAGCACTCAGTGGGTGTATATGACAAGTGACAGTGCCTGTAGCTACAAGTTAGGTGAACTTAATAAGATGGAAATTCACTGTAATGTAGTTATTGTTTAATGAATTCCAAGATAGTGGTGCAACCTTTCAGGAAATTTGGCTCAATTAAGAATATAAACAGACATTCAGAGAAGTTCACTGTACTTCATCTAGTTCCTTTGCGTGGTTTTAAATGATTCTTTATAGAAGTATGTCCTTGTTGTAGAGTATTATGTTTTACTCTTTGCGTTCAGATGATCACATGTGCTTTGATTTGGCATCAGAACCAGGTCCTGGAAAACCTTCTAACAAATTTAGTTGAATCAAGTTTGTTTGAACAGGTAGAATAGGATCAAAATTGGATAACACTAGCTTAGACTGCCAGAAATTATTACCTGGATTGTGCATGTGAATCTGTAGAAGGACTATCATTCATTCTTTCATTGTCTGAAACTGCTTATCTAATTCATCTCCTCACAGACCGTCACATGGAGCTGTGTGACTGCAACACTACCTGCCGCACTATTGTGCCGGCCCAAGGGCTATCAATTTATTTTAATATAGTTCATTTATTCAGTTTAATTTATTTCAGAAATACACCATATGTACAAATATTTGAGGACAAATTTGTAATGAATATATTCTACATTAAGTTTCAACCGTTACTAACACAGATGTGCAAACGTGCACACACTGCCTCTCTAATCCCTGTAGAGAAATACTGACAATAGAATTGGATTCTCTGGAGTAGAGAAACATGAATATATAGCACCCCAGCACTGGGCTGTGCTGATGAACCCATATTTACTGTCATGTCTCTTGTTAGGAAGTAAGTAGTAGGATATATGTAAGCAAACATTATCATTCTCAGCACATGTGGTCTCAGTTAAATGGTTATTCTCTTTATCTATTGCAAGAATTTCACAAATTAAGCCAACCACAAACAAGTCTGTAAATCACATAATGCTGAAAATGTACTCCATATAATGTACTCAATGTTTATAAGGGACAATATTAATACTGAAAACAAAACAGTTATTACATGGTCACCAGGCACACAGCTGTTCTACAAAATACACAATAATCTAACACAACGTCCCAAAGAACTCACTGACATTCTCTTAAACTTCCAAACAATGCTCAAAGAGAGCAATTTGAGCTGCATTAGTTATAGAAATTTGTTAGAAGAAAGAAAATAACTAGGATACCTATTTTGTGCAGGGCATTTTATGCAAAGCAGGACGTCACAGTTAAACAGGCAGCCTAGGTTTCTAAAAGTATCAAACTATACACACTGCCTGAACTCTGGTGTACAAGGTGCCCTGCAGTCTAGTATCTGTGCCTTAAGAATTGAGGTGAGGGCCCTACAGTCCAGTTTACATGCCTTAAAAATTCTGAGGTGAGGGGCATGGCGTAACCACAAACATTACATTGACCCTGAGACCCTGCTCATCAACACAAGCTTTTAGAAACAGCTCCATATCAGCCCTGTTTTTAAAAACAAATAAAAAGGGTTCTTTTGCCTCTGGGTCGTCTCCAGAGCTTTTATGACAACTACATATCTCGAAGCCAGCGACGTGCTTGAGTCGTGCTTAAAATGTTCTCACGCGCTCAGTTGGAGCTGTACGGCCCAACTGGAGCTGTACCCCCCACTTGGATCTGCCTCTGGCCTGCAGAGATACCCTTCTCCCCGGAGCGGGAATCAAACCCACAACCTCCAGGTCCCTGGAGCTGTGTGACTGCGACACTACCTGCTGCGCCACCGTGCCGCCCTATGCAAGCTCTAGAAAAACAAAATCCCAGACGTTTGTGAAATTCCGCCTGGACATTTTTTTTAAGTCTAAAAAAGAGAACATGTCCGGGTAAAAGAGGACGTCTGGTCACCCTACCCAGTAAACAAGGAATGTCCCTGGACGTTCAAAATAGGTCTAAAAGTAGTCTGTCCGTCAAGGACATATTTTAAACGTCAATGGACGTCCAAAATCCATCTTAATAAGTTAGTTAAGTGGTGACCAATCGATAACGTCGGTGTACGTCCAAAACGCGTTTTATAAAAGTAATTTATTTCGGGACCAATTAATAACGTCAATGGACGTCCAAAATACGTCTAATAGTCGTCTTTTCAACTTTCATTTTCAACCTTAAGAGAACGTCGATTAGATGGCAGTCATTACATTATTTCAACGTTGAGTCAACGGCTAATTGTTTACTGGGTAGTTAAACTAGCCAGCAGGTGGAAAATTAACAAGGCTCCGGATCCACCGCGACCCTGAACTGGATAAGCATTTACAGACAATGAAGGAATGAATATTGTTATTACGCTGTAAATAGAGATGAGCTGTGTATTACACCCATCACCTCCCAAATCCTGTGAGTATGTAACTCGTGACATAAGTGTCATGGACATCCAAGTAAACCAGCATGTACACAAAGGTGGTATTTCAAATCACCCCCTACTTTCTATGCAGTGTGCAAGAGTTAAAGAGTTCAAGGAGTTTATTGTCACTTGAGCAGTATACAGTGTTTACAGTACACAGTGAAACGAAATAGCGTTCCTCCAGAACCAAGGTGCTACATAAGACAATACACAACATTAAAGTGTAACTAGTGCAAACATAGAACAGTGCACACACATCAAAGTGCAAAAGACATAGAACATAAAACAATACACTACATTAAAGTGCAGCAAAGGTCATGAAACAATGGATTATACACCCAGAGAATACAGGACTATGTTTAGTACACCAAAATCACAGAAACCAGTTTCATGACATAAGATGCATTTCTGGAGACACACACATTCTATTTTTGGAAAGACAGGGCAAAAATATGTGGCTGTTATTCAAATCCACATCCCCACAGAAGAAAGCAGATTCCACAGCTCTCACTAGGATTGGTCAAGCCTGCAGCAAGTTTAACAACAGTGAGACTAAGAAAATGGAGTGTCGGCGAAGAATTATTTTGTGGAACTTAAAATATCCTTACAGTACATCATTTTGAAAGTGTCATTATACTGACACCTAGTGGCCTGATGTACAAATAAGTTTAAAAATCACCATCTTTTAATCGTCATACCCAAAATGAATGTGTTATTTTGGATAAAATATTTTCCCCAAAAGAACAGAACAAACTGATGCACATGCTTTTGCTGTGCATTTTCCTCGGGAATAAATTCTTCACGCTTGCCCTTTTCAAGATACTTGTTTTTTTTTAGGTTATATTTTGTTGAATACAGTGAGAATCGTCATTTTCATTGTACACAACTTATACAATGAAAAAGAGCAGGAGAATGTTGAATTTTTTTAATTTTCACAAAAAAAAATTGTTTACATTTTTTTATTTTACAAATATGTGATACAGGAAACTTGTTAAAATTGTCACACACTGGAACAATGTAAAAAACATATAATATATATATATATTTATAATATATATCATTAATATTGATTGCCACGTTTTTGGTGGTAAAATTATTTAAAAGTTGATTGTTAAAAATAATTGTGATTACGTGATTTTTTTTTTTTTGAATACGTGTGATTAAGTTTAATTTATCCGGGTTTTTTTAAGCTTTTTTTTTTTACCCTTTTTGCCTCACATTTCACTCGAGTGTTTTTAGTGTTTCGTTCCGATTAAAGCGCTCCTAGCCTCGTACGAATGTATCTATCTCACGAGGTACGGATAAAAGCATAATGCAGTAAACATGTTGAAAAAACGAAGATTTCGCACACATCTGAATACCACTTCCCCCGGATAAACCGATTGGTGTTTTAGCTGTGCATGTGCTGTAGATCCGTTCTGTCTAAGCACAGCCCATGTCCTTTTTACATGTGCGCGGGTTTATGGTTCACTACAGTTCTTCAATCTCCCTTCGACTTCTGTTAAGCTCCGTGTACTTACTAGCCACATTTTATTACGGCCGTTCACAGAGTGCTGATTTCTGCGATGCATAGCTGTACAGAAGTTATTCTTTCCACACAAGAACGGATTGACAGCTAGCTAGCATTTTGCTACTCAGGGGCAGAGAAAAATATTTTGGCCCACTAAATCTTTTGGGTAAGTAAAAAAACATACTCTGCGGTTGTTTACGACTCCATGTTGTTTTCCCAGTTCTAAGACATTGATAATCTACTGCTGTAACGTTACGTTGGACATGTTCCCCATGTCTCTGTGGTAAACCCTATCATTAACTGACTGTGTACATGACTTGCATTCAGAGAGAGTGGGGGGTTCGTTTCTATTGAGCAGATTCCACGAGCATTATCTTGTAAACAAACTTGTAAACCATTTTCTTTCTAGTTTCAGATAAGATACAACTTTCTTTTTGTGGCGTCGCATTACTTTAAGACCGCCTTTAGTAAAAAAAAAAAAAACTGTTTACTTGTTAGACGAGGTAATAGTGTTATTATGAGTGAAAAAAGCAGTTAACGCCATGGCTGAGCAGTTTTGCTTTGAAAGTGCTGTGTTCCAAACACAGGCAGTCCGACAGCCAAGGTTTCCTGCCTCATACACCTAAGGAACCAATCTTGTCAACTTGTAGAGCAGGGCTTTTGAGCTGCCAGGACTAAATGCATGTTCATAAATACACGTGTACTGAGTGTATTCAAATATTTAGAGTTACTACTAAGATAATTAAAGATGACTTTTATGATTGTAAGTAAAACACATTTGATAAAATTCAGATGACATTTCCTCACCATTTGCAAGCTCTCAGGGCTTTTTGCTTGCTTGAAACCAGTCTGAAGTGTTTTCAAAGCCCTGTTTGTCAGTAAATGGCTAAAAAAAGAAAAAAGTCTCAGCATGGTATGCTAGGCATTCTCACTCTCTCTTTCTGTTCACAACAGTGAAAAGAGAGTTAAGACAACAGAGAAATCCAAACATCGAAAAGCACAAACCGAAATGAGGATTATACTCTATTCCTGCTCCATAGCTGGGTAATATTGACTTATTTTCAGTGGTGGACAAAGTACACAAACACGCAAGGTACGCAAGGTAAAATATTACTCCAGTAAAAGTAGTAGTCCTTGTTGTAGGTCTCTACTCGAGTAAAAGTGCAAAAGTATTTACCTTCAAATGTACATAAGTGTCGAAAAATAAAAGTATTTGTAAAAGGTATTATGGCTCTATTATTATTTTTGTAACAAGACTCATGCTTAACTGATGAAAAGACTCGTGTCACTCTTGGGTCCTCAGTCTATTGTGCTGCAGAAAAGAGGTTGCTCTCTCCTGGGGATTAAGCCAAATTAATGCTTCTGTGTTGAACCTATGCGGTAGGCAGTGCGGCCTGATGGGCACCTCTCCAGAAATGTAACTTGTTGCGTCTATGCAGACCACAATGACTGTGATTGGTCTGCAGTCGTACGAACATGGTTCAAAAGTCCAGAAGGGGTTGTTTCCGACCCTCCTCCAAAAGTTTCATATTGCAGTTTCTGCAGCTGAGCTGAGAGTAGCAATGACAGAGGCTCTATTCTCCATAGTACAGGTCCAAGAAACACCACAAAGAGTTTAAAGGTGTCATTTTAAGGTAGAAATATTAGATAGTGGCCATTTAAACTCTTTTGTTTATATAGTTGCAAAGTATAGTTTGAGATATTTCTGAAGTTCTGAGAAACAAGCTGCGGTTTTGATTTTCTGGCTTTTTGCCTGATTCTCGTTTTTGGCTTTTGGGATATTTTTTTTCTGGTTTTGACCTTGCTTCACGTATTGTGTTTAATAAATCTCAACTGACTCTCACCCTCGGTGAGTGTTTGTGTAATCTACAAATCTGTAAACCATGTATGTGAATGAATAGTAGTTGCTGATGACTTGTTTAATACTAAACGGTACAAATAATTTTGTTAAAGTATAAAATTCGCACAGCAGTGTGCACCAAGAAAAGTACTTAAGTACAGTTTCTAATTACTGGATTAATTGCTGGAAATATCTCCAAATCCAGGAGACAACTAACAGCATGAATATAAACAGACCAAAACTAAACAACTTGAGTTATCAATGAGTTTCTGTGGTAGTTCACTGTGGTAGTGATTAAAACTTAAAGAGAAGTTAAACTTCAGCCACGTTTAACCAAGGTTGATAAATTTAAAGAATTTGAATGCACCATATATCCAGAATATATATTCAGTGAATTCAGGTGCTTTCTTTAGGGTGGACACACGTTCAGTTGGACACAAAGCTTGTATAACCTCTACAGAAAAGAATGAAGTCAAATGAGGACGTTCTGTTCAGGAGCCAATGCAACAGAACCTTACCTCATTAATTTTAAGTGCCAAGCGTGAGCTAGAGGAGTATAAAGCCCCCCACCACTGGTCTGGATTCTCTGGATTGATGGAGCTCCATCCAATACCAGTTGGATGAGTTGGAGTGCCATTTATGTTTCAAAACTGTATAACAATGGAACTGTGTTGAGTAAAATTAAATTCCTTTCCTCACAAAAAAAACTTGTAGTGAAATAATAGCACCATGGCTTTCTAGTCATTTAAAATGAAGCAAACCTACTGACAGGGCATAAAACTCAATCAGTTAGATCAAGTATTTGTCTAATGCTTATTATTTGCAGCTGTCTATTCATAGCTGGTTAGACTATTCAGTATGTACTTTGTTTAAACGGTTGCACCAGTACCATAATTGAAATGTACACCTTGTGGAATGTCTTGATAACATTTGGATTAAACAGGCCATTCTTTTTTGTGTTCTCTTTCACAGACTCATGATGGCCTGGAGCATTTTTCAGTCATTCTTAGACTTGGAAGCTGGACAAAGATTACCTTAATGCTGTCAGTTATTTGCAGTTGGAACATGTTAGCTTGTAGGCTCCACTTATTATTTAAAGGTCTCTTCAGGAATTTTAAAACAGACCTTTATGACCTGTGGTTTTATTGCAGAGTCTAAAATAAATTTTATTTGTATTTAAGAGAAAATCACCGTCATTTATTTTATTTATTTATTTTTAATTTTTTGTAAAATCTGCCACCGTTTATCAAGATTAAAACAAGAAAGAGATATTTATGAAATTCGAATTTGTGGTGTAGCTAGATCATTGTACAATATGGTTGAGTCTATGATATGTAGCGAGGGCACGGATGAGCTCAAGGAGGAACTAAAAGCAGATGAGAATCAGCATGAAAATGAGATTGAGGAACCCCCTCCATACGTAGTCAGCGCCAAGGAAGACCCAGAGCAACAACCCCAGAAACCTAGGGCCTGGAAGTTGTCTGTCATGTTCCTGTGTTTCTATGGTTTCATGGTCCAGCTCAAGCCCGGGGAGCCTTTTATTACTCCATACCTTCTCAGCACTGAGAAGAACTTCACCAGAGAACAGGTGGGTGTTGTAACATCAGCCTCATTTTGATTTGAGAAGAAAACTGTGAAATTGTTCTTTATATAATGTAAGACACATTCATGAAGGAGAACTTCTAAAACTTTTGATGGGCAATGTATTTATTATCAGTTATTGAATGATAATCTTAGCCCAAAGGTTGAGTAGAATCCCACACTAATGACCAACTACTGATAATCCTGTGCTTTCTTTAAAAGATTAGTCGTCCCATTTGAAGTACTGCCAGAAATGCATTGTCACGTTTTGGCACCATACTAAGCAGTAACAGCTAAACACTGGCAGCCCGTTTAGATGTGGTCAGAGTCGGTCAAAGTTCACATTCTTTTCAAATGGGTCAGCAAGTTTTATAGTCCTCAAATCCCTCTGCTGACAGATTACACTGGGTCACTTTTCTTTAAGTGTTACTTGCAAGGGAGGGACTTTGTGTGTGTGTGTAACAGTGAATGTGCTAGGGCTGAGAGCTAGGGCATTTAAACTCTTAAATAGCTGGTAGAGATGTTTGACAAGACGAGAGCCGTCAATTTGAAGTAGCATCACTCACGGTTTGGATCAATTGCAGTGTATCAGTGGCCTCTCAAAGTGAAGATTTTTAACATTTCACTTTGCCTGTGCTGGAAAATGTAAATTGTATTATACTTAATTACATTTATTGTATTCTACACATCCCACGCATAATGCTATGATTATTTTCTTTCTACCCTCTATCTCCATTTTCTCAACTCCACTGATTATACAGGAACACTGTCCTTACTTACACGCGCATACAGACTGTAGTCCATCTGTTGCTCTGAATACTTTGTCAGCACCCTTTCACCATTTATACTACTACCAATTAAATATAGGGTTTAAATGGTTCACACACCATTGCATTTTTTATTTACCTTTTGCCCAGCATTCAATTTCTTCTGGAAATGGAGTTTCTATGAATAGAGTGATTAATATATTACTACCATTGCAGATAAAACTCCTCATCCATACATCATTTTTCTACATATAGCAAAATGGCCTCAGACAAGTACACATTTAAAAAAAATAAATAATATTGTACCTGTTACAAATATTTTTACGTTCTCTTTTGCTCTCTTTAATAAATAGAAAGCATCAGCATAATGCTGCAGTCTAATTGCCATACTATTAAAGGAACAAAGAAAAGTTGGTCCAGCACTGCTCTTCAGAATTGCACAGTACATTGTTCAATATTTACCTACGTAATTTGCCTACATTAATCACTGCAGCTGTAGTTCACATAGTATTTCAGATTTCCATATTGAGTACATTACTCAGTAGAGATTTGATGTTTGATCTGATTGAGCAGATGCAAAGCAGAATTGTGTGCTGAATAACGTTACACTGGTTAACAGTACACTGGTTCGTATTGTAGGCATACATCTTATTGCTGAATGTATTAATTGTTTATGAATGACTTACATCTACAGGTACAGGGGTTAGACAATGAAATTGAAACACCTGTCATTGTAGTGTGGGAGGTTTCATGGCTAAATTGGAGCAGCCTCGTGGCCAATCTTCATTAACTGCACATTGCACCAGTAAGACCATGTGCATCCAATGGTTCAAACAATGTGTCCTGAAGGCGGTGCCGTGTATCAGGACAATGCACCAATACACACAGCAAGACTGAAAGAAAGTGAAGTTGAACATCTCCCATGGCCTGCACAGTCACCAGATCTTAATATTATTGAGCCACTTTGGCATCCTCCACCAGCATCACGTAGTGACCTGGCCACTATCCTGCAAGAAGAATGGCTTAATATCCCTCTGACCACTGTTCAGGACTTGTATATGTCATTCCCAAGACGAATTGATGCTGTATTGGCCGCAAAAGGAGGCCCTACACCATACTAATAAATTATTGTGGTCTAAAACAAGGTGTTTCAGTTTTATTGTCCAACCCCTGTATATACATGGGTAAATAATGATTTATGTTCCACTGCCACACATCCAAGTATACTTCCTGTTCTGTGTCTCTGTTCTAGGTTACAAATGAGATCAACCCGGTTCTCTCATACTCCTACATGGCAGTGCTAGTGCCTGTTTTCCTCCTGACAGACTACTTACGCTACAAACCTGTTCTGGTCCTCCAGAGCATGAGCCATGTTTCCATCTGGCTTCTACTATTACTGGGTACCTCCTTATTGGAAATGCAATTTATGGAGTTCTTCTATGGTATTACAATGGCTGCCCGCGTTGCCTACTCTTCCTACATCTTCTCCCTGGTCCCTGCAACTGTGTATCAGCAGGTGGCCAGTTATTCTCGATCTTCTGTGCTGCTGGGAGTGTTTACTAGCTCTGTGATGGGTCAGCTGTGCATGTCATTTGGTGGCATTACCTATAAAAACCTCAGTGCTGTTTCATTAGGCTTTGTCTCTTTTGGCCTTCTGTTATCCACCTGCTTGCCATGGCCCAAGAGGAGTTTGTTCTTTAACCAGAGCCACCTGGAGGAGGAGAGAAAGACTGCCACTCAGTCTGAGCTGGACAATATTAAATCTGATGACAAAGCAGTAAAGTCCTCGCCAGGTTCCAGCAGTAGGAGTTGCACGCCCTCCTGGGCAAACTCAGTCTTCATTCAAATGCTGAAGGAGGTGAGGAATGTGGTGAAAGTTCCCAACCTAAGACTTTGGAGCTTGTGGTGGGTTTTCAACTCAACTGGCTATTACCTGGTAGTGTTCTATGTCCACATCCTCTGGAACAAAGTTTACCCTGCCACAGAGCAAAAGCATGTCTATAATGGAGGGGTAGAGGCAGCTTCGACTTTGCTAGGTGAGTATTTGTTATAAATGGGACATTGCAGCTGTTTAAAATTATTTATCTTGATAAACAATGCTAACTGTCTCTGTCCGAACTTGTTTAACCCTGAGGCTGTTATAATGTTTTTTCTCAGATCATCAATACCTTATTTTCTTGGCACTTTAACTGGCTACTCAGCTGGCTGTAAAACGTTTTACCACAAGTTTTAAAAAAATGTTGCACTAGACACTAATATTCCCAGACATGAGCAAAAGTGCCCTTTAGTTGCAATGCAAAATAGCATTTATTGTACCTAACTTGGGTGAACCTGTTTTGGAAATGCTGCTGTTGAGCTGCACTGGTTGAATGCTTTCTAATTTTAATGCACTGCACATTTAAATTTATGATGGCATTAGTGGCTACAAATTGCACAGTATTACTTTCTTTTACCAGTGATGGATTAGTGCTCCATCCAGGGTTTGTTGTGATTCTGGGTAGGCTCTGGACCCACATGGATTCTGAACTGTATAGGTGGTTACAGACAGTGAATGACTGGATGTTCATTCTTGCAGACCAATTAGGGTTTTTTTGTGGACAAATTGTAGATGACATAGAAACACAATTCAGATAAAGAGCTTTAACTCAAATTTCACTTTCACCGGCTCCATTTTGCGGGGAGCCCTGCCAGGATGACATCAGTTAGAAAATTATACATTTACAGTACACTACGAGGATACACAGCTCCAGCCAATAGCTTTTTAAAAATAATTTTTTTTTATTTTAAGTGCCAAATTATTATATGCATATAATAATAATAGGCCGTAAAGTAGTCAAATGCGTTTTTATATCTTTGACACTCACCATGTTTTTCTGACCTTTATGAAAGGATATGTTTCTGTCCTAATGTCTGTTTTTCCAGTGATATCTTTGCTTTCTGTTGAACAGAATTCGCAGTACATAATCTGCTTTACGATATGGTACATGAGCCACACAAACACCTGAAGGCAAGAAGTTTTGAAATGTCTCTTTGTGGTTGTACTTTTGCTTGAGGTGGTCAGCTGTTCAAGTATATCTTTGCCTTCCACAACTCCACTGGTGAATACAGAGTCAGGCTGGGGTTGGGCAGATGGCCTCTTAAATTAGAAAATTAAAATAATAATCTGGTATTTTTTGCTTCACCATTCTCTACATGTAGCCATTCACTGTTTAAATGCTCAGCTTTGCTTAGCTACTGGTTTGGATGTCACGTTTTTGGCCAAAATCCCGCGAGCAAGCAGGTTTTTTTTTTTTTTGTAGCTAGACACGTCCATGTGATTGGAAGCTTTGTGTTATATCATTTACCTTCCGAGGTAAAAAGTAATTACAAAAAATGTCATAATTAATGCCTAATTAGTGTCTCTTCTCCAAGGTGCAATCACGTCGTTTGTGGCAGGCTTTGTGAAGATCCGATGGAATGTGTGGTCTGAGTTGGTGATTGGTGTGATCACTGCTGCTCAGGCCGGTTTGCTGCTTCTCATGGGCACCACAGACAACATCTGGGTGTGCTATGTGGCCTATGCACTCTTCAGAGGCTTCTACCAATTTCTTGTACCAATAGCTACGTAAGTAAGGCATTCTCTAACACAAGGGATCCAAAATTTTCCAGCTCCAAGACAAATTTGCTTATCCCCAGAATGCATGAAGGACCACAGACGTGAAGCTGGTTTGTGGGCCTTAGGAGGAGGACTTGCATTTATATTGGCATCATATTTCATCCTTTTATACATACCTTTTGAGGCTCACTTGTTGACACTGCCCCTGTTGTTGAGAAACTCTGCTGTAACTAGTTGCATCCCTTTCTCCCAAAATTCTCTAGTGTTTTTACCATTTTGTTTCATAGTGTTAAATGTCCTACTTAGTTGTTCAACTTTGAGTCTGATGATAAGAGCAGACTTAAACTCTAAGACTCCAAATAGACCCCTATTTCATAATAGTACACAGTACAAGAGCAAAACATGCTGAGTTGCATCTGTGAAAACATGGTGATCATTAGAGAATCAGGAATGTGTCGGAAAATGGCTGTAGTGAGCCGTCTGAAGGGCTAAATGTAAGATAAACAAACAGAAAAAGAAAGCAAATAAATCTTCATACAGAGATTTCTAAGAGGCTGTTTTCTTTCTCAGTTTTCAGATCGCTTCTTCTCTCACTAAAGAGTTGTGTGCTTTAGTGTTTGGAGTGAACACGTTCTTGGGAACAATCCTGAAGACCATCGTGACTCTCATTGTGGCAGATAAGAGAGGCTTGGCTCTACCTGTGCACTCCCAGGTAAGGGATATTTACTAGATGTGAATAAATACATTGTTTGACAAAGCAGAATCACAGTTGTGTCCTTTGTCTGTATCCCTTATACATTCAAATCATTGTGTACCCTGTTATAATTCACGACTCAGGAATTGAGAGTGTTTACAGATCATGAATCTCTAAATATGTGTCTGGAGGTCCAAGAGTGTGACTGACCCTCCCTCTCCCTGCACTCCTCAGTGTGGTGTTAGCCAGTACAACCACCTGTTTACTGACATTAGGAAATGGGCAGTTAGAGCTTTTCTCCAAGTGGTGATCAGCCCAACTTTTTTTGTGTGTCAGTAGAAGCACACGTCTCAGAGGAAGCACACCGTCTGCTTAGTTGTAGTGTGTGATGGGGAAATGTCACCAGCTGACCGTGGCTAAATAGTGGAGTGTGGCACAGATATTTTAAACAGTTCTAGAGTTCAAGAGAGTACAGTTATCTCCTCAAAATTTGTGCAAGAATCTTTGTCCCCAACAGGATGCTTTTACATCTGCCAGAGAACACTATGATTATAAGAGTCCACATTGTTTTTAAAGGAACACCATATAGTATTTTTACAAAATTACAGCTTCAGAATCATTGAAGGGCGGCACGGTGGTGCAGGAGGTAGTTTCGCAGTCACACAGCTCCAGGGACCTGGAGGTTGTGGGTTCGATTCCTGCTCCGGCCGACTGTTTGTGAGGAGTGTGGTGTTTTCTCCCTGTGTCTGCGTGGGTTTCCTCCGGGTGACTGTCTGTGAGAAGTGTGCTGTGTTCTCCCTGTGTCTGCGTGGGTTTCCTCCGGGTGCTCCGGTTTCCTCCCACAGTCCAAAAACACATGTTGGTAGGTGGATTGGCGACTCAAAAGTGTCCGTAGGTGTGAGTGAATGTGTTTGTGTGTCTGTGTTGACCTGTGAAGGACTGGCGCCCCCTCCAGGGTGTATTCCCGCCTTGCACCCAATGATTCCAGGTAGGCTCTGGACCCACCTCGACCCTGAACTGGATAAGCGCTTACAGACAATGAATGAATGAATCATTGAAATACTTCACTGAGCGGTAAAAGGAAGAGTAGTTTCTCTGTAGCTGCAACTCTCTGCTTAGCACTGAAGGAACTGCACTATATATCTTTTGGAGGAGGGTAGGAATGCCCACCCTCATTTGACTTCAGGACTGGGCAGTAGGAATTAATTACACTCTGTTAAAAACTGTAGGGAGGAGCACAGATGTAAAATGTAAAAATAGCTAATCTTACCTAGTGTCCTTTTGGATAATATTCCATCATGGCAGTGGTTAGTTAAGTCACAATCTGTTTTACTGAGGCAATGGTGTTGCCGACAATTGATGCATTTGGTGTAATGATGTAGACTTGTTAATTTCATCCAAAAATCTCTCTCTTTTTTTCAGTTTTTTGTGTACTTCTTTTACTTCACCCTGCTCACCATCGTGTATTTTGGCTGTGCTGCCTTGGTCATTTTTCGTCATTACCGCAGTCAGAGACAAGAGCCTACAGAGTCCACAGAGGTCACAGCACCTCTGGAACTGGGCACTGTGGAAATGCCCCCCTGTGAGACAGACCCTCTTTCAAATGGAAGCAGTGTCAAGACCTGAGAATTGTGAGGTTTGTTTAGAATCCACAGGTGAGGCCTCTTTCTCACACGGTATTATTTTGTTAGATTTTTTTAAATATTCTGTTAGGACTTATGCTCAGTTGTACGCACACATAGATTATGAATTCCCGCAGCAAATGTGATGCTCTTGCACTTGGTAACTAATAGTGTTCTCAAATTCAGTACAAAAATTGGAACGGGTCAATAGGCTTTGACACTGTCCTTTGTCCTGTGTGAAATTTTCTATTCTCTGCCAAAAAGCTGCAGATTTATACAGGGGCCATGTATATTATTCAAAGTGCCTTACAGTTTGATAAGCCTGCACATTTCTCTAGTGTTCAGATGTCTTATCCTCTATTTTCCACCTTCATAATTTTAAAAGAAAGAGCAGTTTTTGTTGGTGGGACACAGGTTAAACCTAGTAGCACTTGGTTTTACAGTAGATGTGCTGATCAGTTTTATACTCCTTTGTTAAACAAATGATCAGTTATGTAAAGTGAAGCTTTCATTTCGTGCTTTCATTTTTCAGAAGGCAGGTTACCACATTTTTCAGAGTTTTCCCATTTTGTGGAATACCTCAGTCAAAGATAAGATAAATACAGCCACAGTGTGGACTATTAAACATTAGGAATCATCAATATTTATAGATTTGCTGCACTGTTTACAGTTTCAGGAATTGTAAAACTGCCACCTCTTTATGGAATATCATAAGCATGGAATTGTACAAAATTCTTTTTATTTTTTTTATTTTATTTTTTTTAAAACAACCCTTTAAATTGTAAGGGTAGTGCTTTTTATGACCTCACAGTAAAACAACTTGTAAAACCTGTTGTGTCGGATGACTTCTCCCCTTATAAAGCATGTTATGTTTAATAGTTATATATTGGGTATTATTTGATAAAATAATGAAACAAAAAGATTTGTCACTTTTTCAGAAAGTGTTATTTTATGTAATCATTGAAGTCATTACTGCCTCATGGTGTTTGAACAGGTTCTAGCCTCTTTGACATGGCTCTAGTCTGTTAAGCGAATAACAGAAACATGGCTCATCCAGTTAGCAGCAGTGTGCTCTGACGCTGTGTGTGACGCTTTCTGGGTTCTGTCTCAGCCGGCTTAATCCTCAACTTGACACAGAGTTTAGAGTTTTGTTTATTTTTTGGCTGGTTTCACTCTCCCCTTAACCTGACCTTGACCAATGTTTCTTCATAGTAACTCTTTATAGAGTTGTAGACTGGTGGAGTTTGTTAAGAATGTACAATGTTACTGACTCCAAACAGAAAAGGTTACTGTAACGTGTAATCTAATGTTCTGTTCAGTTCGCACAAAACACAAAAAACTAAAAAAAAATGATAAAGCTTACATTTATTTTTCTACCATGATGTTATGTTTGTTTTTATTTGTATTTGTAACGAAAGACAATCAATCAAAAGATACATTGCTAAAATAGGTTTTTAAAAAAATGGACAGAATTTAAGACGAGAACACATTCCAGACTGCTACGCTAATGCTAAAATGAACCCTATCTCTAGATATTTCCTGTTGCATCATCCCTGGATTTGAGGTATCAACCTCAACCAGGTATCAAGAACTCTGTCTTAAAACAGGTTAATAATGACATACTAAACTGAATCATGCTGTATTGTGGGGAGATGTTAAGTTGTACCTGACAGGGAGTTCAGTGTCCATGTGTAAAAGGCATGGATCTTGTGTTTTGTTTTTTGGTGATTGTTATTTTTTTCTGGTTACTGTACATTTTTCTGTTTTTGAAAAGGAATGTTATGTCATGGCTCATAATCACATATGTGACCATTAGGATGTTTGTTATCAGGTTTTGGGTTCTAAGTGCAAATGCTGAAATGATATTTTTGCTAATTGCTATGAATTTTAGGAGCTGGTGCCTGTCTCACAAAGCAGGGTTTCTCTGAGCACTTTCAGGCTACATTACCATGGCAACTCCCACCTTGGAGCCAGTTAGGTGTGCGGCAAAAATTTTGGGTATTGAATCGTAAATATAAGACCTGTCCAGGCCAACTGTAACATCACTTTGCCATAAATCATATGAGGAAAAATTGCTTTTCCTCATTGGAAACTAGTTAGATGCGTTAGCTTCAGCTATCTTTGTAAGGTTTAAGTTGAAAATGCTTTGTAAGACAAGCTCCTGTATTAGTGAGTCTCTGACAATTGTAAACTGAAAATGTTTTCAGTAATACTTCATATTATTGTTTTTTAATAATACATCAGTCGAAGTGCATACCATTAGGAAAACACCCCAAATTTTGCACTTCCATGTAGTTTAACTTTTTTTTTTTACTTCTAGGTTATCCAATGTATTGGTTAATAAACCATGTGATTGAAAAGTTGATTGCTTTGTAACGACACAAAATCATTATGTACAGTAGATGTACAGTGTTCTGCTACAGTTTGTAAACTGTAAATAACTTGCTGTAAAATCATACACTGAAAGTATCTTCATTCTGTAGAGTGAATTAAATTGTATTAAACAATTCATAATTTTGACAAAAATGTTATTGCTATTATACTGGATGTTTTTTTTTAAATAACTTGATTGATTAAATATCTTGGTTGTGTGTGTGTCTTGGAGCTGGATTAACATGCTCTCGTCGGATCTTTATTTGGAACTGTGACCTGTCCAGGTATTCACCACATATTGAAAGAACACTGGGTAGAGTGCTCATCAAGCTTCAGAATCTCTGGAATTATGAAGCTATCTCATAATTAGATAAAGATTCTATCCTTACATTATTCGTATTGTAAGATGAACAAGAGATGAGGTATGAGATTCTGTCATTGATAGATAGTGGCCATGAGACACTGAAATAAATCATTGTAAGTCATAATCATGAGGTATTAATTAAGAAATAACATCACATTTCATTAAACATATTAATATTTACAACATGGCTATAATTTTTCCAAGTGCTGGAATTTGGCCTCCACAAAATTGAGACCAATAATGATTAACAAATAGTATATTGTGCCGTCCTAATTTGTAACTTTGACTCTTGGACAATAAAGCAGCCTCTCAGGAGGATTTCCATGAAAATATAATACTTGTAATACAAGCAACAGTTTAATCAAATGCACGACTTATGTTAAGTAGTTGAGAATGAAAATCTGTTGTCATATTCAAACAGGTGTAATTGTTTCTTGTGAGATTACCTGAAATAAAAGTACATGGTTTGGAGATGAACATGTTTGTTTATTACTATGTCATTAAAATTACAGTACATGATATACAAATGGCCCAGGTTTGAAGTGGTCATATTATGTTCCATTAAAATAAAAAAAGAAGGTATTGCAATACAGCAGAGTAAAAGAGACCAACAGATGGCCAGTGATCTTTGGCCCTCAAAAGTGGATAAACTGTTAAGTACAAAATAAATATAAATCTAAAAATAGCATTGTTTGAGTGGCAAATAAAGACAAGTTAAAAGGATATGTTCAAGAGAATTAGAAAGCAAATAGGAAAAACAGACATGTCATTTCAAATAGCACCTAAGTCACAATATACACTCCAAGAAAAAATAAAAGCCAAGGTCAAGCCTTAATTGTTTTAAAAAAATATTTTTTAAAAAAGGTTTTAGAGTACAAAAATAAAATAAAAAATAATGCAGTGAGTGAGTACAGGAGAACGTTGCAGAAAGACTTACCACAAGTGCTTTTGCTAAAAAAGAAAGGACTACGTTAATTTTAACAAGGCAATTGTCACATTGCAGGGCCCATCTAGAAGTGCCTTTTTACCTCCTGGTTAGTGTTGTGATATAAATGCTGTAGTGAATTTGGAGTTTTAGTAAGTTTTTCTTTATTTCTTTCTCAATAATGTTTTAGATTTTTGGTGGGCAACACGGTGTCGCAGTCACACAGCTCCAGGGACCTGGAGGTTGTAGGTTTGAGTCCTACTTCAGGTGACTGTGTGGAGTTTTGTGTGTTCTCCCCGTGTCCACGTGGGTTTCCTCCGGGTGCTCCAGTTTCATCCCACAGTCCAAAAACACACGTTGGTAGGTGGATTGGCGACTCAAAAGTGTCAGTGGGTGTGAGTGTGTGTGTCACCCTGTGAAGGACTGGCGCCCCCTCCAGTCCCCCTCCACTGCGACCCTAAATTGGATAAGCGGTTTCAGATCATTCATTCATTCTCTGTAACCACTTATCCAGTTCAGGGTCGCGGTGGGTCCAGAGCCTACCTGGGATCATTGGGGCGCAAGGCAGGAATACACCCTGGAGGGGGCGCCAGTCTTTCACAAGGCAACACACACACATTCACTCACACCTACGGACACTTTTGAGTCGCCAATCCACCTACCAACGTGTGTTTTTGGACTGTGGGAGGAAACCGGAGCACCCGGAGGAAACCCACACGGACACAGGGAGAACACACCAATTCCTCACAGACAGTCACCCGGAGCGGGAATCGAACCCACAACCTCCAGGTCCCTGGAGCTGTGTGACTATGACACTACCTGCTGCACCACTGTGCCGCCAGGTTTCAGATAATGAATGAATGAAGATTTTTGGGTTTGACCCTTTTATTTTCCTTTCTCAGGAGTGTACACACCTAAAGACCACCCTCTGGTGAACTCTTGAATAGCTAGGTATTGAGTGAAGCTACAGACCTTTTATGGCCTTGAGTCTTTGGTTTTGATTTGTGTCACGATAAAAAAAATCATAACATTTATAAATTGTACTTCTGAATGTAATATCAACTGAAAGCTATAAACAAACTGTATATGAAGTTAGCCCAACTTTTTTTTTCTCTGTTAGAAACAAAAGTTTCTAACAGAGAAGATCATCTAATCATCTATCTATTGTACAGGCTAACAGAAAACAAGAAAGGTCTGTACAGTGAACTATTTATTATATTTAAGCACTCTCACCAGCTGAGTGAGTAAATTATTGGCAGCACTTTTCTTGGTTGTTTGTCCCCAATAAAATGTTTTGGAAACAGCATCCACATCCAAATCTAAATCTGATATATTTCCAAAAATAACTTTATTTTTCAATAGTGTATTCTAATTAGATGAATACATACCAGTTTAAAGATTTTTTTTACCCTAGGTTAAAATAATAATTCAAAAATCACCAAAGATCCCTAAACTGACCATGTCAGATTTGCTTTATGCTTAAAGGAAATTACATCACTGTACTGCAGTTAAAGTAATGAATTCCAAAAGCTGATACCAAATTTCAAGTCATCCAGCTTCTGTATTTTGTCACTGTCAGAAAAATACCCATCCTCTCAGGTCTGTTTATTTGTTTGTTTACATTAATTACGTGATTCTCTTACATTGTGCTAAAATTTTCCAAATAACTTTTCAACAGAAATGGAGAACTACTTGGAGTAATGCTGCTTTTTCGTGCTGACAGTGAGAATTTGTAGTTATTTTATGATGATTTGGGAGTCCTAATGCATTTTCCTTTCATAATGTGACCTAATTATACGTGAAGCTTTATATTAAGGCTGAAGGGTTGGTGAAGCATGATATTATCAATGAATAGTTTCCCTGTTGAATGGTATTTTAGAGGTAGGCAATATTATTCAATTTGTTAAAAAAAAATATATGGGTAAACATAATGGTTTACAAAATATGACCAGAGCCATAACCTAACAATGTGTCAGATTCACATAATTACTTTTCATTGGACAAAGTTGGGAAATTTGTTCATTGATGTGGTGAGTTTTAAAAAAAGTTACTAAATTTGTTTATTTATGAATATATATTACCCAAAGTGCTTGAGTATTTTGCTGTTATGAGAACTTATGACAGAAAGGCCCTAGACACTGAAATAATCCAAAATTACTTTAAAAATATTTAGCATTAACATTCATAGAAGAGTGGGCGGCACGGTGGCGCAGCAGGTCGTGTTGCAGTCACACAGCTCCAGGGGCCTGGAGGTTGTGGGTTCGATTCCCACTCCGGGTGACTGTCTGTGAGGAGTTGGTGTGTTCTCCCCGTGGCCGCGTGGGTTTCCTCCGGGTGCTCCGGTTTCCTCCCACAGTCCAAAAACACACGTTGCAGGTGGATTGGCGACTCGAAAGTGTCCGTAGGTGTGAGTGTGTGAGTGAATGTGTGTGTGTCTGTGTTGCCCTGTGAAGGACTGGCGTCCCCTCCAGGGTGTATTCCCGCCTTGCGCCCAATGATTCCAGGTAGGCTCTGGACCCCCCGCGACCCTAAATTGGATAAGCGGTTACAGATAATGGATGGATGGATTCATAGAAGATTAAGCATGTATTGTTTTCTTTAGAGATTTGAGGTTTTCTTCTGACAGTGACAATATAAGTAACTGCTCCCTTATTAATAAAGATTACTATACAATTATCATGGCTTTGTAACACTTCAATGTGTTCTGCTGTGATTCGTTTCTCTCCTGATGAGGCAGCTGTAAAAGCTAAAATAAAACAAACAAGACTTCACTGGGTGATGTAGCTGTTTTCAATACAGAGTACTATAGAGGATCTAGAGCAGCTGCGTGTCGTCTGCTGCAGGAGGACGCCGTCCTGCAGCGAGGAGGACAGGCCTGTGACTGCGTGGTTGTTGGTGCGCCAGGTTTCACAGAAACTGTCAACCTGTCTCTGACCTTCAGGAGTTGAACCGTGCCACACCATCTTCTCAGGCCTGT
The DNA here is from genome assembly GCF_029633855.1 of Hoplias malabaricus. Taxonomy (NCBI): domain Eukaryota; kingdom Metazoa; phylum Chordata; class Actinopteri; order Characiformes; family Erythrinidae; genus Hoplias; species Hoplias malabaricus. The sequence goes on along the minus strand of NC_089802.1, from coordinate 69,221,094 downwards.
GAGAGAAAGCAGAAGGCAATTAATGCATTATTGGTAAATAAACACACCAAGAAATGAGAATCTGAAAGTCTCCTCTCACCATGCATCGTTTTCGAGAACATCACGGCCATCGAATGAATAAATGCGGACGTTCTCATTCATTTTCCCATCAGAGGCATTGAAGATAGACTCCCAGTTGCTGAATAACACCTCGTCCTGATGGAAATGTTCACATAGACGTTAGAGATTTGCAGGTCAGTGTCTCTCTCAGCATTCACATGCAACAAACTCTACTCTGCTAGGTAGTCTTTAGATGTTGGAATATTTACGTGAAGATTTTACATCCATCAGGTTCCAACAATCTTAGCAACTGGATGAGAATCCATTTTTCCAAATGGATTCCACTACTCCACAATGCACACCTAGCATTGATTTGCACTAGAGTCTGCATTTATGGTCCTGGATAAATGTTTCATGCTTTGATTTAGGCTGTATGCTTCTCTAACCGACACTTGGTTCACCTTAAAAAGGAGAAAGCCACTCAGAAGACGTATCTACACACCTCTGAACAGTGCAGCCTTTAGTATTGTTCAGTGTATGCAAGTCCAATGTAATTGTGGTGATAAATACTACTCACCTTCAAGTTAACAATAGGAATGCGGTCCCGGTCGCTCCTGCGGACGATACTGTAGAGATCCTGGAGTCGTGATGAAAGGAAAGCTCTGAATGTACCCCTGAGGCCAATAGCCTGAGCCTGGAGGAAGCACTGATGGTCCACTCCTCTAATACCCTGCATGTCACCATCTTGAGGTGTGTCGAGTGCAATTAAGTGCAACTGAGAAACAAAGACAAAAACAAGTCATAACACAAATAATTAATAGATCCTTAATTAATGTTAGTATAATTATTATCATTTAGCATAATGGGGCAGCTGTGGCTTAAATGGTTCTGTTCCCATGACTGGCAGGAAAATTGGGGGCAAGGGGAGTGAAGGAACAGTGCTGTCCTTCAGCATCAATCTATGGCTGATGTGCCCTGAGCAAGGTACCTATAACCAAATGTTCCACAGGTCACGGATGGTGTATGTGTGTTCACTGCCACAGAAAGATCAATGGATATTATACTTAATTATCAATTTGCAAAGGAGTGGGTGCTTTATAGAACTGTTTATTACACAATTTCTGGAAATTACTTTGAATATATTGTTTGATTAGATTATATATATTTTCTAAATGTAACAAATTCAGAATGCGACTCACACAGAAAATTAGTTGGAACAGAGCAAATTAAGAGTGAGAAGAAAACATTGTATTGGATATTGTAAATATATAAAGGGAGTATTCACCAAAGGCTCAGTATTTGCAAGCAACAATGGGTTATTGCTCACTGTCCTAAGCCAAACTTCCTGAGAGAACTGTACCACCTACCGTGCATAATACTGTGAAAAGACTGAGGAAATTCCAAAAAAGTCTCATTCCATGTAGGGAAATGTTAGAAACCTCCAAATCTCCAAATATTGGAGAAACTCTTAAAAGCACAACATGAGAAACTTTCATGCAACTCTGATACATGTGGCCACATCTTGGGAATATTTTGGAAAACCATTGTTACTTAAAACAGCCTGTCCTACATCAAGAAATGTAACCTTACACTATTACAGAAGGAGAAAATCATAAATCAATGCCAAACAAATGCTAAGTTCCCCAATGCCAAGGACAAAATGAACCAGACTGGTATCAGCAAAAAGTTCAGTGTCCACAGCATATATGAAGTTATTTAACAGTTATGTATGAAGAAATGTAACAGTTAAAAGCAGTATTTTTCTCATGGGACGTCAAAGTCCAGCAAGACACTGCTTATTCTGCACCAGTGTGGCTTTGTAGACACAGAGTGCATGTGCAGTTCTGATCCGACTCCTCCATGGTGGAGCATGGAGAAGAGAATCACACAACAGTGTGCAGCTGAAGTGTTTATCAAGCAAGAATGTGCAAAAATGCCACTTGCAAAACTTCAACACACAGTATCCTCAGTTCCCTAACGACTGAAAAGTAAATAGAAGCGAGACGTAACAGAGTGGCAAACTGTGCCACTGACCCAAATGTTTTTTTAATGTGTTGCAAGTGTCAAGTTCGACATTAGTTTGTATTTACAAAATAAAATGATCTGTGGAAACACTGGAAATATTTAAATTGTACTTTTGCCAGTTAAAGAAAATGTAAAAGAACATGAACCAATCAGAGAGTCATTTGATTATTAAACTAACTTGTTCACATGTTTACTTATTGTAAACCTGAGGTGAAATGAGTTGGAATCCTGATTTCCTGAGGTGAAATTATTTTACTGTAATTACAACATACCCAATTGCAAGAAAAAAAAGTTCACTTAAAATAAGTATAAAAATTTAAAGTTGAACTATCTTGATATTCTCATAATTCAATATATTTAACAAGCTTTTATTTACAGAGATTATTTATCTCTAGTATGTCAACAACACCTGTATGCAGATTATATTGAAATTGTCAGTTCCAATTCCACCCACTAGAGCTAGGTCTTCACCAAACACATGATGCTTTCAGGCTGTGAGGGTGAAGGCTTCAACTTGTCCATATACATATGAAGCCAACCACTACTTCTTTGTAAATTGCCACAAATTCAAAGCCACTGGGCAGCTCAGCAGGCTTGGAGAAACACACTAATTACCCTGTTCTGTTATGGTAGTTAATAGTAGCCTCTTTGGCTGGAGTTCTGCTCAGTTATGAATTTGTCATAATTTGAGGCCACACAGACAAAATTAGGATTGTGACAGTCGACAGTTTTCCAGATAATTAGACCAACAGTTACACCACTAAGAATTCTAAAACAATAAAGATATGTGGGTACTCACCGCAGGGCCGGAGGAGTGTACGTGTGCAGGACGTTGTGGTTGTTGTGGGACAGGTCTCCGTGGTGTAACATAGTACTCTGACCCTACGTAATGCTGTCGTTTGGTGTCAGGATGGAGGGGCTGTTGTCTGGGGTCTGGTTGTGGCTGATAACGTGTGTCTACTGTAGCAGAGTATCTAGGGTCTGAGTATCGGGGGTCAGAGTATCGTGGATCAGTGGGTGGGGAGTATCTCGGGTCAGTAGCGTAGCGTGGATCATATGGAGGTTGGAGTCCAGGATCAGGCTGGGCTGGCTGAAGCACTTCAGGCTGGACAGGAACTCTGGAAGAATGCTCTAAACCATGAGACTCTGGAGAGTACGGCACCACAGGAGGGGGCTCCACTGCTGCTACATCCTACATTAAAATAAAGAAAAATGAAAGATATTCTTGCTGTGCTACAGAAATATTTGTGCAGTGATATTAATGTATTAGGGTGACCAGATATTCCATATCTAATATGGCTGACCTCTTTTGGGCATATATTGAAACTGCTATGAATAATTGAGACCTAATCTATTCCTAGTAGACACATGCTTTCCCAAATGCTCTTCCTCATCATAACTTTAAGACATCAGTCTAAAATTCGAAGATTATATAATTGTACTAAACAAAAAGGAATGGAACAATAAGTCTCAGAAAATGCAGGGTGTCTGGTCACCCTAGCCATGGTATTCTATAAATGTCATGTCAATATGTGCAAGAATTACACATACCACGTGTTTCGGAAAAGGTGTATATTCTCCCAGCTGCAATAAGACAAAAAATAAGAAAATTAGATTTATCAGATTTATTTCTGCTGATTTTAATACAATTGTGGTTGTATTTCGTACCATTATTTTTCGCACACCGTCCCGGACTCTGACATAGAAGTCTGTGTTGTCTATTATGTAGACCAAAGTGCCTTCTGGATGCTGTCGTGTGGTTGCGGCCATTGTGTCAAAAGACCTCATAACCATGACCTGAAGTAATGAAAATGAGATTAAAGTACAGAAGACTGACATAATAAGACAAATCATATCATATAAAATAGTGGGAAATTCAAGTGGTAAAGACAGATAAAATGTACCCCGGATGAATGTCCTGGGATTCCAGGAGGACCTGGAGGTCCTGGTGGTCCAGGGATACTGACGGCTAAACAGTAAATATGAATTGGTATGACATGGAAGTTCTGATAATACAGTTTTCAATAGAAAACTATCAGAAATCTTTATGTGTCTTACTTTGTGAGGGCCTGTATACACCTGGTAAAGCAGATCCTGTTGGCCCTGGAGGTCCTGGTATACCAGGATTTCCTGGTCTACCTGGGAAGCCAATTCCTGGAAGTCCAGGGGGTCCTGGAGGGCCTGGAGGTCCGACGATAGAGTCTCCTCTAGGACCCTGTTTAGCAGAGCAGTTAAGTGTTACATAGAAAAGTATTATTTAAAAGTATTTGCTTGACAGTTTATGAAATGCTGTACCAAGTTTTGTTAGATGCACATATCATTGAAGTGTTTGTCTTTCTATGCAATGGTAACAACACATTTGAACATGAATTCCATCAAATTCATTATGCAGAAAGATGATAAAATGGCTCATGAAACAATAACAGGTTGATCGTATTTAATGTTGCACGTTTGGTACACTGTGATCCAGTCCCAATTCTTGCCCTCAGCCTGAGTACACTTTCATAACATTGTCAAAGGGTGCAACAACAACAACACAACTGTTTAACCCTCAGCAGTCTTGGCTTATTTTGCCCAGTTTTACACTACACTTATTTTGCCTTCATATGCCTCATTAAATATTATTTACCATGCCTGTGTTTTGTATCCTTTTTTTCCCATTGTAACTCTGCTTTGAGCACTCTCCTGGGCTTTCTCTCTCTTAACAAGTCTGCCTCTCCCCAAACCCCTGATGTATTCAGCTTGCAAGAGTCAGTAGATTCCATTTTTTTCTGTTTAATTATGAAGATGAGGGTGGCATGGTGGTGCAGCAGGTAGTGTCGCAGTCACACAGATCCAGGGACCTGGAGGCCGTGGGTTCAAGTCCTGCTCCGGGTGACTGTCTGTGAGGAGTTTGGTGTGTTCTCCCTGTGTCTGTGTGGGTTTCCTCCGGTTTCCTCCCACAGTCCAAAAACACACGTTGGTAGGTGGATTGGCGACTCAAAAGTGTCCGTAGGTGTGTGTGAGTGCGTGCGTTGCCCTGTGAAGGACTGGTGCCCCCTCCAGGGTGTATTCCTGCCTTGCGCCCAATGATTCCAGGTAGGCTCTGGACTCAGCACAACCCTGAACTGGATAAGCAGTTAAAGACAGTGAAAGAATGAATGAATAAATGTCGAATTAATATCTGTAAGTTAAGCTATACTGTGGTTTATATATAAAATGTCAAGGGACTGAATTTGGGTCATGTGTAGTAGCTTTCACAAAAGTGTCTTTTTTTTTGCACATTTGAGAGTGCAATTGCTTATACATGGCACTAATGAGAGATCATGTGAAAGAATCACAGCACCCTACTGCCTTGTCCTTATGAATGGACAAGAACAAATAAAAGGTGTAATACTTGAAGTGCGAGTTTCAGCTGCAATTCTAAGTAAAACAGTTACGGGTGGTCAGAAAAGAACCAGTGTTTAGTGACCCATGTTGTGCTTATGCAACTGTGGTGAAGTATGTGTCAGATAGGATTTAAACCCCAACCCTGTACTCAGCAGAGAGAGTGGGGATGTGGGTGGAAAGTTACCTGTAAAGAGGTTTAAGAAAAAAGGCGGGAAAAATAACAAAGGAAACACCACTCTTGATGTGAACAAACAAAAGATTTTCTGAAATAAAATAAATGGCAGTTCAAAATATCCAAAGGCTCATCCCTTTTCTCCTTTCTTTAATTTCAGTTTTTTTTGTCTTTTTACTTATTATTATTATTATTATTATTTTTTTTTTATACAGATAGCTGAATGCCCACCTTTTCCAGTCACCCCTCTACAAAAGTGTGACAAAGAGTGGGGCTTCAGGCTGGTTTTTAATAGATTACCACACAGCTGTAACTGGTTGGCACTGATCACGCTAAGGAATTCTGGGAATTTAAGTTTTAGGACCTAACTACACCTCTTCATCCCCTGCGCTGACTAGTTCTCCTGCTGGTGGCTTGTGGTACAGTACAACCCCTCACAACCACAGTTTGTAGACACCCCTTATTAGTGAATTAAACTATTGTAAATTGCACCCATTGTGAACACAGGTCTTCAGCTGTGCATGCAATGGAAAGTACATTTTTTTTCCTGTAACCAGTAAACTGGTAACCCAGTATATGAGCTCTTACCGGAGGTCCTGGGCTTCCAGGTTGTCCCTGTCCTCGTCCATAGTGGGGGTCATAGTAGCCGCCTCCTGGCTCTCCCTTCTGACCCTTAATGCCTTGTTCACCGCTCAGTTCATTCTACAATAGCAAACAACTTATCATTATCTAGCAGTATATATATAAGTGAATTTTAGTGTTTTGGGATTCTTTTACCTTCAATGCATAAATGTCAAAGTTTCCTGTAAGACCTGTATCAAAATACATAAGAGAACGCAACTTCAGGAAAATACTCACTCATTCAGATTACATCTGGACTGTTAATAAAGGATATAAACTAGGTGAACTACCTACCACTAAAAATGTATTTGCTTTTTTTACTACTTGGAAATGAGTACCTGGTAAACCTGGAATGCCTGGAGCTCCTCGTTCTCCCTTTTCTCCTTTGGCTACAAAGAAAGAAAAAATGAAGTATTCATACTGCATTTATACAACATACCAAAATATATTAGGTCTGTCCCAAAATGTAGTGAGCTGCTTAAGAAGGCACTGACTACATAGGGAGCCATTTAAGTAGGCAGCATTGATGTGTCCTTGTGAGGCATAAAATTGAGGCACTATATTTAAAGAGCGCGTCAGTTGCTAGTGTCTCCTCAGTTTTAAGAAATGGTTCGGTGCTACCTTAAAGTTTGGCCAGATTAAGGCGTCTCAGTAGGAAGCATATTTAATGTGTGTAAAAAGTGGGACAGCCTATGTTTTGGGAGTGCACATGTAAAATGCTTTCTATGTAGACAGCTCACTAGGTTTTGAGACAGTTTGCATAGGTTTGGTGTCTAAGGACTCTACTTAACTAGTGTAAAATCACTATATCTAATATCCTCCCATAGTTTACTGCTTTTATAACCTGCAGAACCTTATTTGATCATGAATAAGAGTCAGACTTACCAGTGTGTAATCTTGAACTGTCACCCCCCTAAAAAGTCATGAGATGCATTAAAACATAATGGAAAAATAAAAGTTCAATCACCTTCCTTACTGTGGGCTAGAGTGGTATAAAGCCTCCCAAGCACAGGGCTGTGAAATTTTAGTCTCTGGAGAATACCTTTGAGATGATTTGCATTGGGTTTTGGAGTGGGAAACTACTCATTCAGCATCAATACATAACCTCACTAATGTTCTAAAATGGTTCCAACATGAGGTGACCACAGAATTTTGGCCATGAAGTGCAGAAAATCAATATGTCATACTTACCCTATCCACAATCACTTGACCTGGAGGTCCAGGTGGGCCTGGTGGTCCAGGAGGTCCCTGAAATTAATCAATAAAATCATAGTTGATATAAAACCAAAATCAGTTAAGAGTGTTAGTCAGAACTCTTATTGTAGTAATTTATCCCTTACCGGATAAGGGTATCCATATCCACCTGTTCCTAAACTTCCAGAATCTCCCTTTTCCCCTTTTCTCCCATGTACACCTGAACGTCCCTGGAGTCAAAAACAGGAGGTAAAACAGCAGGTAAAATGTTGTCACTTGGGGAAAAAAAAGGCCATTACAATTACTTATCCTTCACCTATTCTAAATAACATTTCAGGATGCATGTGCCAAGTACTCACTGGCCGTCCTGGTAGTCCTATTTCTCCTTTGGTCCCTGAAGGGCCTTGTGGACCCTAAAAAAACAATAAAAACATTTGTGGTGGTGTATTTTCTATGTAAAAATGTAATATATATAGCACAGTTTACCATAATATAATAATATAATTTATATATAATATATATATATATATATATATATATATATATATATATATATATATATTTTTTTTTTTTTGTGGTCATCATTCAGAATTTACGACTTCAGCTACTACATTGTGCATCTATAGTTGAAAAGTGTGCAGTTGTACATGCACATCTTTTATAATCTCCATTTAAAAATTTCATATTAAATAGGACATTTTGTAGCAGCTGCCCATGAAGGTGGTATTAATCCACCCAGCCTTGGGATTTGGAGCAGTGGACCTGCAGAAAAGTTGGAGTGGCATTTGTGATTCCAAACTGATCATCTCACATCAATACATGACCCCAATAATGGTATCAAGGTTAAATGCCATCACATCTCGTGTAAAGCATTCCTAGAACAGAAAAAGCTGTTGCTGCAGCAAAGCTGGTGTGGACTCCATGTTCATACCATTTATTTCATGAGAAATACTAGAGGTATATTCAGGATCGTTTGGCTAGTATTTCAGCCAAGACATTGATTTAGGTTTCTATCATTTCTTTAAATCTATATTTTTATATATGAATTTATTAATTACTAAAAATATTTCCCCTTTGTGTAGTTTTCTTAGAAACAATAACACAACTCACTGTTGGCCCCACTGGCCCTGGAAGTCCTGGTTCACCCTTGAAAAAGATTAGAGAATAAAGTCACTACTGATATTCTACTATAAATTATAAGTTAACACTTATACTGTTTTATGTATAAATACTCAGTGTAAGACTCAAGGAATTTCACCGGTTCTCCAGCCCTTCCACTGAGGTAGACGGACCCATCTGGACCTGTGATCAGACCAGGTTCACCCTTCTCACCCTAAATGGAAATTTGCAAAGGGAGTGTAATTTCCAGAATTAAAACAAACTGTAGTTAATATGAAGTGTTTATTAGAAATGTGATTTCTATTCACAGATTATAAACTGGAACGAGATGACCTCAGGCGTTACATGAAATTAAAGTAATACCTTACTGGATGGTCCTGGCAGCCCTGGTGGCCCTCTGTCACCTTTCGGGCCCATTGGACCCTGGCAAAGCACAAGAATTGTAAAAATTTCATTATAGGTAACAACACAAGTAAAGAAGCACATTTGGTATAATCATATATAATATACAGGATGTTATATGTTTCTGTTCCTCTCCATATCTATCGCCCTATATATAATTCATGTGCATATAATTATATAATTATCAGGCAAACACCTGATAAATGCATTTGATGTTTAGAAGAATCGGTGGATAAGCATGTTTCTACAAACTTTTGGCCATATAAGGCAGCCAAGTATATAAATTCAGTTCAAATTAGAACTTACAGGGAATCCTGGATGTCCAGGAATACAACACTCGCCCTACAAAACAAATCATACACATCCTTTATAAATGATACAATGTAGCCTTGCCATAAAAAACGGAACAAAACTGAAAGAATGTCACAATGTATATGAAAAGGAAATACATAGTTGATTCTTACCTTTTGATCAGGTACGCCGTGTACTTTACCATCCTGAAACAAAGAGTCTGTAAGATTCCCTTTAATTCAATACTCTGGAGCATTAAATAATAGCTTAATTTTTACATGTACGAGAGCATTTGTTGTAATCAAGCAGACTTACAGTGCTTGATACATAGACCACTGTTCCTGGAGGGCCAGGAGGTCCTGGGGGACCCGGGGGGCCGCCAAATTGTCCAGGTTCACCCTAAAAGCATAATTACACATCAGACATCACAAATCCCTCCAAACACTTATTACAACAGGGCATAATGTATCACTTACTTTGTCCCCTTTGTGGCCTATGTCACCCTTTGGACCCTGTAAGAAATGGTTAAGATGAGATTTAAGGAACTCATATTAAATTTACATGGGCTTCTAGGGTCATTTTATGTCTTTTTTGTGGTGCCTGCATTAGCTATATTTCCCCTCCTCTCCTAAGATATTTACAGATGGAATAACAGAGGTTTTCACTGCTGATTAAAGATTTCAACCCAAATTACTCTGGTGATTTTAGTCCCGTCTGGTCATACACCTAGTTTCTCCAGAGTGATTTGTGATTTTGCCATTTAGTCCCCTAGCAATTTTTAGAGATTCTCCACATAGATGTGAAACACCTTCTGAGTAGGGGATAACAAACAAAGAGTCAGTTATTTTCAGTCTACAAAATCTGTCCAGTGTGACCCCACCTCTTGTCCAGGGAAACCATCAAGTCCAGAAATTCCATCCCGTCCCCTGGGACCTTCGCTGCCTTTCTGCCCTGGGATCCCAGGCAAACCCGATATGCCCTGAATATTGAAGGATGTTAGAGAGGTTTAGACTTATGATTGTAGGTAAAGCTCTTAGACATATTTTAGCTGTATTCAGAATCTTAAGCAGGTGTGGCATCTCACCGGTAATCCAGGAATACCTTGTGGTCCCTTGAAAGAAAAACAAAAGAGAATGTTTTTCAGGAACAGATCCTAAATATTATATCTATATTATATTATGTATTATATATTATATTATTGTTTGTAATACATTTAGTAGTTTACTTTACACAAGCATAGAACAACTATGAAATCTTCATTACAAAAAAACTAAATTAAAAATAAAATGGAAAAAAATTGAATAGTGCAATTGCAGTGGCATATCATTTCGCTTGTTAAAAAAACACTTCTTAAAACAAAACTAAATGATCTGTGGACATATCATTTGACATATGGACATATCTGACAGAAGTTACCTGTGGACCTGGTGGCCCCATTACTCCTGGAATATACTGCAGAGAAAGTTCGGCCTCCTCTTCTTTCTACACACACAATTAAGTTATAAAACACCTCACAAATGAAACATGCCACACATAGACTGCTCATCAGAAGTCTGAGGACACCTGGTAATGTAATCAAGCCCACTCCTGATCAAAATCTTAAAACCAGTTAAACAATTGCAAGAAATTTAATTGGACCTTAAGAAGTTTCTAAGTAGAGAGAAAGAGAAAGAGAAAAAAAAGATTCTGAGCAGGCAATTAATTGCAAACAACAATTTAAGTGAAAGTGGCTGTTCATCAGCTGATCAAAAGATTAAGACCATAGCTAAACAAAAAAACCTCAGAACAGAAATCAAAGTGTCAAGAAAAAGGACTCATTAATGAGTAGCTCCACCATTCCTGTTGATTACAACAAGCATGAAGCAAGTGTTTCCATCCGAGTGCCCTTGAGCAATCTCCTAACCTCCAAAATGCCAAGGGTAGTTGCCTGCTGAGTCCGAGTGCGTGTGTTCCCTGCTCCTAATTACTAGTGTGTGTGTGTGTCATTTGTACCCATGAGAAATGTATATTGTGAATTAAATCATGAACTGTGTAATGACTCTGTACCATTATTTGGGTTTTATAAGATATTTTATTTTATATGTTAAATCCAAATAAAGTACTGAAACTGTGTGTGTGCATGTTCACTGCCACAAATGCATTAAATGTAGAGGTCAAATTTAATTGTAATGTTTTACAATTACCATAAAGCACAATTTCACATTTCATATTAAAGCTAAAAGGCTCAATGACAGCTGCCATTGTTGTTTATAATGTTAACTAGCTTTGTAATAAAATACAGATTAAATGTTATAAAATACATTACTCAGTGCAAACCGACTTACCGTCTCATTCATGTACTGTTTTGTCTTTTTAGTCCTTGGCAAAAAGCACATTAATCATATTTCTCGGATGACCTTTCAACAACACTCAAAACTTTAATCTGCTGAAACCACCTTGTGGTCAATCAACTTCCAACATGTGCTAACAGTCTTTAAGAAAAAGAAAACTTACAAATAAATCAAAATTTAACGGAGAGTACAAAAGTACTAAAGCCTTCATTGGAAATCTTTTTCAAAGGTCAGCATACAGTACTCACACTGCCTGTTTTGATGACTGGTCCAGGTGGTCCAGGAGGTCCAGGGAGTCCTGGAGGCCCCTGTGGTCCAATAGGGCCCACTGGTCCAGGCAGCCCAGCCCGGCCCACCAGTCCAGGATCACCTGCATCCCCTTCAGTGCCCTGTGTACCCTACAGGGAGAACACAGGAGAACATTTAAACACTTAAAGCAGTGGTCACTGACTCCGGTCCTGCTCTGTCTCTCAAACCATTCAAGTCTATGGTGGCTGTCTACTTTTAGAGCAAATTTTGTGGGTTTAAGTGAACGATTACTAATATCCACTGATTATCTTCTTTTGCTTAATTGTTTTCTTTTCAGTGGAATATATTTGAAAATATCTTCCTGATCTCCTGCATAATTCCTTCATATCGTTTTTTGAAACTTGTAGTAAATCAGTTATATTGTAAGAATTTGAGGCAATAGTTGAGACAGAGTTGAAGTAACATACTAAACTATACAATTTAGTGCTTTCCTGCTCCTTAACACTCAACTCTGGATTATAGCTAAACATCAGGTTGGTTATGAGCTTGTGTGTGCTGAGTAGAGGGAAGAAAACACTAAACGGTGCAGTATAAATGTATTTCAGAACTTGGGAGGGAAACTATGTTCTGAGATGATGATTTTGCTGAATTGAATGTTGATCTTCATTACTTTTGGAATTATAATTAACATAGTGTTAAGCAAACACTGTCTTGGGAATCATGGAATTCTCTATAAAAATCTTTAGGTTAATAACAGGAATGAAGATATTCCTGTTAAAACATGTAGGGTTATCTCACCATACGGTATGCAGTAGTATGTACAGTTGTGTTCAAATACCAGTTTTTGTTGATTTTGTAAGTGAAAATAAGAAACATTTATCATGTACAGGGAACACAATTTCTATTAATTTGTTAGTTGAATATAGAACAAATTCTATATATATATAAATACATATATATAAATTGATTCATAGCTTTTAATCAAGGCACATTTATATTTTTAAATCAGAAGTAATCATATGTTAAAATGTACAGTGGAGTGGGTTAATCAAGAGGTTATTTATTTCTTTTCACTTTGAATATAACAAAAAAAGCATTACAAAGTGTGCTCATATTTTCATATGACATTTTCATAAGTAAGCCATAACAAAACCTTCATTCTCCAAAAATGTAAACTTTTAAGACAAATGTGGAGAGTAGTTTGTTATATTTATTCAAATAAAATTCTGCAATAATTCAAACTGTGAAACTTTCATTTTATACAAATTTTTATTCCATTTTTTATCTATCAATTAAATTAAAAACAAATGGAGATAGGAGGTTTTGATATAACAGTCATCACAGTGATTTTTTTCCCCAAGGTAACGTTTAGGATTTTCTGAAAATAATGCATAGCCTCTAAACCTAGGTTTGGGGTATTTTGTGCAGCACTAATACATTTTGTTGTATTCAGCATTAAATCATTTGTGCTCTATGGTGGCATAGTAAAGTTAGTTTTCATTAATGTGCTGATCAGACAAAGCAAGATGCAGTAATTTAAAAGACATTTGTAGCAACAGATACCTTGTTAGTTCCCCAGGGGTTATAGAACCAGGAGAAAAAAAAGGAAGTAGAAGAGTCTTGCTAGAAGGAGAAAAGCATAATGGAAAAACATGGCATCCCAATACAAGATAAACACCTGCAGCAGAGCTTCAGTTAGCAGCATTTTTCATATTGACCAAATTTGTACTGAAGGGAGAAGAAGACCTTATGTGAAAAAAGCCATCATACTGAATTTTAAATGAAGGAAAAAATTAAATCAGGGATGCATTGAATATTTTTTTTCCTTGCTCAGCACTAGTTAATAAATGACTTGCTCTCTCACTCGCTCATTGCTCATGTCTGGCAGACTGAAAATTCTCCACAAGGGGGAGATCCAGGACACTTTGCCAATTGACATGTTTTGTTTAATTTAACCCATACTCCACAGAGAAAAACAAAACTTAAATATGGGATTTTCTGCCAATTTTGTGCATACTTTCTAACTATTTGCCAGGTTTAACATATTGGAACAAACTAAATAAAGAAAATCAATTTAGAAATTAAAAAAACACATAATCTGATCAAAACATTTTCCCAATAATAGTATTGAACTTTTTTCCTTAATTCTCTTTGCCATGCAGAAATGGGAATACCCACCTAGAACATTCACTCACACCATATAGCCTATTGGTGCTTTTCCACTGCATGGTTCTGGCTCTACACGACTCGACTCGGCTCGGAACACTTAAAGCTTGTTGCTTTTCCGCTAGCACAGCTCCCCCACCAAATGGAGCCGGAGACGTTGCAAATTTTGGTGCTGTTTACTCATCGTGTATTCATGTGTTGCTGGTTTGTTCGGGACTGAATATGGCTCTGTGCCCAAGTTCTCACAGATCAGTTTTCCTCCTCACATGTTCAGCTTTTGCTTTTCGTTGGCCATCAGCCAAAGGAGCGTTTAAACTTCTCCAAAACACCTCGAGGTAATGTTACGAGCTGCCGTTGTGAGATAAAAATAAAAGTGAAAACTGCTGTAACTTAAGAGATTTTACAAGCAGCGAGTTTGTGCTGGGTTTGAATGAGCTCCGCATTTTGTGGTGATTGACATGTCTCTATGGCCAGTCAGTACTCTGCAGGGTTTACACTTACTAGGCACGTTTGGAACCCAGTGCGAACAGGGACTGAAAAAGTACCTGGTTCCAGGGACCAGTTACCAGATTTCGCGAGTGGAAAAGCAAAAGAGCTGTGCCAAGTCAAGTAGAGTTGTGTAGGTTCCATGCAGTGGAAAAGCGCTATAATTTAATGTTAAATACTATTTAAGTTAACTGAAATCCTAAATATGGACTGGATACAATACCAGTAATATACAGTTGATACGTTCAAAATGTTCATCTGCTTTTAAAGAGCCGTGTCTATTACCTTCTCCCCAGCAGTCCCTGGAAGCCCAAGTTCACCACAGTCACCCTACAAGACACAAATATAAGAGAAACACGTAACATATAAGATAAACACTGAGATTAAAACCATATACAAACACACTTTATCACATAAAAATAATACCTTCTGGCCAGGGGGTCCTGGTGGCCCTGGTAGACCAGGGGTTCCAGGTTGACCTGGTGACCCCTAAAAAAAGGAGGAAATAGTCACTTTTTCAGATACACACTTCTGTGGTCTAAAATGGACTTGACCTGTGGTTTATAAAAATAAGTAAATTGAAATTAAAGTTAAAAGAGTTGCTTATTTAAGCGAAATAGTTCTAGCTGAGGGCGGCACGGGGGCGCAGCAGGTAGTGTCACAGCAGTCACTGGGTGACTGTCTGTGAGGAGTGTCCCTGTGTCTGCGTGGGTTTTCTCTGGGTGCTCCGGTTTCCTCCCACAGTCCAAAAACACACGTTGGTAGGTGGATTGGCGACTCAAAAGTGACCATAGGTTTGAGTGTGTGGATGTGTGATTGAATGTGTGTGTGTGTATTGCCCTGTGAAGGACTGACGCCCCCTCCAGGGTGTATTCCCGCCTTGCGCCCAATGATTCCAGGTAGGCTCTGGACCCACCTTGAACCTGAACTGGATAAGCAGTTACAGATAATGAACGAAATGAATGAGTTCTAGTGCTAAGTGAACGTAAAATGCTGTTGTGCCAGACTAACAAATAAACCAAATAAAAAATATATACATGAAGAAATATACATTCTTCAGTACAACAACAAAACGTTTATATAAAATCATAGAGAACAAATTTTACACACAAGTGATAAAAGCACAATTGACATACTGGCAGTCCTGGGGCCCCGTCCAGTCCAGGAGGCCCTTGGGGTCCAAATCCTACTAATTCCCCAGTTCCTCCTACGACAGGCCCTGGGGGCCCTGGAGGTCCTGGAGGTCCTGGTGGACCTGGAAGACCAAGTCGGCCCTGAGGAAACAGAACAGATTCGACACTGAAGTTTATGTATTTTTTCTGTAAATAAAATTAATTTACTGTAACTATTAGGGTTCGATTTGGATTTTGGCACACATACACGCAACTTGTCCATGTCGTGGAAACCAGAACCCTCCATGTCGACAAAAGTCTAGAAAAATAAGAAAACACTCATGTTAGGTCTTTTATATATTAAAGTTAACATGAATAAAGATTGGGGCGGCACGGTGGTGCAGCAGGTAGTGTCACAGTCACACAGCTCCAGGGGCCTGGAGGTTGTGGGTTCGATTCCCGCTGCGGGTGACTGTGAGGAGTTGGTTTGTTCTCCCCGTGTCCTCGTGGGTTTCCTCTGGGAGCTCCAGCTTCCTCCCACAGTCCAAAAATAAAAGTGTGATTGAATGTGTGTGTCTGTACTGCACTGTGAAGGACTGGCGCCCCCTCCAGGGTGTATTCCCGCCTTGCGCCCAATGATTCCAGGTAGGCTCTGGACCCACCGCGACCCTGAACTGGATAAGGGTTACAGATAATGAATGAATGAATGAATAAAAATTGCTTTGTATTTTTTTCCATTAAAGAAGCAGCCATTTTCTCAGATTCTTCATCATGTTATGAAGCACTATTGCCTTATTCTTGCTCAGAGCCATAATTTCTTTCTTGTATATTGTTGAAGTTGATGAAGAGGTGCAAGCTTTCAATGCGAACTGAGACACACTATACATCACTACTGCTTAAATATAATTTACTGTGTTTCAGCACCATGCATGTACAATTGTTGAGACCATTGCTAAAAATCAAATAACTCCCAAACATATCCATGTGTGGAGGCATTTCTGTGAAACAGGAGCCTTTTATTTTATGCTCTATATTTATTTTATAAAACTGAAAGTCAATTTGTCTGTCCCTAAAATGACACAGACGCATTATACAAAAAAAGATAATTTTAATAGAGAATTTTAAAAAGAAATTCTAACTATTCTTCAAGCAATTTCATGACACATTTATGTCAAAAACATCAGAGAAATGATAGCAGTGTATCATGGGTAACTGCCTTCATGAAAGTGAGGTCCGGAGAAGGCTTGAAGAGGGATGCCCTAAGAGCACATAGAGGAAATTCAAAGCCACCCATGCTCAGAAAAATGAATAATACGACAACTTTTACAGTATTACTTACTGTCTGGTCTAAGCTTGAAGGGCCAGGTGGTCCTGGAAGTCCAGGTAAACCTCTGGGCCCTGGAATCCCCTCACCCTTTTCTCCCTGCAGAGCAATGAGTGGCAAAACTTACTGCATATTATGCCATTTATACATGATTATGCAGATTGTATGTAGTACGTAGAGTTCAGGGCAGATTTAATATTCTCATGAATAGTTACCTTCTCGCCTTTAGTTCCAGGGTTTCCAGGATCACCTGGATGACCTGGAGGTCCTTCAGGACCCTAAAGCACAGTTGATTAATCAATATACAGTTGCTGGTGTACTGTTAATATAGTGGAAATATGCTGAATATAAAATACCTACCAATTTGCCATCTTCTCCTGGTTCACCCTGCCAAATAAAACAATAGGAAAAATGTATGTTTATACATCAAAGGTTCTTCTAGAACAAAAGCAACCGTTCCTGTCCAGAGTTCTCTGAATGATGCTTTAACAAAATGTCTGAATAACCATCAGGACAGGTGACTATTTGATAATTACAGGTCATACAAAAATGATGGTAAATTTTATAGTTTCCCTAGAAAAGGTGTGTATCATGTGCACTCCAAAACTGAAAAAACCCCAGAGATATTCAAACATTTGCATACAATTAGAAAGAAAAAAAGCTTCTTTTGCTTTATAAATTGCATATTATAAAGAATGTTACACTATTTTATATGTGTATCATAAAGAAAGTCCAGTCCCATTTCTAATTATATGGAGGACAGATGATCGAATCTCATTTTAATATTTGTTTGTTTTATTTTTTTAAGAAAAAAAATATATATAGTTGACTCACGGTGTCCCCCTCTGGTCCGGGAGGTCCTTGTGGTCCTGGAGGGCCTGGCTTCCCACTTGGCCCCCTGGGTCCCACCACCTTCTCAATCAATTTTCCGTCCTCAGTTTTGCTGATCTGTGCAGGTGGACCCTGAGGACCTGGTGGTCCGGGCAGACCTGGAGGTCCACGGTCCCCTTTAGAACCTGGATAACCTGAGCCAGAACTACCCTGTGGGGATGGTTGGGTTAATCAACACATCACCAGGAAAGAAGGAAACAAATAACCTCTTTGTCTACAGTCTCATCTAAAATCTTTGACAATAGACATTGACATTTATAATTTACCTTGATCCCTTTCTCTCCTTTTTCACCCTGAAAAAAGTGAGAGACATAATACAATAAACACATAAGGCAATAATAATAAAAAGCATCAGTAACTGGATGGTCTGATGTCCAATATATGTGTACACCACTTATAAATACTGAACTGAGCTACTTTTAGGTGCACACACTCAGAATATTTTCATCTGTGCCCACCTAGCTTGAATAAAGGCACAACATACACAACACAGCCTGAAGCAGACGCACATAAGCATAAGGTCAGAATGCTCAAGACCTCACTGTGGCTGAATATCATCAAATCCTTACAGCAATGTTCAGAAACCTGCGTAAGACCTTGTCAAATGAGTAGGGACTGTTTGTGCAGTAAAAAGTTAGGGGGTTGGTTAAAAACAAACCTCTCATACTCCCTTGATTAAGCAGCTGTCCATACACTTTTGGCCATGTAGTGAATGTGTTTAATGAGGGAACAAAATTTTCTCAAGCAAATATTCAGTGGAAATCACCTTCCGGTTTCAATGTGGTTTAATTAAGCTAACTTATTAATTATTAATTTAATAATAACTCCATAAACTAAACTTATAATTTACCTTCAGTCCATGGATTGCATCTTTAGACAAACCAGACATATCTAGATGTCCAGATTCACCCTTTGGCCCCGCTGGGCCCGTGGCTCCTTCATCCCCTTTATCTCCCTTCATTCCTTTGGCACCTGGAAACAGTGATGTTATCATTTGGATGTTCTTCAGTATAAAAAATACTCATTTTACACTTCAATTACACATCAATATTGACACTGCAATGGTATTCTTCCTTAGTATGAAAATCATGTGGAAAAGCTAAGCATCTGTAAAATTCTGAGCTTGTTACTTACCCCAAGTTAAAGCTAAGATCATCATATTCTATTTTAGACATTCAGACATTAGTAAGGCAAAACACACATACAGATAAAAAGATATTAAGTGCTATAGTGGGTAGCGGATTCCAACACCTTCATCAGTAATACTGCATTACTGTTCTGAAGTGCAAGATTTCTAATAAACACAAAAACAAAACAAAACAATAAGCACCAAGAGAAGCAACAGTCAAGGTTGTACCCAACATGCACTTCCTGGTAAACCCTTCACCACAGCTACCTCTACACCACAGCAAGACATTCAGCAAAAGAGCCAGGCCACCTGTGTAAAACAGCTAAACTGACCTTTTGGACCCTGTAAGGCAGGTATGGACTTCTTTGAGTTTGGTCCTAAACATAATGATATTCGAATTTTAATGGTCTTATTAATGGTCTTTTTTTCTGTGTATGTTACTGACATTAAAAAAATTAGTCCACACATTTAGATATGCTAAAACAATACTTCATTTAAAACACACACACACACACTTGCGCACAACAAGCAATTGCGTTTAATAGTTGAACATTTTGGCTTTGTGCAACATGTCTTCAAGTAATTTTTTTTCATACTTTATTCATTCATATTTAAATTAATAACTTGTGTTTTTTCCCAAATCAATTACAGTAGTAAACTGTTTGTGTTGGATCTTTTTTGTTTGCTATGAATTAAGTTTAGTGAGTCCGCCTGTGGGGGGGAGGGGCGTACAAGCGATGAGGCACAAATACAGCCACTGTCCACAAGAGGGCAACAGTTGCCTGTATATACTAATTTTCCTCACACAGGTCAAAAATCACTACTGCTCAAAAATCTCCAATTCGTTGTGTTAAACTGGATTTGTGTCAGTAAAATGTCTGTTTCATAGAATTTTTGTGGGAAAAAAATTTGTGCGGCAGATTGATCCTTTAACACAGTAGTTCCCAAAGTGGAGCTGTTGCAAGGCAAATGAGCTGTGCACGTTTGAGCACTGCTGGCAAAAAAGGGACAGGTTTGTGAGAGCTATCTAGCTAAACGTGCAGCAGATGAGTTTTCTCAAGCCACAACTTCCAAAGGGAAATCAAGAAAATATGATGAGACATATCTCACAGCAAACTCATATCAGTCGCTGAAGAGATGAGGGAATTAAGTGTGTCATTTTTGCAGAGCAAATGTGCAGGTTTTAGGCTTTTTCTCTCAGGAAGCTGTTCTATATATTTAGGAGCAAATTTGTTTTACAATGACTGTTAAGCTAGGGTGACCAGGCGTCCTCTTTTACCCGGACATGTCCTCTTTTTTAGACTTAAAAAATGTCCGGCCGGAATTTCACAAACGTCCGGGATTTTGTTTTTCTAGAGCTTACATAGAACTTCGAGAAGCGTTTCGTTCACAAACTGGTCCCGCCCTCCCCTACTCCGATTGGTTCGCTTGAGTGAGAAGGGGGCGTGGTGAAGTAGCCTAAAATTTTCGGATTGGACGGTCTGACTGTTGAGCTCCCGTTATTGGTCGATAACCTTCTCTGTAAACATTTAATTGGTCAGTCTGCACGTCAGTAGTCCTTGTTTACGTCAGGCAAAGCTCATGTACCTACCCTCATCTCGAGCAGCTAAACAGGTGTTGTGCCGAATTCAGCACCCCCGCCGCGAGATGCATCCCCGGCATATTTAGTCCTAAGGGAGGTTAATCGGCGTTTTATGACAAAACGGGCAAAATATCCATCCATCCATCCATCCATTATCTGTAACCGCTTATCCAATTTTAGGGTCGCGGGGGGTCCAGAGCCTACCTGGAATCATTGGGCGCAAGGCGGGAATACACCCTGGAGGGGACGCCAGTCCTTCACAGGGCAACACAGACACACACACATTCACTCACACACTCACACCTACGGACACTTTTGAGTCGCCAATCCACCTGCAACGTGTGTTTTTGGACTGTGGGAGGAAACCGGAGCACCCGGAGGAAACCCACGCGGACGGGCAAAATATCATGTTATAATAATACTAAAATAAATCGCCTTTTCCCCAGTAGAAACACTCTAGATGTTGAGATGTAAAAAAGAAAAGGTCGCTTGTAAATAATAAAATGATATAATCTACAGGCACCACTGCTTTTTCTGAAGTCAGCTTCGACTTATTCTAAAACAAACGTGTACGTTCATTTTCTGACCACAATGAAACTCCTACACGTCCTGTCGCAATTTTTATGGAATATTTAAACACTGGAAATAAATAGGAATATAGGACAAAAGCAGCGAATTGTAAATAAAATTACCACTTCATTACTGAACTTGCTAAAATGTTATATCCATGAAAATGTACACATGCTGCCACTGCCTGAACATTACTGCAATATTAATAGTTGAATTAGAAAGAAATGTACCCAATTTTAATTCTGGCTACATTTCTGTTATAACCATGAAACTTATACAGGTATTTTACATTGATCCTATAGGTGTACTGACAAAAACAAACCATATTTGTGTGTACAGAAAGAGAGTTATGATGGGGTGCTTTTTAAGGCAGTCCACCTGCCTGAAAAGGCACCCCTTCTTAATTCTGGCTACATTACTGTCATAATAATGAAACTTATACAGATATTTTACATTGATCCTATAGGTGTACTGACAAAAACAAACCATATTTGTGTGTACAGAAAGACAGTTACAGGGGGATGCTCTTTAAGGCAGTCCATCTGCCTGAAAAGGCACCCCCTCTTAAAAATGCTGTGTGTTTTAAAGTAGAAAGAAATAAGCACTTGATTCAAATAAGATATTTTTTGAAAAATACAACCACACATTTATTTTATAATATAAAAACAATATATTGTGAAAGAAAATGTATTATTTAAACTGCACATGCAAATAAACATTAGAATCTAGAAACAAGTTCAAGCAAACTTGTAGCATAATAATATATTACTATGGCAATTATTTTAATGACAATATATACAAAAGCATGTTAATAAATAAAAAACAAATATTAAAACTATTATAACAATCAAACATTTTTTAAATTATCTTAAAGTACTTTTATCTGAAAATGAACACAATACTGTATACATATATACATACCTTACATTTGCAAATAAACTAACTTTAAAAGATTCAACTAGATTTAACCAAAAAAACATGAGATGTTAGAAAGAAGAGCACCCCTATTTGCATTGCTGGACACATGTAGTCTCTATGCAGTGTAGCCAGAATTAAGAAGGGGTGCCTTTTCAGGCAGGTGGACTGCCTTAAAAAGCACCCCATCATAACTCTCTTTCTGTACACACAAATATGGTTTGTTTTTGTCAGTACACCTATAGGATCAATGTAAAATACCTGTATAAGTTTCATGGTTATAACAGAAATGTAGCCAGAATTAAAATTGGGTACATTTCTTTCTAATTCAACTATTAATATTGCAGTAATGTTCAGGCAGTGGCAGCATGTGTACATTTTCATGGATATAACATTTTAGCAAGTTCAGTAATGAAGTGGTAATTTTATTTACAATTCGCTGCTTTTGTCCTATATTCCTATTTATTTCCAGTGTTTAAATATTCCATAAAAATTGCGACAGGACGTGTAGGAGTTTCATTGTGGTCAGAAAATGAACGTACACGTTTGTTTTAGAATAAGTCGAAGCTGACTTCAGAAAAAGCAGCGGTGCATGTAGATTATATCATTTTATTATTTACAAGCGACCTTTTCTTTTTTACATCTCAACATCTAGAGTGTTTCTACTGGGGAAAAGGCGATTTATTTTAGTATTATTATAACATGATATTTTGCCCGTTTTGTCATAAAACGCCGATTAACCTCCCTTAGGACTAAATATGCCGGGGATGCATCTCGCGGCGGGGGTGCTGAATTCGGCACAACACCGAACGTAAATGTAAGTTCTCGGATGAATTAAAAAAGAAATTCCCATGTTTTGTGTAGAAAATAAAGGTGTAAAGAACCTAAAAGCACACATTGGTTCAGCTAAGCCCCCCTCCGAGACGTGTCCTCTTTTTCTGCATCTCAGATCTGGTCACCCTAGTTAAACACAATCGCTTTATTTTTGTTTTTCTATAAGTATTTGCAGTTTTGTTTCAATGGGGTGGCAGACAAAGTTTGGGGGCCACAGCGTAAACAAGAAAGGATCAATTGTGTAGAGAAGGGAAAAGTAAAAACTGTGAAAATTATTTCTAAATAACCTCACCTTCCTCTTGCTTCTCATCTGTGTCCAGCAGAGATTTGCCAGATGTGGAAAAAGGAATTTGAGGCAGAGGCTGAAACACAGAGGGAACCCCCTATAAAAAAAATGCACAGTTAAAATTACTTTCTGATTACAGCTGGAATATTAGGTCAGCTGTTAGCATCCTGTTTCACACTGAGTAGCGTTTTGCATCTTGATGTAAGAGTATAAGGAAGTCATTTAAAATAGGACAATATTTTGTTTACTTACTGTATTTCTTTCTAGGTCTGGCTCCACACCACTCCCATAGTCTCCTGAATTCTGGAGTCAAAGACATGTGGAAAGATGAGAGAATATAGGCCTTGTATTTTAGTAATAATACAAAACACTTTAAGCTGGCTCTAATAGGCTTTTAGCATCTTGAGCATAACTAGCACAATAGAAGCCATTAGACACACTGCAGTAATTATAAGCAGACAGTGTTTTACAACAACAATCCATCTACAAATTTAAACTACTGTCTAAAAAAGTTGTTTTAATTATTATTTTTTAATCTGTTGTAATTTACATAAATGCTCTTCTTACCCTAGCTCAAAATTTAAATATATGCATAATTCATGAACTTCATCTACGTCCCTGTTTGCCTGCATGTCATATAACAGATAAGATATGGAGAAGTTTGAATGTCATTAACGTTGCTCAAATTTGCTCTATTACTTATGCAACATTGATGAATAATGGTAACCTTCAGTGGCAGGCACCTCTATTGCACCTCCAGCAAGATAAACCTGTGATCATCTGCGGTGTTTACATGTGGTGGAAGTTACAAATAAATATCTTTAAAGGAACTCTAGGAAAGTTTTGGTATTTTGCTCCCGGGCTCCTCCTACAGTTGCAGAGAATCATTAATGTTTTTACAGCACTGTCTTGAAATCAAGTGTGGGAGTGTGGGATTTGGAGGGGGGTTGTTTTCCAGCACACTCCTATAGTTATATATAGTGCAGTTTCTGTAGTGCTGAATCTGGAGTAGCGATCTGTTGTTGGTATTACAGGTCAGTGGAGAATCACAATGGTTTTGAAGCTGTAATTTTAAGCTAAAATATGACCTACTCTTCCTTTAAAGCTCGTTAGGAAGGGTGTTGTATTTGCTGTATTAGCTTATCACTAATGCCCATTTACAGCTAAAAAGGTGTTTATTAATATTATAATTAAGTAACAAAAGCTGAAGAAACATTTTTTAATTCCCACAAATTAATGTGGAAACTAATCTATTTGCAGAAACAAACATGTAAGTGTATACATTTTTAAATTGTTACTTACAGATGAATTAAAGATTGAAGCAATGACCAATTTGTGCCAAATAATACTATTAAATTATTCTTTAAAAAAATAACTCTAAAATAACTATACACACATTGTTACACACAATGATATATAATTTGAAAACTTTCTTAATCATATTTGGTGTATATTAACATGGAGATCAAGTGATTAGAACAATTTAACACTACACTTTACAACAAATAGGTGGAAGACACACCTTTCCAATTAGTGCACCGAGCTACTTTAAAGAACTTTCAATAATAACACAGATTTACAACTGCTACATACAGCTTCATAAAACAAAATATGCCTTGCCAATAGAATGGGATGTTCTGAAGCAGCTACGTGAGCCTACAGTCAGTGAATCCACTGCCAAATGTTGGCAGTAAAACCTCAGAGCATTAGCTGTGGAGCACTGGGACTGTGTTCTCTGGACTGATGGAGCTCCATCCAATACCTTTGGGATGAGCTGGAGTTGGGATTGTCATTCACCATTAATACTCATTGTTCTCGTGGCTGAATACATTTAAATCCTCAAAGAAATTTTCCTAAACCCTTTGATAATGATTAATTTGCATCAGCGTGTGTATCTAGGAAGAGGTAGATCGGATTGAATACACTAACAGGGCCTGTTTCTGGGAGTGTGCAGCAAGACCCTTCTCATGTTTATGGTATGCACTGATTTGAAACTGGAGTATATATTCTATATCAAGGAGAATTTCAAAATGCAATATATTTCTTACATAGTCCTCATCGTCATCGTCAGCTTCCTCACATTTGCGTTCAGCTGCCCTTGGTGTTCCCACTATGTTCAAATCGGAGATCAAGCCCTAAAAAAAAAAAAAAATCACACACACGTTTTGTAAAATTACACAATTTACCCAATGTCCACAGTGTATTATATTTCCCTATCTTACAAGTAATGAATCTGCAAGGGCATCTAACACTCACAACAAATTGCATCAAGCTCTTAACGAAATTACACAGATGTTTTTATTATCTTCTAAATATAAAGATCCAGATTTTTTTTGTTTGTTTCAACTTCATTCCAAAATCTCCCACAAAAAGTGTTTTGTGTTGTTGCTTTTTTGATTTAAATTTTTGAAATGACTGTAAAGTTTGAACCCCACATGTATGAGATCTCATCTCATTTTAAGTTATAATAAGTTCCCTACAAAATACACAGAAATGAATTGGTTATGTTTATATTTAACTGGTTTCAAATGCCATTTTTATGGCAGGGCATGACAGCATGGCATAGCATTTAAAAGGTGTATGTGTGCACAGCTACCATGGTCTTGGCCAACAGTCTTGGCAAAAACAGAAGTAATATCACAGAGTGGAATTTGAAATAATATCAGTGTGCTAGTATTAAACAAAGGTGATATTACAAAGTAAAGAATAGAGACTAAGCAAACCTAACAAAAAACCTGTGTTATAATATTAAAGAACACGTAAGCAAACAAATCTAAATGACATTATGTAACATATCGATGTAGCAGAATCAGAAGCTTCATCTGGCCTCGGGACACAGATGTATAAATGCTTGGCTTTATCATTTTCTTTAAGAAAATTAAAATGATCATTTTATGGTGACTGTTGTGTTTGAGGCCTGTGAAGGACTGGCGCCCCCTCCAGGGTGTGTTTCTGCCTTGCTCCCAATGATTCCAGCTAGGCACCAGACCCACTGCAACCCTCAACTGGATAAGCGGTTACAGATAATGAATGAATGAATGAATATTTGTCACTGCATTTGTTATGAGTTCCATCAAGGAAAACTCGTACCAACTGCAAAAACATGTGCATTGATCTGTTCTGTTCTTGGAATAATGTTGTATCCAAAAGTAGTGTGAGTTTTGGCTTAGAGGAAGTAAAGATGGTGTTTTGATGGCAGTGACTATGAGTACAAACATACATTGCACAAAAATGCATTAAACTTATTTTTAGACCTAATAGTTTATATTTCATAATGTTTATCCAGCTTCATTAAATTATACAAACATTGATAAAGGCTTAATACAAAGTGTCAATAGTTATTATAATGTGAAACTGGCTAAAAGAGCCAAACTGATGTTTTTTGACCTTCATAAACTGTAGGTATATGTCAGTTATAACCAAAGACTTATATGTCATGTAGCCTTATGAAAGATGGCCTACAGTAAGTGCTTCCAAGTTAAATCGAGAAGGTGTGCAGAGCAAACCTTGTACTTGTCTGGGTCAGCAGTTCCACCATGTCCAACCAAGACTCCAGCACCTGAGTCCAGTTCCAAGCCTTCTGGGGAGCGTGTGAAAGTCACTACTTGGGGTTCTTTATAACAGTCCTCATAGAAGAATATCTGGTTGAGTTTGACAGCTAAGGAGAAGCGGCTCCAGTCATCAGGGTTGTAGGATACATTGAATGTGGCTGCTTCTACCGATTGATTTGCTCCTGGTTCAGTGTAGTAGAAGATAACCTGCCTGGTGCTGTCTTCAACTGCTAACAGCTTCACTCCCACATACATGAGCTTCTGGTCTGAGTCTGTGATGGCAAAGATGACTCCTGCATCTTCTGATGTGGGCTTGAGCTGGAAGATCAGTGAGAATTCCTGGTAGAAAGGGCTGGGTAGGTGGGCTCGTGCTGGTTGTCCTGCACTGGATTTCTCTCCAAACTGGAATGCAGGACGACCATCAGGTCCATCTACAATACTGATGTCGTTTAATGGTGGACTGCCAATCAACTGCAGCAAAGAGACTCCACTCTCCTCTGTAAACAGAGACAACAAAAACAAACGTCACTGCTACAAAAGCATGATTTAGATGTTGCTATGACAAACACTATCTAACGTGCTATATAAAGAGCATAAAAGCGTAAAGCTGGCAATTAAAGTGATGTTCTGGACAAAGTGAATAATGTAATAATCACTGCTTCTGTTTTAAACAATTAAACACAATCTACAGTGATGGTGCAGTGGTGTCTAGAGTCTAGAGTAGTGTTCAGCAGAATGTGATTTTCCATACAAATTCCAGATTACAACTATTGCAGTTGTATAACTGTAGTAGCTTCCATTACCATGAAAATATCCCAAGGGATAAAAAAAGGTAAACTCTCTAGTTTGTTTTTCTATGACTATTCTCTTTTCTCTAGCTTGAATGGAAAAATTTCACTGTAGCTCCTAATGCATGAAGTGTGAGAACCACATTGACGTAAATAAGTTCCCAAGGTCTCTCCCACCACAACTCACAGCTACATGGAAAAAATGATAGCTGCATGGCCTAAAGAAACAATTCTATTGTACCTCACGGGAACATAAGACAAGACATTCATAAACATTCTGCACTCTCTGAGGATTGAAATGACAGGATTTATTAATGATTTTACCCATACCCGTCAGAAAAGGCTACACAGTGTATGTCCTGAGAGGACTGAGCTAAATTTAGCATGCTGATTATATGATCTTTTGCTGGGTTTTTGCAGTCTGAGTTGAGTGCACATACTCAGAGCTTGTGTGCGGATATGAAGGGAACTCATTTAAAAAAAGACAGGAAAAAATACACAAATTGGTCCTGTGGTGCACAACAAGACAGTTTATTTTCTTAGATAAACTGTGCTGTTGTGCACAGTTTAGATTGTTTGTTTAGACTGTACTAGTGCACAAGAGGATAGTACACCAGAGGAAATACAACCATTATGCACTGGCTTTTACAATCTGATGGCACTTTACACAAGTTTCACTTCCACTAAAAGTAAACCATAATCACCATTATTAGAGTTTAACAGAGTACAGTGCTGATTTTATCTCTTATAGATTTGACTCATCACACTTCCAGAGAGAACTTTACACACCAAATTCATTAAAACTCTATTCACATGGCAGGAGTTATTCCTTAGATCCAGTTTTTGTTATTTCCAATGATCAAGTTACTAAAATACAGATTCAATTTTTGTTCACATTGGTTGCTGTGGCAAGGGAAAATTTAGTGTCCAAAACAACACTGTATAATATAATACTGTTTTGGACACAGCCATATTTTTTACTTGTCTCAGTCTAGACAGTTTTTGCATACCCAGGCTGCTACTATGACATCCAACGTGGCCTAAGGCTATATTCACATTCATTCATTTATTCATTGTCTGTAACTTGTCTGGTGAAAGACACACACACAGACACACACACACATATTCACACCTATGGATAATTTTGAGTCGTCAATCCACCTACCAACATGTGTTTTTGGACTGGGGGAGGAAACCCGAGGACCCAGAGGAAACCCACACGAACACGGGGAGAACACACCAAACTCCTCAAAGACAGTTACCAGGAGCGGGACGTATGCTTGCTATTTCTGTTAACTGGAGTCTAGTATCTGTATAAACTACTAAAAAACTTTTAATGTGGAACGGGGTGTTTGTGGGGGGAAAAAACAACTGTTGTTTGAACGTGGCTGAAGTTGAACTTGTCTGCGAGTTTTTTATTCACTGTTTGAATTATCACAGAGACTCATTTGTAACTCGAGTTGAGTTGTTTGGTAGCACTTTCAGTAATGCAGTTAGCTGTTGCCCAAATTTGGCGATATTTCCACCTTAAGTGTTCCAAAACAGCAAAAAATAAGTACATATTACCCACCTATGGTGTAGAAATAGATAAATATCCTCATTCTGGTTTGTGCTTTTCAATGTTTGGAGTTCTCTCAGTTGCCTAAAAATATCCAGATGCTTCTGCCATTAACAAAGAGAGAGAAAGCCTAGCATTCTGGACCGATACAGTTTGTTTTTTAAATTCATTTACAGACACTGAGGCACAAACATTTTAGACCAGTTTCAAGCATGCAAACAGATTGGAGAGCTAGAAACGGTGATGAAAATTCTTCTGAAAACGTTGCTTTTAAGGCGTACCTACTACTTGCTTTTTTAAAAGCAGCATGTATGCTGTATGTAGAATTCTGTGACACATCTGATGCATATTATGAAATCAAGTAACGCAATACAACATAAACCCCACATGAAATCTGATCAAATTCAAAGTTGCATGTCTAGAAACTGAATCTTAACTGGAAACCATATACAAACAAGCTCAAACCCGATGGAACAAATGTAGATTTGAGTATTTTGAAAATATTCCCTGACACTGCCTCTCTAAAAAAAAAAAGCCTGAACTCTTTTGTGCTTGCAGTAGACATCAGCTGGAAGTAATGGATTCCCAGGGAACTAATGCTGAAGAACCCAGTCAACTGTGGGAACGGGATGTCCACTTCTACCATCGTATTTCCACTGCAGCAGCAGCTCAGCAGATTCTCACTGTGACATGATCCTCCATTTGACATGGTTATCCAAGCCTTCATTTACTCTGCCAACATTCACCACGTTCCTGCACTCTGCTGTCACAGGGCTTCACACTGTTTCGGACACGAGAGATTATGGGAATACAAGTCTCCCATTATTGACTCCAGATGTGTTCGCTTGTATCCCACCTCCCCACATAGACTCTCACAGTGTCCCTGAGGGCCCACCACCTGGAAGTGCATGATGGAGGACGAGCAACTGGAATATGTATTCCTTTCCACAGATAGCCAGCACTAGAAAGCAGAAATCTACCATATGTTAGCTCTTTAAAGCTCATCATGGAATGTTCAAAAATGAATAAGAGTGAACAGATACTAAATACTGGAATAAATTAATAGGCCTGAAGATCTTATGTACACCACTGAAACATACAAGATACAATGTAATAAATATAATATAAAAAATGTTCCATGGGAACTTTCAGCTGGCAAACTTACTTAAGTTCTAATGCCCTGTACACGATTTCTTTCTGTAGAAAATGCTCCACACATGAAGGAAGGTGAACCAATGGATTTGATTATTTATGCCCAATGTTCGTGTAAGTGGAAATTCAGACAGTTTCTCAGCAAGTGGCAGTTCCTGCCAAATCTCTCAGGGTGGGCAATAGTTCCTAACTGCTTGTTAGGTGACTTGTTTACTGGACAAATTAAGAGCTAGTCATCTAGACAATTGGCACATTGCACTGTTTAAATTAATCAGTAATCTAACTTGACAGTGTCATCTAAAGTTGAAGAGTTTTATTTTTGTGGTCACCTCATTTATAATGTGAATACCACCAGAATGAAATACCACCAGTAACGACTAGATTCATAAAGCTTTCTCTTTATCTACATACTGTACAGTATTTGTGGAGAGCTTTATCCAGGAGCTCATTATAAAGGTCTCCTTTTAAAAAGTTACTTTGCCTCTACAGCGAATCAACAATCAACTGTGGTCATAAAAAAACAAATTGCCATTGAATCACCCTCATTTTGAATTTTAAAGAGAGATCAGCTTTATCACTATTCATATAAAACGTCTTCAGTCTTCAGGTATTTAATTTTAGGTATAGAATTGAAGATTATTGTATTGAAATTGAATATAGAGTATTGTGAAGTTTACGGAAGTTGTACCGACCAGATCGCTAGCTGCTCTCTGTACATGGCTCTGGCTGCTCCAGGTTTCCGTACAGGGTTGTGCCCAAAATTATTCAGTGCTCTTTTCACTATATAATTCACTACATAGTGAGCAATGTACAGAATAGGGTAAGGGGCCATTTGGAACACACCTCACCTTGTATATGACAAAAGTACGTTGGGGCAAGCCCTCCCAGAACCCACTAAGAATGTACTAAGGGATCTGCAGCTTGAAAAAAGAGCCTTAACATGAGACTTTATGAGAGGAGACTGGGGCCGTTTTCCACTATCTTGAAATTGCCCTAAAAAGAGGTGGGACTGTACAGAACAAACCCTAAAGCTTCTTGGTCTGTGACACTCAGAGGCAGAACAAACTGTCTGGCAGAGCTTGGTTACTAACACCATGGGTGTTTACTGTAGTAGAATGAAAGAAATAAAAATCCTCCCTTTCCCTTTTGGTGGTGCGTCGGCCCCTTACCTTAATGAACACACCACACCTGTTCTCAGCCAAACACTTAAGAGCACTGTGTAAACACTCCTTTAACACAACAGATTTTACAGTACACTGTTTATTTAACAACCATAGCAAAAACTGTCTGTCAATTATTCCATAAATGGTATTGGATAATTCTATGCTATTTTTATTACTCTTAATTTGTATAATCCATAAACGTGAAACGTAATGCATGAAGAAAACTGCAATTTCCAAGATGAAAAGATGTCTTTCATATATGAGCTCTAGTATTGTTTAACAACAGGTTTAAATTCTTCTCTGAGGAGGGAGCCGGAGGCTGTTGTGAACCAATACCTCTTTGGACCCCTCAAGAGACTCTATTAAAATAATATGTCCTAGATAAGGCTAGGAGTTACCCAAAGATGGTCAGCTGGAGCCAGCTGTCACAGCTGAATGTATTCATTCAGCATCTATCATATCTGAGAGCTCCTATTTTTTAAACACAGGCTGGGGTGCAGCTGAAATGTAACACACTCAGACGTGTGTAGTCGGTGAAAGAGAAACAATGAGGTGTTACTGAGCATTTAGCAGGGCAGGAAAGGCAGGAAATGTTTTTGGTTTTACATCACCAATGTTTTTCAAAAATGCCAGCTACTTTTCTGGAAGGAAGAAGCTTATACACTCTCTGAGTGGTAAAGTAAAGTAAAAATGTTGCCATTGTTGTACTATGCTCAAACGATAACAGTGTCACTAAACACAGTTCATAGTTTAGTTCCTCCACCTTTGAGGGAGTTGTTCCTTGCCACTTTTGCCTTTGATATGCTCAAAATGTTCAACGTCTGAGGTCTGAAAGCTGCTCTATGACACCATCTTGCCTTGCCAGCAGTGCCTTGGTAGCATCATTAAGGGAAGTGTCAGACAGCTACAAACACTCTATAACATCACACACTAGGATCCTCAGTCTCCAGAGTTTAAAATGTGTAATTAAATGGAAAGCTGATGTAACACAGGGGTAAATATGTTTCTTTCCCAGCTTTTATGAGTGTGTTGCAAATTCCATTGGCTAAATTGGTTTGTATTTATAAATTAAAATATAGTTGGCCAGCCAAAACAATAGAAATCTTGTCTTTGTTTGTTTGTCATTTAAAATCACAAGTCATTTTTAATGCATTTTACAAAATGTCTCATTTCTTTTCCAGAAAAGGGTTTTGTAATTCTTTTACCATGTACAGTTACTAGACTCTCAATAGGGCAGGGCTGCTGTATGCAAAATTCCTTTATGTGACATCCAGTCAACACTTGCAGTTATTTCTTTACATATTATATTATTTGGTTTTCAAGATGTTTTCTGATGAAATAAGACATATGAAAATCTTTTTTTTTTTTTGGCGTAAGTTTTTGGGGAGGGTAAATTGACAATAAGTGAAAAAAACAGCAAGACTGGAGAACATTGAACATTTGTTTCTGAACCTTCTTCCAGTGTGGGAAGAAATCTCAGCACTGTGGGTCTGAAGAGAAGTAGAATGGCCAAGAAAGCATTTCTGAATTTGGAATTACTCGGACCGGATGGAGAAATTACAAAATACAGAGACTGAACTTTGGAAAAATACCACTGTAGATTCCTTAAATAACTGAAAGCAATTCTCTCAAAGAATGGAAGCACTGAAGCTGTGATTAAGCAACATGTAGAGTCATAAAAGTCTGGATATTCTACTTGGTTGTTGTAGTTTCTGTGTAATTTTCTGACTGTTTTATGAACATTTTTCCCGTAACATTGTTTAATACATATGACCTTTATATAATTTTCTATTATATTTTAAGCATTTCAGTAAAAGGTTATAAAAAATATTTCAGGAATGGACTCTCTCTCTCTCTCTCTCTCTCTCTCTCTCTCTCTCTCTCTCTCTCTCTCTCTCTCTCTCTCTCTCTCTCTCTCTCTCAGGTATCAACACTCCAGGGGCAAAAATGTTTTGCCATTCTTGAGCTAAAAGGTAGAGACTACGTGTATACATACTCCTCATGCTCAAATGCTACTGCACAATGCCTTACTGGCTGAGCCAGGCAGAAGGATTAGTCATGCAAAATACTCAGCACTCTGCCACGAGTTTGTGTTGCATAGAACTTTGCCCATAATTGGAACCCACTGGCTGTGTGGATAATTATTTATACGGCGTAGGACCACCGTAGGACCACATTGGTAGATCAAGGCTAGTATGTCTTAGGTTTTCATCATGCTTCAAAGCTAATCATTAATATGAAATATTGTAAAGCCACATATAAATAAATATCCAGACAATGTGAATCTCTTCTTAACTGACACTACCAGCTGTATCCAAACAATAAACTCTTTGTTCAAGAGCATGTCTGTAGAGTGGAATTCTTCATTTTACTACTCATCATTGATGGAAAAAAAAAGTTCATCTGTAAGTCATATATGTAGGCGCTTTGAACCCCGCTCTGTCCCCTTGTCTGGTTGCTCTAAGAGAAGGCCTTGTTGTACCAAGTATGCTCTAAGGCCTCTTGCTCTTTTTTCCCCCCTTTGCATGAGGCACAATAATCAGTCTCTTCTGAGTGCCCACTCTGATTCTCCAGCACGCAGGCTGGTGGTCTTCACGGTCAACCCAGACTGATCCATTGTTCATGCTCCACCCAGTTTTAACTCCCTCAATGTAAATGAGGCCATGGGAATAAATACAATTGACGAAAGATTCCCACTTATGAAAAACGTTCAATGGACAAACTGGTGACTGTGCATGTCAAGAATGCTTTCATAGCTCAATTATACAAGAATCAATCAAGCCATTGCTCTCCTTACAGTGCATTAGGTGGACCTGCTCTGAGACAACCTCAAGCACTTCTGCTCAGGTAGACTGTACACTGGACATCCTGGACATTAAAAGATGTGTGTCTGAAACAGCAAAATTAAAACCAGCATGGTGAACCAGGTCCAAAACCCCAATAAAAAACTAAAAAACAAAACAAAAAAAAATTCTTGGGGGAAAATAAATACTGTGGGAAACTCGTTTTAACAAAGAAAACATGTCTTCGGAAAATACATCATCACAGAGGAATTGAAATGACAGGTTCGTGCCTATTCCCTGACTTTTGTATCTTTTGTATTTTGGATGAAACAAAACCATACCATTGTGTCACTCTGCATTGCATTTATACCACATAATGTTTATGTTTCAACTTCTCAAGGTTAACCCTGAGCTTTATGGCTTGTTGAAATCAGGAACAGACTAAGTTTATGACATGCCATGATTTGTTCACTTTTCCAGATGTTTTTCAGTGCTTGCATTTGTACTTACTCCCAAGATATCCGTGCATATTACAATATACTGGTTTGAATACATCTTTGAATCAAGATGAACTAAGGTGATGTTCAGCTAGACAACATAATAAGCATGCATGCAAACGATGTTTGAGAGAACTAAACAGAGCCATGCATGTGCAGACCTCATGCTACAGCACATGCAGTGGTGCATAGCCACTCTCTGGGTTAGTGTCACTCTTCTGGTGCGTGTCAATCTGAGCCCTGGCAAAGCATAAGCAGAGCAGAGCAACAGCTGCGCCTTATGCAGCAGCATCAAGCACCATAAGGAGCAACACACACCAACGAGACAAGTGTCACCAGTTCAAAATGCATCTTGCCTCTTAGATGCATTTCAACTAATACACTGTTTTACCTTTAAGGTTGCTAGCAACCACGCATGGCTGGCCGAGGTGTTGTTCCTCAGGGAGGGTGTGGCAGGCCACAGGCAGGCCCCTCTCCTGCAATTTAGTCCAGCAGCTGTCCAGGAGAAGTTCACAGAAGCTACGGCAGGGCAGCGGTGGCACTAAGGCCTTGTCCAATGATTGGTGGCACTGTGGTGCCAGCAGTAGGCAAAAAAACCATTCCACCCCATGGTGGCAGCCTGACTGCAGAAGCCATGCCCACTCTTCTAACATGGCTATAACCTCCTCTGGCCTGGTGTGGTTAAAAAAATTGGGTAAAGAGTAACCCAGAGTGCCAACAGAAGAGCAGAAAAGCCAGTCAGAACCCCCCGAAAAGCACTTAGGGGAGTCCACTGGCATTGGCTGTGTAGTCCCTTCATGATCCACATTCATTATGGACACTGACCCTAAAGCAGATGTATTACCTGAATCAGAATTTAATGTCTCCACTGTAGACATGACATCACTCGTGTTCACATGGCTCTGGCTCGTAGGGACTTCAGTAGAGGTCTCTGTGGCAGCTGTGCTCGCAACAGTCGGATCCTGATCCCAGTTCTCCGTAACATTCCGGATCTCGTTAGTAACATTAAGGATCTCTGTAGTAACCTCAGATACGTCTTCTTCCTTTAAGGTTGTGGCAGTGGTATTACCTTCGTGGTCCACCTGTGGGTGCTCTGTAGTGACTGGATCAGGTACCCAAAACCAGGCATTCAGGGGAGCTGCAAAGAGTGCAAGAAGGGCCAAGCCCGTCCACAGTCTCATCTCTGACTCTGTACCAGTCCTTTCAGTAAGTGAGTCATTCAGAACCTGCTTTCAGGGGCTCTGCACAACCTCGAAACTCACAGTGGCAGTGGAAATCCTGGACTTCCTCCCTCCCCTCCCTCCCCTCCCTCCCGTCAACAAAGAGGGAGGAGGACCAAGAGGTCAGTTCCCTCCCTCCTCATGCTATGCTGTGTCATTAAGTTGATAAGTATGTCCCTATAGACTGAGTCTGCACTGAGAACACAGATGTGCTTAGTCTCCTGCAAACTTTAAAATCGCTTCCTGCTGTCAGAGCATTTATGAATATTATCTAAGCTCAACACTCACTCCAAACCATGAACGATTCAGTTTGGCATGTTGACATTCTTGGCATCTTTTTATTCAAAGTGCTTAACTTTTTCTCAGTACATTTAGTAGCTTCACATGCTTTCTGGCCAAACTTTTGCAGACACCTGCACATGAGCAAGGATGTACAAATGGATAAGTAGTCCTGGATCACAAACATGGCACTGGCAACTTTAAGTTCATGTGCAGCTGCTCTAGAGCATAATTGTCCAATATTTTTCTGCACGTGCAAAACTGACTATCTGTGACCACAATGTGATCAAGTAGCTGAATTCACTAATTAAAAGTTTTGTCTACCAGTGGTGGACACAGTACACAAACCATGTACTTGAGTAAAAGTACAGATACTCAAGGTAAAATATCACTCCAGTAAAAGTAGAAGTCCTCGTTGTAGATCTCCACTTGAGTAAAATTACAAAAGTATTTACCTTCAAATATATTTAAGTATTTATAGTAAACGTACCACGAGGTATTATGGCTCTAATGTCCTATTATAATTTTTTGTAACAAGACTCATGCTTAACGCATTGTAGGTGAAGAGACTCTAGTGTCACTCTTGGTTCCCCAGCCTTTTAATAGAATGACATTAATTAATCTGACACTGAACACAGCAGAAATGACCAAAGATTAAATAAAATGAATTGTGTTATACCACCTATTACATACACCCAAGGTGCTGCCCCTCAGAACCAACAGAGGTCGCTGTCTCCAGAGCATTAAGCCCAATCTAAGCTTCGGTGTTGAACCTATGCTGTAGGCATATGGAGTCAAAATAGGGTCAAAAAGATTTAGAGTTTGTAAAACAATACTCACAAATGTAACGGACTTTGTAACTGCGTTTGAGCAACTACATACACGTAAAACTAAAATTCACAAATGTATTGGAATGCACAAATTTAAAACAACAACAACAACAATAATAACTTAAAATCACAAATGTGTAAAAAAAATATTTGCATTTGTAAATCAAATGTCGTGAATGTGTGAATCAGTACCTTCTCAAATTCTAAAATGTGCAAGAGCAAACCTTTTTAAGGTTCCAAATGTGACAGGTTTTGAATGAGGTGGAAAAATTCTACACATTCGCCTTCTCTGCTGCGTGTGCGAATCTCTTGTTGCAGTTGCGGATTTAAGACCCTGTTTTGACGGCTAATTGATGGACCAATAGGAAAGCTTTAGCTGGACCAATCAGATCGCAAGGTTTAACCAATCAGAACATTGATTTGTTGCTATCAACCATAGCGCTTGTCCACAAAATGAACTCCGGTTCTTGAACTGGTTCTGTTCCTGATTCTTGGAACCTTGGTTCTTCCCAGTGAACTGCCGCGTTTCTACAGACAGCGGAAAAACGTAACCAAGAGCCGCGGCTCTGACCAACGCACATGGCATTGCACCTAACTGCACCAGAGACACATAAAAACGGGGCGTGTTCCTGTTTTTATCCTATTATTTATTTATATGAAACGTTGTAAATGACCCTGTCAATCTCCGGTGGACGATAAGCTCTGAGCTCCTGGTTACGCTTCTCCGCTGTTCACAAAGTCAGCAGTACGGCTCTGAACTTGGCCACCCCCCCCCCCCCATGTCGTACTCCCAGTCCCCTTCTAAACGTGTAGAAACTCTGCAGTTAAAATTAATCATTCATTTATTGTCTATAATCTCGATATCCAGCTGAGTGTCTTTATGAATCTGTGTCTGAAGCCCACACTAATGGACACAACTGAGTAGCCAATCCCCTACAAACGTGTGTTTCTAGACGATGGGAAGAAACCAGAGCAGAGAGAACACAGCAGACTTCTCAAAGAAAGTCACCTGAGGCAGGGATCAGACCCACAAACCTTGGTCCCTGGAGATTAATCAACATTAGATAAATATTTACTTCCTGCTCACAGAGCCTACTATTGGCTTGGGGGCCTTAAACACATTTTTTGGTGTATAGCAAGAAGCAGCCCTGGTGTAGTCTCGACCACAAACGTTCATCCCACAAGTAGATGGAGAACCTAATATATCCATAACCTGAAATCAAGCCTACATACCTATGGTCCACCATTAACTTGGCAAATGGTTCATTCAGAATGGTCATTCAAGGTTTGTATATCATCTGAATTTAATAATCCAATAAAAATGAATGAACTGAAAACCTTTCTTCACAAAAGCAGAACTGTAGAGGGGAAATGCTCTTTCATGGCCCTGTAGATCATGCGTTGCAACAGGGTCTTTAAGTATGTATGGAAAAGTGCAGTAAGGTTGCATAAATCGTATATTGCAATCATAGTATATTAGTAGAAGGAGAACACAATGACACTGGAATCATGCTGGTCCGACATTATTGATAAAAGTACTCAATATTGAGAACACAGTAAAGAACGCATCAGCACTTCTTTTGGAGAATTTTGTTGAAAAGTGAATGAATGAGTTAAAAACCAGTTCCATAGTTTGCATGAAAAGATATTTAAAATTGGACTTTTGGATTTTAATTGTATCTATGTTCCAAACCAAAATATGTCATCATGAGTCTCAGTCAAGATGTATTTTGAGCCCAACACTCTTGGAGGAGAACACTATTATTTCTGTTAACAGAATGACTAATTTACATCTTTTCGAGTGATGTTTTCTTTAACCAACTTGATATAACTGGCTTGAAATGGCTTGATAATGTTAAAAAAAAAAAGAAAGGCAAATGTAGAAAGCAGCAGCCACCTACAGAAAATTTAGATTCACTCATTTGTGGGAACAAAAGACGCAAACAGCCCTCACAGATTTTTCCTCTATATCTGTGTGGATGTATCAAGAACAACAAAACATTCATTCATGTTGGTGAACATGTTTGCCATTGTTTGGAGTGACAGACACACAACAGCTGACAAAGTAGTTCATCTGATCTGGTGAATGTTTCAACCCACGTCTCTACTGCAACTCATGACCTCATCAGGGCAAAGCGCACTAATTGCAGTAGGACAACTTTCCCACCAACTGGTTTGGACCATGCACGAACACAACACTGTGAAAAATCCCCTTCCTTAACTGCACAGTCCAGCTGCCACTTCTCACTGCCATTCCAGGGGTTTAGGTCAGATTTCTGACAATTACTCACTGTCCAGTATAAAATGATGCACAGATATATCTTACACAGGCATACACATATATGTGTATATTAACTCTCTCTCTCTCACACACACACACACACAGCCAATACTCTCACAAAACAAAAACCTAAAAATGACCAGATGTAGCCTGGGAGCAGATTACTCTGCTCCCAGGCCACCCCCAAACATACACACACACCTGCAGTGTAACAACTACTCCCAGCTTGACTGAGCCAGAGAGCACAAACTGATATAACAGTATAATGATGACATTAACTCGTGAGCTCCACATAACTAGTGCATGTTCTTTTTCAGTTATTATTCTTAATTTTTCAGCAACTACTCTAAACATTACACAGTTAAACTAAAGCATTAAGACCCCACAGTGAATAATGATCTTCTGGCTTGTATATGATTAGAAGCCAGCAGTCCGTTATTGATTTTGGAATCAGAAGTAATGGGTATGTATGATTTGAGTGACTTTAAATCATTACAGGCTGGCGATTTCACCTTAAATGAAGAGCCCTGCGACATGTTCCAGGTCAACAGTTGCATCAGTCGACACTGGTAAGAGTGTTGCTAACTGTTATGGACATGAACCATCATCAGTTCCATCATCATATTCACCTTAGTCTCAGCCAGAGATGCTTCAAACACGAGTTGACGGAGAGTCTTATATTTTCCAAATACCTCAACCTCAGGATTCTGCCAGTTGCATTCTGATTGGATATCTGTCTTCTCCTACATCTCATGCAAAAACAGTACAATATTTAAATGACTGGAATGTATCCAGTGAAATTGTTAGGGTTGATGGAATTTTCACTGCATTTTGGTTCACAAATAAAGTTTATTTTTGTAGGTGCAAAGATACAATACGACAATGGGAGGAAACCTTTATTTAAACTGTCTCCCTGAAATGTATTAAAAACTGTTTGTAATCCCCCCTCCCCTGAAAGCATAAACATCTACGCTGTGCTGTAATTATTTTCCACTGAACACCTGACCACCATCTTCCTTCCCGTATTCTCAAAAGCAGACAAAATATCTCCCTAGTAGTGCTAGCTCATGATGAGGAGCATTCTCTGGGCATATAAACACCAAAGGGCAAGGGACACAAGCAGCAGCAGCGGGGCTTTATTCCCCATGGAGGCCATTTCATGAAGATGTTAGTGTTTACAGAGGCAGAGTAGGTCAGTGTCCTAGGCCTCTGCAGCTGTATAACAAAGCTGAACATGTGCCACATGTTCTGGGCATGACAACCACATGCTTCACCTTGACCCTGCTTGTATGTAAGAGACAGTAACTCTCCACATCTGCGCATACACAGTAAAATCGCAAGAGTTGACAGAACATGCATTTGAGTGCAGCTGAACTCAGCCTGATGTAAATTAAACCCTGTCGTCTCTTTAACATTTGGAAACTTTGGCTTTGTTCCCTTCAAGTTTATTCACATCTGCCCACAGAAAAGTCTATGTCCATATAGTAAAATCTGTCTGCATGCGTAAGACTTATGGTACGCTACAGGGTTTTCTGTAAATATATAAGAGAAACTCCATTAGGACTTTGTGTACACAATGACAGTAATGTGCAAGTGTGTACATACTTCAGTTTAATATAGCAATCCATATTGTTATGAAAAACTATTACTATGAACTATTGACTTGTTACTTTAAAGTAAAAGGAGACACACAGATATTAATTCCTTGAGACACACAGATATGAACTCCTTGAA
Source organism: Hoplias malabaricus (assembly GCF_029633855.1). Taxonomy (NCBI): domain Eukaryota; kingdom Metazoa; phylum Chordata; class Actinopteri; order Characiformes; family Erythrinidae; genus Hoplias; species Hoplias malabaricus. The sequence goes on along the minus strand of NC_089802.1, from coordinate 69,180,152 downwards.
TTTCCCCTGTGGATCAATAAAGTATGTATGTATCTATCTATCTATCTATCTATCTATCTATCTATCTATCTATCTATCTAGCACCTACATCTGGCATTAATCCTTCCCAGAAGAGTAGAAACTGTAACTGCAGCAATGAAGAGGAAGGCTCCCTGTTAACATCCAGTTCTATATTAGATCAAGTTTGTTTACATATGAAAATATATAGGGCAGCACTGTGGCGCAACAGGTAGTGTTGCTGTCACACAGCTCCAGGGTCCTGGGTTTGGGGGTTTGATTCCAGCTCCGGGTGACTGTCTGTGAGGAGTTTGGTCTGTTCTCCCTGTGTCTGCGCGGATTTCCTCCGGGTGACTGTCTGTGAGGAGTGTGGTGTGTTCTCCCTGTGTCTGCATGGGTTTCCTCCGGGTGCTCCGGTTTCCTCCCATGGTCCAAAATCACACGTTGGTAGGTGGATTGGTCACGCAAGTGTCCATACATGTGACTGTGTGAGGGAATGTGTGTTGCCCTGTGAAGGAATGGCGCCCCCTCCAGGGTGTGTTCCTGCCTTGCGCCCAGTGATTCTGTGTAGGCTCCGGACCCACCGCGACCTTGAACTGGATAAGCGGTTACAGACAATGAATGAATGAAAATAAATATATCAGCACTGAGACATTACAGAGTTAAAGGGGACAAAGTGAAAAAAAAAATCAGTGCATTAGCACATAAAAATGATATATGCTCTCTTGAAACATCCCCAAAAACACCATCTGCAGCTGTCTTTGCTGGCACTGCATTCACAAGGCTTAATGCCCATTTGTTCTCCAACTGCACAAATTCGCTATCCATGAAGAGCAACCAAAGACCACACATGGAGACAATGGTTAAAACTGCCTCTAGAAGATGACACATTTGAATATGAGCTATCGATTCAAACGGGCACTGAATTTGGTCCTAACTTATTGAGAAAAAGCAAGATGTGTGTTCTGAAACCTGCCATTCTAAATGAAACGACTGTGTGGATTAAACCCAGGCCTCGTCTCTGTGTGGAAGTCTATAGGGTGGGCACTGGGTGGTCTAATTACACCTAATGGCTTTTAAATGATTTCTTATCTATGGCTAATTGTATTCTGCTGACAGAAACACCACATTTTCCCATATGAGTACAACCAACATACACTCATGCCTAATGTTACTAGGAATATTTGTTTGTCAAAATCTTTAAATGTATTTCTGAAAGAAAATTCTCTGAATTTAACATTCTTCATATTCATATTCTGGGTTTGACTGAGACTAATACACCAAATGCTTAACCAATAGAACAGCATGATCTTTTATTTCAATTCTAACATTCAGCTAATAACAGCCTAGTGTTTATAGTAAAACACTGAGATTGTAGATTACTTGTTTTGAGTAAACGTTTGTCCATTTACTACAATTTTTTTTCTTTGTCCATTTACTACAAAATTTTAAGGGCTTAGTTGCAGCCAATCAAATACATTGAGCAACGAAAAGAAAATACTTTCAATATTTTTGCTGTATATTTAAAAACTGTTAAAAATGTGTTAAATGAAATTGATATGTATGTTGGGAACAAACCCATAACTTAAGGTTCACCTTTTATTCATAAAAATTAAAATAGGAAATAGATTATGTAATGTGACCTCTGCTAAATTACTGCAGTGTATGGCTCTGTCAGTGTCTCATCACTCAACAAGTCCTGCCATTAGAAACAGGCCATGAACTAATAATACGAATATAAACCTGTGAATATAAATTAATATAATAGTGCAGAATTAGAAGTACACAGTAGGGCTGGATGATATGGCCAAACTTAATATCATGATGTGTTTATAAAATTCACTCAATATGATATAATTTTAAACTATGTCCTTATCCAGTTCAGGGTTGCGGTGGGTCCAGAGCCTACCTGGAATCATTGGGCGCAAGGCGGAAATGCACCCTGGAGGGGGAGCCAGTCCTTTACAGGACAACACACACGCACACACACATTCACTCACACACTCACACCTACGGCCACTTTTGAGTCGTCAATCCACCTACCAACGTGTGTTTTTGGACTGTGGGAGGAAACCAGAGCAATATCTATGTAAACAACTTAAAAGCCACAGAAAAACTGCTCAGAACAAATACGACACATGACATCGCAGTCAAACATAAACGTCTTAGCCTTGTCAATATTAATATTTTAAACTAATTGAGGGCAGTGAACTGTATATTGAAATACTGAAAATCATTGTTATGGAAATATTTTATATTACAAGATTATATATATATATATATATATTAGAGAGAGAGAGAAAGAGAGAGAGAGAGAGAGATTGAATTGTTGTCCAGCCCTAGTCTACAGTAGCATCATTCTGATTTACAGGCGTGCTCAACAGCTTTCAGCTGATGTTGATGTCAAAACTGAAGCGTAATTCATTAAAACAAAATCAATGATTCATTTTGCATTTACAATGGCCAGTAATACCAAGAGTATGTGTTCTTTTATAATTAATTTATGTATTTAAATATATTTATTTAAATAATATGTTTAGATGTTACTTATCACACACACACACACACACACACATATATATATGGGATATCCAATAAAATTCCTGAATCTGTAGTAAAAAGGTTAAAAGGAGAACACTTAGATGAACAGAACACTGATGGTTTCCATTTGCTTAAAATGTTTGGGAACAGCTGCCTTATGGGGCTATAATGAAACCCTAAGCTAATTAACATTGTCATTATATCGAATAAATGTTTGTTTTTAGAAAGCTGGCCCTCTGAGTCTTAGAATACAGATACAATCTTGCCCCTGAGACTTTCCATTTTTTTTCTATTTTCCATATCAGAGGATCTCCTCAGACAAGCATTGGAGAAAAAAAAATCCTGCTTTCTTCTTTGGAAATTCTCCACAAAGTTTGGGTTCTTGCCACACACATCGACTGGCCAATTACTAGACTGCTACTGTAAACAATGTGCCTTCAATATATAAAAGGAAAACACAGCTCCATTTCCATAAGATAGCAGCGTCTTTACTGAACAAATTTGCTAATGAAGTGCCCCCTAGTGTTCACATGTGGAAGTGAACTTGATAAGCTAAGCCAAATTCTTTATGCCTAAGTATGTTTGGGTGGTTTTGCTATGTAGCCCAAGGCTGATATTTATGGTTCATGACACAGAAAATTACACACATTCCATTACTATAATTCCTTTAACATGAATTAGCAAGTCCTCATCGATGTTACTACTGTAATAATGCACCCATTCACCTTATTAACACTGTTCACAAGTACAGAGTGGAGTAGGATTGGCTGGGCACTCAGTTCTCTGCTGCTCTACCTCGGGGTCCTGAAATCCAGGACTGAAAGTTTTGTGACTGAATTTGGGTTATTGAATGTGTTTTTAATTACATTTCTCCGCTTTGATGACATTATTTGTGTGGGTAGAGAGTTCAAAGGAATTTTTCACTGTTAGAAAATACAAACTAATTAAATTGCACACATAACAATGTAAATGTATCTGTAAGTTCTTTTTACTTCAAAAACAAATGTCATTAAAATACTTCCAAAATATGACAAAAAGGGATTACTGGAATAAATACCAAAAATCCATTTTTAGTGTAGATAAGAGGGGGATTCAATACCTTTGCCCAAAAATGTTGATGAAAACAAATTATAGAAGACAAAAATAGATTTAATGAAACCAGAGATTGTGGCCAGAACTAAACTGCTACGGAAGATGAATGAATGGACTTTGTTGTTGCTGGAATGACTAATATGAACCCTGCTGTAATTAACGTTAACATCTCCTCTTAAGAGTTGTTGTTAGAAACAGAGGCTGAGAAATAAATCACTGACTGTGGGATGTATCTGAAATTTCAGCACAATGACATCACTGAGAGTTTGCTACTCTTTCCTCATTTTAACAATGCAGTATTCATTAGAAACCACCCAAACAGAAAAGTTAACTGCAGCAACACAATCCCTCATCTGTGATTACTGACATCCGTCAAAGTGGAAGGGATGAGGGGCATGTTGGTGACACACTGTTTACCACTGCTAAAATAAAATTCACCCACTCTGAAGTACTGCAAAGTCTTGGTTGTGTTATTGTTCACTGAAAATAAAATTACATAAGTAATACATGCACTTCTGAGGGTAATACAGGAACATTCTAAGATTAGGAACTATTCGAGTGTACAATTACTCTGCCCTAAAAGCCCCTTTCAGTGGCACAGTTTGCCAGCCGTCTCCTGCATGTCTTGCAGAGTGTCTGAATGCCAGCTTGTCTGCATGAACAACATGAATTGTGAAGTCTCTTTCTATGCAGCACTTGCCCTTCATGCACGGCATGTGGTTTCTTGAAAGAAGAGTGTGATTGTGTCCTAAGAGAGAGTCTCAGGCAAGATTTATTGACAGCCTGTGCCTATCTTTTTCCTTTGCTAAAAGGAAAACCCCCTGGTGATACAACACTTGTCAGAATCTTTCATTCTTCATAAGTGCCCTGAGCAGAGACAAAAATAAGTGATTTTCCACAATGGCTTCATCAAAAGAGAAGCAAGGGAATGTGTATTTTTTTTTTACTGATCAGCCCATTTTAAATTCATTCATTCATTGTCTGTAACTGGGCGCAAGGCAGGAACAAATCCTGGAGGGGGCGCCAGTCCTTCGCAGGGTGACACACTCACGACAATCCACCTACCAACCTGTGGTTTTGGACTGTGGGAGGAAACTGGAGCAACCGGGGGAAACCCATGTGAACACATTGAGAACACACCAAACTCCTCACAGACAGCCTCCCTGAGCGGGGCTCGAACCCACAACCCCAGAACCCTGGAGCTGTGTGACAGCAATACTACCTGCTGCACCACCATGCTGCCACCCAGTTTTAAATTGCTTAATATTAACTTTGTTTCTTGCCTAAAGTCTGAGATCCTCGCAAAGGTATTAAAAAGGTATTAATAAGAATTTGCAGCAACTTCTTATTGTTTAGGAAAACTTTACATTAGATGTTTAAAACACTGCTATGAAGATTTGACTGAAATCAGTCACAAAAGTAGCATTACAGATAATCCCAAAGGTGTTAGATGACGCCCAACGCTCAAGATCACTCACTGCTCAGTAAAGCCCTATTCTTGACACTGATCACGATGACCACCTGCTCCAGTGCATCCATTCTATTGGCAATGTTTTTCCACAAAAATTATGCAAGCCATCCACCTTAAAATGACTGAATTCACTAATGAGGATAGGTGTCTCCTGTCATATATTGTACAGGATCTTTCTACACCATATCTAACATCCAGCTGTGCTACATTAATTCATTCACACAGCCCATGAAAACAGATGTGTGAGGTAGGAATTGTCCAGATGTGTTCTACCATGAAATTAAAGAGTGCCATGACATGTCTGCAGTCTCTGCCATTATTATCAATAAGGCTATCTTCAGTAAGAGTACATTTTGATGACGACTATAGGGCATGGGCCTTCACCGGGACTTATTGACCTTGGGCCAATTGACAAGATTGATGAACCTCACCAGTACAATCTGGATGCCGTTTTCCATGACAAGAGACAAGAGAAACTGGGGACATACCTCAGCTTCCAAAAGCATGCATCACTCGTCATACTTTCCAAAAGCCCCTCAGGCTGGAAAACGAATGCATTCTGTGTGGATTTCGAAAGAACATGTCTACAGAGGCTCTGCATTTTGCCAGGCTGCCATTGTAAATAAGAAGCTGTTCCTAGTTACTTGCCTGGATGAATAAAAGTTAAATTAAATTAAATTTTAAAATATATCATAATGATAAATGAATAATAATTAAAAAAAACAAGAAAATAAAAAATACTCTGGACTCTGCGAAGCACAATATGTGAAAGAATGTATTAGCTATAACCTTTTTTTCTCAAAAGGAAGGATGTGAGGAGTGGTCAGTTCTTAGCCAGTAACACTCATCAGCAGTACTGGTGTTTTTACTTTGTGAAAATGTGGAAAGTTTGGATCATAGAAAATATCATCTCCATAGCGTTCCTGCGTAAACACTGAGAGGAAACAGCCTCTACTTAAGAGAGATGAGCTGAGAAACACAAGTGTCATCTGTTTCCTACTAAATTTGATACTGATGAACTGTTGAGTCCAAACATGTTGAGTTCAATGAGGGACTCCAGCTAAATCAGCATTGATGGAGCCACTGTCTAAAATTCCAATAGATGCTGTATTGTAACTTGCTAGAATTATATCAATTATCCATAGAATTCATGGATTGAAATCACTCGCTTGGTCCACGCATCCTTTTTAGTGCCAGCTTTTACAAGCTATACAAGCATAAAATGTATTCAGACAGCCTATAAAATACAATCACGGTCAAAATATTCAGTCTACAGAGGTCTTCAGAGGTCCAATGCCCTTTAAAACAATAGTTTATTGTATGAAATTGTTACATTTCAATGTGACAGCTTCCACAATGACAGCATTGTTCAACAAAATGTGACTCCAGCATTATGTATTTATTTTAATTTTACTTTTGCCTTGCACTAAAAAAACTGTAGCTCCACACTCTTGTACATTCTGCAAAGATATTCTCTTATCTTTCTTTATATGCTTGTCTATTTGTCTATAAAAAGGTAACAATGTACCCCTTTCTCCAGGCACACTTTAATGTTTATTTAGGTAATTGTTTTGTATTTTTATCTGGGTTGTGCTGGATGTGAAGGCCATCTTGAATCACTGGGCACTAAGTAGTAACATACCCAAGACAACGTGCCAGGACACTGCAGGGAAACCAAAAACTCACCCAATCAAAAAAAAAAAAAAAAAAAAATTGGGGGGAAAAATTCACAAAGAGAATCCATTTACGAGCATTTGTAATTGGACTGTGGGAGGACACCCAAGCAGACACATGGAGAAAACTCCTTACAGACAGTGACACTACCTGCTGCACTATCACCACCCTACACAATTTCTCCTCCAATCACACTCTTCTGGGAGGGTGAATAATATCGATATTCAGCTATCAATATTAAAGCAAGATTTTTTAAAATAATAATTAAAAAACATTACTTAATGGACATTAATTAAACCCTAGAAAATAATTGCAATTCAAATCACAATTGGCCAGAAAATTCACAATTATATATTTGCCTCAAATTGCTCTGCCTAATTCCTTATTCTAAGTGCAGCTAGAAAACCAAGTACTGAAGTACCAAAAAGTTGTGTGCTCTCGCCCCCTACTCTTCAGTCACTGCAGGAGTGGGTATGTCTCCCAGCAGCAAAATGTGATCCTGAGAACTGCAGATTATACTGAGAACCCGGGCTCACACAAGGCATTTCTCACGATGACAAATGAGTCGCCGCACAGAAATTAAGCTGTCTTGAATTAGCGACTTATCGGCCAATCAGAAGCCCCACCCCCCGCTCGAGAGGAAACCCCTCCAACCGCCACTCCCCGTACAGAAAAACCCTCCAAACCCCCACCCCATCTTACTCCATGTAAATTTGAAAACTTGAGAGCCCTGCTGTGAACCCCGCTTCCAGCAACACTTCCAACATCAAAAGCTCTGTAAAGTCCACTGTGGAATCTCTCAGTTTATTGGCCAAAACTATCAGGAACCTGATGTGGGAGGGGAACAGTGTCTCAACCACCAAGAAGGCACAATAGAGGACGTTCTTCCTGAGGCAATAGAAGAATAAGGTCCACATTCATATCTACCCAGTGAATATCAAATCCACTTTAACTTCATTCATAACCTTGTTACTTATTTTAGAAGGAAGAGCAAATCCGGCGGGCTGTAACTTTGCTGATAAAGCTGTAGCTTTTGGGTTATTTTTTTTTATCAAATTCCCCTGATTTTTAAAAGAAGCTGGTCAATTGGCTGAGCAGCTGCTGGTTTTGCTTTTGTGTGCAGTAGTTCTTTGCTGTCTTCAAATTAGTCCTTTTCTGTGAGGACTTGATGGCATTCAATTACTAGAATAGTGAAGTCTTGAGAGGTACTGACGTTGAAGTATTTGTTCTGAATCACTAACATCGCTCCAACTCGTCATTAAAAGGTACAGGATTGAGCTCTGTCACCCCAGAGAACAGTTTCACAGCTGAGTGCTGAAGGGATGTCCCCTTCCAACTGACAATTGGCAATATGCTTGTTGACCTCCAGCTCCAGAAAGACTTCATGTTTAAAGAGTGTATTTAACCTGAATGTCAGTGTGCACCTTAAATAAGATGAATTCTTAAATTACAGTTGTGTCTACAGACTATAGGACATGTTCAACTATGATATTTCACGCTGGATGTGTGCACACACTCACTCATTCCTTGCAGGTGTATCATATTAGTTGAATATTCTACCATTCTCCATGTACAACAGTGTATAACAATGCGTAACATACAATGTGTAACAGTATAAAACCATTTTAGATACATTTACCTCACCTCAACTCGCTGTCACAGAAGAGAATTGCTTATACAAGCGTGTACATAGGGTTAACATGAAAAACACATGGCTTTAACAAAATTGTTGTCAGTTATTTTTCCTAGTGTGAAGGGATAGGCTGATGTAAAGTCTTTTGGTGTATACATTAAAGTAAATTTCACAGCAGTGCAGTGAAGTCATTGATGCACAGTAGAAATCCTCAGATGGAACTAGGTCGAAGATTATTTATTATTTATGACTTTAATATCAAAATCTATATCACGTTTCAGACCGAAATAAAAGTTGTATTTGCTTACCTGGACGCTGGGCTTCTGTTAGCATCCCACTGAGCAGCAGCATGACACATATTCCCACTCTGAAGCAGAGAACAGGCATTTTCACCACTTTCACAAATTTTTCTGTTTTTTTCCCCCTTCTTATTAGGATAATTCTTTTAAAGACTCCACTGTTAAAAATAGGAGTAAATATGCAAGTCAGGCTTATAGAGCAGGTAAAGACTCGAGTGTGAAAGTGCTGTAATTCATGGTCTGTTTCCCTCAGGGGAATCACACTGGAAGAGCCTTTCACCTTCAGTCTGCTGTAATTGTACAGTAGTGAACTGCTGAAAGTATTCAATGAAGCAGATTCTCCCCAGGGTCCTAAAGCCATGAACAAATGACAAAATGCCTCATTTACAAATGAAAGACTACTGTGTTCTTGATTTAACGACACATCATTAAGTCCCCCTCCGTTCATTGATTAAACCTTTAAAACAGTTATTTCTGCTCATCGAAATTGTAAATTTACGGGGAAAAAAAAGAAAATCTTGAAACTTGGCTTAGCTGTAGTGCTATACCTTTTCCCTTATTATTCCAGTATACGCAGAGCCTGAAATATGCAATTAGTCCTTGACTCTACCTACCCTCAACTCTCCACGTTAATTTGTTCCTTGGATTTGTGATGTAACAAAACCTGGCTGTAATATTTCATGTCTTTGTAACACTACAGTTTTTAAAGTGGACAAACTTAGCCTTGGCATGGGCTTTTTAGCACAACTTCTAGCATGTATAAGCACCACCCAAAATACATTGTTAATGTTTTAATTACATTAATGTATATGGTATATTTAATTCTATTTTTCAAATATTTGTTTGTGTTTTATTTATTTATTTTACCTGAGCAGGATTTTGTTCTTCATTATTAGACATTTGTTAAACATTTAATTTTATTTTGTAAATGCATTTGAAGAAGAGAAAAATTACATAAAGTTTATTTTTGGAAAACGTTTTTGGAACATATTCAAAATTATTGGCCACAAATTAAGGACGAAATTGGCAGACGTTCCTCGCTAAATCTTCAAAATAGTTTTCTTAACCTTTCTTAAAAATCAGTTGTCATTAAGTAAGGCCCATTGATACTGGACTGACAGATTTATTAACTGCTTAATATAATGTAAGTTTCAAAGCAGAGGGAGACACTCCATAATGTAAAAGCATGCATGGTGTATAATCAGATACCTGCTATTCAGCACACTAACATACATATTTATGAAGTCTCATCATTTGGGGGGGGGGGGGGTTGTCCAGAAAATGGTTGGCAATATTCATAGTTCATGTCTTAACACGTCAAGAGCATCTGTGCTGTCAACACAGCTTCTCTTGATGCATTCCATACAGCTAATCCATGTCAAGACACCTCCTGGCGAGGCCTGCAGTCCATAAGAACACAGAAAAATATAGAAGCTAAGCTATTCAGTGTTTTGGAACAAAGACCCTTATTGCTGTAGACAGAACTGCAGTCAAACACCCCAAGTACATTTCCACAAAAAAATTCCAATCTGGTCTGATGTTGTTTTAACTGATCACCCAATATGTTAATGCTGATTGACCAGTATCCAAAACAATACATACGGGTTGTGCTTTTTATTGCAGGTTTCTGAGCTAATGTCTGTGGCGACATGGTGGCAGAACATGCAGTTTCACTGTCACATTACAATGTGGGTTCAAGTCCTGCTTCAGTTGATTGTTGGGTACATACGCTGGAGTTGTCTGTGGCACACGCAAGCATATGGATTCAGGGAATCAGTGTCTAGGCTCCAGTAGTGTTGTCAATTTTGCTTTAGCCATATTAATGGTTTGGAGAACTCTGTATCACACCTCTTGTTAGACATTGGCGACTTTCTGTCTTCAGATACCCAAAGCAACTTCTCTGCTTATCAGCCATGATGTTTGACCAACACCTGCTCGCCCGAGGTCAGCTGCTCCCTCTTCTTACGCACTTTACCCCTCCCTTTTTTTCTCTCTCTCCCTGGGAACAGCTCATGGATTGATCATGCGAGAGCATCCTATTCTTTACTAACCTTGCTTCCATTTCCTTTCACATATCCTTACCCTAAGCACTAGAATATGCCTCCTCCTTACCATCCATGCCCACACCCCATTTGGATTTGTACACAGAACATCACAACAGAACATCACAACATTTATGTATATTTTGTGTAAAGTCTGGTTCTCATCACAAACAGTGTGAAAAAATGAACACTTTTTAATTTCTGTAGAATGCCAATTTCATCTGAATATCTTGTATACATCCACTTTTTCCCCCTCTTACAAAAAAATTAGGATTGAAGTAGGATACTTGTAATGAAAGACACTTGCCAACAGAGGGAGCTCCTTCTCAACCTTGCAACGTTCAAATGCTTAATCCTGTTTATAGTATTATAGCTGTATGCGTCTAATTATTTTTTAATCAGTGTAATTACTTTTTGAAGCAATGCTCATTACACGAAGCTAATCTGTAAATTTACTGCAGAATGCATTTAATTCCCTAATTTATTGGGGTTAAAAACACTTAATTTGGAGATATTCTCACAATGAAGACAGCAAAGTACATCTGCTATTTTTAGAACTGTATTTTCAGCAGTGACAGAACTAAAACTGATAGGCATGAGCAAAGTAAGAGTATACCATACAGGGACAAACACATAAGCAAGGATACCAGAGTGTTACTTGGATTGGATTAAATACATTCATTCATTCACCTTTTGTAATTGATTCATCTCATGGCATTACACAGTCACAAAACTTGATGTTTGAATAACCAATCCGCCAAGAATTCTTTGATTGTAGAGTGAAACCACTTTGACACTAAAATATAAGCACCATTTTGTTCCGTATTTTTGAAGTCACACTATTATGGCATTCGTTTGGGACAGAACCACACAGTTCTCTCTCAGCCGGAACGGGCAGATTTTTCTACGGATCCTAAACAGTGAACGCGCATTTCATTGGTCTTCACCATTATTTAGCCAATCAGCAGCAGAGTTATCTGTCCATCCTTCAGTGCTGCAGTCAATGGAGTCACAGTCCCTCCTACAGGGGGTTGTTTTGCGGCATCGCTGAGAGCAGCACAGCTCAACTTTCAGATAGAACTATGTTAGGACGATGTCCTGGATAAACTACATTTAAGATCAAAGTAATTATTTAAACATACAAATCACATTAGATAACGTATCCTGTAATTATCTGTCATTGTACAACAACCTGTCTCCCGCATTTATCCCATCTGTGGCAGTGAACACACATGTGCACTAGGAACTAGAAAATTTCATAAAGATTAGCAACATTAACAAACTATTATTAGAATGTAAGACGAATATGAGTCAAGCAATTCATTCTATGACATTTTGACGACATAATGAGGACTTTCACTTCAGATCTTGTAACTAATGAACAATTCCTCTGGGTGCTCCAGTTTCCTCCCACAGTCCACAAACACACGCTGGTAGGTGGATTGGTGAGTCAAAAGTGTGTCACCCTGTGAAGGACTCCAGGGTGTGTTCCTGTCTTGTGCCCAATGATTCTGAGTAGGCTCAGGACCCACCTTGACCCTGAACTGGATAAATGGTTACAGATAATGAGTGAATGAACAGATTCTGCTTTGCCATTGTTCAAAATGGCTACTGATGGCAGTTGGCTTAATAAATGTCTGACTATGTTGTTACAGGATGAGTGGGTGGTGGACTCAAGAGCAGAACTCCTGTTATTTCTTTTTATACATGTATTTATGAATTCTGTTAAAAAGTTATTAGTACACACAGGGTGTTGAGGTGCTTTGTGTATTAACTGACTGCCTTAGGCTGGATTTGAACCAGCAGCCTCTTGCACTGGGAGTGGGAGTGGAAGTGGGAAAGGAGGTGGACTCAAAATGGAGGTTTGAAAACAGGCGGGAATAGCAAACAAAGGAAATGCTGACAATGGCATCTACAAACAAAGGAGTACTATAATACCAAACTAAAATCAGCCTTGACACTTAAACACTCAGCTAACTAAAGTGTACGTTTTTTTTTACAGAAATACACTTAAAGCCAGTGAGCTGAACCCTTTAAGTTCAACTCACCTTTGCTTTCCAAACTTAACTTTAATTATTTAGCTACAATGTCTTTCTTTGATTAGACATTATTTTCTCTTTTTCTTTACCTCTTTTGCTAAGTAGCATACAATCTGCTCCTATAAAATAGTGCAGTACTGAACTGTGGGTTGAGTTAGGCTTTTATACAGAGCCCAGCAGGTATCTGATCAGCCTAAATCAACTAACTAGTGCTTGGGCTTCTGGGATAGTGAGTTTTGAGAGCTGATCCGACCTCTTACAATTTTATCTGATTTACTACCGTCAAAAAAAGATTTAGAAGTGCATTCCGGCCCCTCACCTCTGTGTTTCTTATGTTGATTTCAGAAAGTTGGCAACCCTATGCATACAGTGTATGCTGGGAAGATGGTGTAGTGAGTTTCCTAACAGTGAGTGTTATTTCAAGACAAATATTAAGAAAAAACTGTAATTTAATTTTATGCTAGCAGAGGAAACCTGATTATTGATGAACATAAAGTAAGCCTGTTGAAAAAGCCAGTTAAATGTTCATACATTGAACACTGCAGTATAGGGCAGACTGAATTGATGATTATATTCTTTCCTGATATCATGATGGTATATTTTAGAGATATGTATATAATGAGTTAGTTGTTCGTTTTTTCTCTACTTCTAGATGGATATTTGAATTTTTTTTTTAAGACTGCTTAATCTGTATCTTATCCAGTTCAGGGTCGCAGTGGCGCAAGGCAGGGAATACACCCTGGAGGGGGTGCCAGTCCTTCACAGGGCAACACAGACACACATTCACTCACACCTACGGACACTTTTGAGTCGCCAATCCACTTACCCACGTGTGTTTTTGGACTGTGGGAGGAAACCGGAGCACCCGGAGGAACCCCACGCAGACACAGGGAGAACACACCAACTCCTCACAGACAGTCACCCGGAGCGGGAATCGAACCCACAACCTCCAGGTCCCTGGAGCTGTGTGACTGCGACACCACCGTGCCGCCCTTAATCTGTATCTCGTGTAAGAAATTGCTATGCAAACACCCCAGACCTGCCTGGTTAAAGCTTAGCCGCACTAATCATTAATCTCACGAGACGGTCCTGCCTGACATAGTTTTGAACCAGAAACAATGTTTAACCAAATAATAAATGTCGTCTTCAGGAATCAATCCGACGATGGAAACATTTTCCTTCATGGGACTTACTATGTACATGCATTTCACACAACAAAATGCTCTGAGCTGATTAGCGATAACTTATGAAATTAGCAGCCAAATACCTCCAAAATGGTAGTGAATCAACTGACTGATAAATGGTATCAACTGACTGATAAATATTGCCCTGAAACAGCTTATGATGATGCCTGTTGATGAATTCTTGTCTTGAAACTGGAAAAAGTTTACCCAATTGTCTCAATTACAGTAAATATATTCAGTTTTTTTAAATAGCAAGGCATCTAGCTAGCTAGACCAAATTAGCCTAGCCTAGGGTTTCCACTGTAAACATAAATGCCCTAAAAATGAAGATATGTGAGCAAAGGATTCACAACACGACCTCTCTTCACAAAGAGCATTTAATGAACGGATTTAAGCAGTAAATTAGTAGAAATGTATTTTTCCAAGCATCCAATAACATACACTGAAATACACCATATAAATCTTCAAAAAATTATTCAGTGCCTAGCTACACATCATATGCTCTTTTCTTTCAGTTTTAACAAAAAAAAAGTGTGAACTAAAAATGCTCATAATCACAAACGAAGCATGACTTTTCTTTGTCTGTCTGCTAAAATGGCTGCTAGGAAGCTACAACTCCATTTACCGTTCCCTTAAGTAGTACATGTAAGCTGGTAAAAATCCTAGAAAAATTCCTCTATAAAACAGAAACATTTTTGACAGATATTAACATTTAGTACAAAGTTGTATAGAGAAATTAACATCAAACTACTTTTAAACAGGTATTAACGCCTAAAAATTAAGATATGTAAGCAGAGTTCACAACACGAGCTCTCTTCACAAAGTAGTGATGTGCGGATAGATACTGAAATATCGATACCTCCAATGCCTGATCTTTATACTCTAAAATCGATTCTACAATCAAAATATTGATACTTTTGATACTTTAATCATTTGAGGTAATGTATATCATTAACAGGAACACAGTGGAAAGTAACTAAACTACTGAGATTTTGTGTAAATTATACGCGGTTGGTGGGAACGACTTTTTCTTCCGCCTGGGTAAGTGTGTAATGCGCACGCACAGCGGAATGCTGCTCAGTCAGTCACTCAGTCTGTAGACAGACAATGGCAGAGCCAGATGATCCTCCTACTGCACTCTACTCCCCCAACTGGCGATTCCCGGTATTGTCATCTAGAAAACCACTAGCACTGTCCAATAATGGATTTACAGCATTAAACAGTTGAATTTTTTAAAACCTTTACATACTCCCCATAAAAATTAGATGTTTTCCTCAATATTATGTAGCACTAACATGTATAATTAAACAAATACCACACAGTAGCAAATTACATTCTGGAACTCTTTTGATACATTGTGTTTTAGTTTCTTGCAAGTATTCAGTGTTCATGAAAAACAGTCCACAGATGTTCGTCAATCACCCCACTCTTATAACTCTCTAATATGAGTTATTCAGAGGGTGATGTGTTTATTCGTATATTCGTTCGTTGGTATAGGTATTCAGTTTATAATTTTGAGATTTGGATATTCGGTGGTTAAAATATATTTGGATAAAAGTGGCAATAAATGCAACCCTCCACTCCACATGTATTCAGTCTTTTCAACATAAAAGTCTTGAACAAAGCCGAAAACAGCCTTACACGCTACAGCAACCTACTTACAACGAAGCATGGCAAAACTACAGTTCATACTGTCAGCTTTACGCTTCACACTAGAACACCTCCAAGAAGCTCTGGTTTATTTGTGTACACTCTTTGCTCTTAGTGGCGCCATTTAGCGCATGACTTAGCTAACGACACAGCAAGTGGAGCCATGCTGGGAGCCGCAGTGCAGCCATCATTTTAAAGTGGGTGCACCACTTTACACACCACCCCACTCCCAGAGTATTCAAATATTCGCCGAATATCCCAGCCGAAGCGCCTAAGCCCATTGATTTGGGACAGCCCTATTGTTTATTAGTGCAAAGATCTTAGAATGAAAGTCTTTTTAATAATTGTTTCCTGGCAAAAGTTCGGGCATATGACAGTCCATAGTCAGTTAAATTCCAAAGTCGAAAAGAGCAACAGTAGATCCGCACTGGACCAGTCCATGGTTTTTGAGTTCTGCATACAACAGTGATGCAGCAAGACTAGCACGTTGGATTCCCAATCTGGTCATATTTCAGGATCACTGGTGGTTGACGGATTCTTTGAGGACGCTAAGGTCTAGAATCATCTGACAGGTTCTCGGGGGTTTCATGTAAATTCACAGGTGAGTTCACTAACTTTTCTCTTTCTATCTCATCTGTGTCTTCGGGTCCTTCAGCAGGATGTCCACCAGTTTCTACATCGCCATCTACAGGTAATTGAATTTCATTTCCATCGTTCTCCTTTCCAGCATGTGGTAGATACGCCTGAGGACGATCATTTTTTGCCCAGCTTTTCCACAGGTAAGATGGCTCTGAGTTTGCTTCTCTAGCAGTTTACTGTGACACAGGTTAGGGTTAGGAGTTAGGGAAAAAATATTACCATTGGATCCAGATGCCACTTTGGTAATATAACAGTTTAGAATGGACAGTTAGGGTGGAAGTACCCATTCCACATTAACTTTGTTCTGGACTTGGTGTTGACTGAACCATCAGGGTCCCTGGAGGCACATTTGCAAGTGTGAATATGCCAACCTTTCAGATCACGTCAAACAATACCACCATGTCAACAATGCACAAGAAAAAGAGCTTTTGCTCACGTTGGCATGTGGTCGGTAGGTATTTTTAAAATTGTAACAAATATGTTATTAAAACAGGCTTTATTAAGTAGTATTTTCTGTATATTAGTGTTTACAAAAAACCCAATGTACATTTTTTAAAATTATTATTATTTAAAGAGTGAAAAGTAAATCTGTGCAGTACCAGGCTGTGGAAAAAAGAGAATTTTAAGGTTACACACGCACAATAAGCAGTGCCACAGCAATTTGAACGTAAAAATGTATTTAATTAATAAAAAAATCATGAATAGTTCAATAGAATGTTGCTTTTAAAAGCCTTGTAATAATTGGTTTATTTTTTTAATTTATTCTGTGTTTCAGGATCACGAGTGTGAAATGTACTCAGCAAAACAAAACGGCAGTACGTGATGAACATGCTCAGCAAATTAAGGGCCAGTGGACCTCAGTCTATGGCCCTTGATCTGCTGATAGCAACAATAGACCTGACACCAGCCACAATCCAGACATCCGGGCCAGTCTGCAACCACAACAGCCTGTGGACAACAGCCGTATGGACCACTGGCGGATGAGGATTCTCAACAAAGCATGTTCTATACAATAAGCAGTAGCCATTCTTCTCCAGCTTCTTCAGCTCCTCCTACAATTGACAATTTAGACAGTGAAAAGGACAAATTAATTACAAATTTAAAACTTAGAGTGAAGAAGCTGGAGAAGGTGGTTCAGGAGCAAGCGGCGGAGCTCTGGTGTTATAAATAGCTCACCCTAACGGAGCAGAAACTTCAAGGCCGGCAATGAATATCCAAAATATGGTAGGCAATGTTTTTGGTTTTTTAGTTTGTTTGATTTTGATCTAATTGCAGTATTTTTTTTTAACTGTATACTTACGAAATCCTCCAGAAATATTTGGACTTTACTGTCAGCTCTACAGCCGTGGGTAAAACATTGGAAAATGTAAAGACTGCCCTCACCCAAATAAGGAGATTGCTTATTGTTGTTGGGGAGGGCAGTCCTCTCACCAGTAATTTTGGCTTCTTAAAAGACCATCACAATATCAGGAAGTAAGTTAAGATTCTATTTACAACATGATTTTTAGATTTTAAATATATTCTGTTAGTGAGTAATTTGTATTTTGTCTTTTCCCCACAGTTTTCAGACAGTTCATCAAGTAAAACTGGATCAAATGAAGCCCACATCTATAAGAATTAACCTCTTGAACTTAAACTTGAAATTTTCTCATTCTAATCCAAATTTCCTTCTAAAATCACGATACTCTGTGCAGCTTTTCGGTGGCTGCAGTTAGCCACTGAACAGCAACTCACTGGGCTGAGTCATCAAGTAAGTGTTGTGGAATATCTTTAATTTCATATTGATAGCAATTTTGAGTTAGAACTTCATTTATACTTTTGATGCTTGACTTGTATATGTTTGTTTTGGCTTATCCGCAAGGAGCACCAGAAGGCCTTCAGGGCAGAGGGAAATGAATACCAAAGAAGCTAAGCAAGTGTTGGTCCATTAACAAATACTCCTTATGCTTTTGTAACAACTTATGTTGGATTTTTTTGTTCATGGTATGTTAAGAACAACTTACAATGGACCTGTATAGATTTGTCCTCCACCAGATTTATGACCAGATGGCAGGGACGGGGCACCGCACAGGGGTCCTAAGAAACCTTGGTGGACGTGGTGATTGAGGTACGCTTTTATACTGAAGTAAGTAATTTCTTATAGGTTGGCTTAGGATTATTGATTATCAACATAATGCAATGCTTTTATCTTGTATCCAAAGGCTGCTCATCACAAGTCTGCTAGCACCTATGGGTTCGGCCAGCTGAGTGTAAGAGGACTACTTCTGGTTCACCACGTTCCTCAACCTCAGGAACCAGCTGCCGGGGGACGACGACTCTTCGTTCTTCTACAGTGTTGCCAGTGCAGTAAGATCATCCCTTTATTTCCAGAAAATATAACTTCTGAGAACAAGACATACTGTCTACTCTGCCAGCAGCTACAGCCATGCCTCGTGGAATCAACTCCAATTAAGTCTGTAAGTTTAGTACTATATATTTTAATTTAACAAGTTTAAGATTATTTCATTATCCTGTGGCTTAATTTCCATTCTTGTTTGTTTTTCAGGTGCTGGGAACAAAACTGTTTGGCGAGCGTGAATTTGCGATTTCAAGAACAGGATTCACAAGACGAAACTGAATGTTTGTTTTTTGTTTTGGGTGAACAAACAACAGGTGTCATATATTCCTGCTGTAAATTATTCTTAGTGTAAATATTTTATATATTTTTCTATGTAAACACATACACACATTATTTTTGGTTTAATGTTTTAAAAAAGAAATTAATATTTTTGGAAGAAAATTAAAAAAAATTTTTTTTTGATGTTATAAAAAATGTGATTATTCGAAGAAAATTGGAATAGTGTTATAGGTATATAGGGTGCCACTTTGGTAATATTTTCCCTTAAACACCTAGAAAATGGGCCTTTATGGGGTCAAGCTTCAAATATGTTGTACCTGGTCACCCCCTGATCTCAATCCTGACATTTGGTGATCCTAAGCCCATAGATCAAGAAGGTATGATCCCATATGTTACTGAAAAGTATTAGTCATTGCCTACATACTAAGTGTTTTTTCGTTTGGCAAGTTTAGGCCCAAAGGTCACTTACATAGGGCCAGGCAAAATGGACAACTTGATAATACGGTGGTGCCACTTCAGTAATTTTTTCCCCCCTATAAACACCTAGAAAATGGGCACTTATGCTGTACACTTATAAACAAAATATTTCGATTTGGTGACCCTAGGCCCAAAAGTCACTGACTTATGGCCTGGAGAATAAGGTCACAGGACAGCTTGGTAATTTGGTTCCTCATAGGTAACACAGATAACATAGGTAACTCCTTACCAGATTATGGTGGAAAGAGTAGTCCACTTTAACTGCCATTGAAGCCTATTACAGGGGTGCACAACTCCAGTCCTGGAGGGCTGGTATCCAGCAAAGTTTGGTGATTCTTCCTCTTAAACCTGGCAATTAACAAATAAGCAGAATCGTGCGTGAGCAAAGGAATCACCAAAATTTGCTGGATACTGGCCCTCCAGGACTGGAGTTGTACACCCCCTGACTTATTACGAAATTGGAACCTGGACCCAAAGGTGATATTTAAGTTGGACGTGTCAGTGGGGCCAGTGACAAACACGTGTTTGCTCATTTTTAGGTGAAGATATTACCTTTGTGTCCTACATAACCAAAGTAGACCAACAGTTCATCCTCTTCAGACTCAGCAGGGTAATCCTGCTGGGTTTTAGCATGTTACCGGTCCTGGACCTCCAACGGTAACTGAAAACACAGTAAGAGTCGATGTAGCACTCATAACTTTTGTAACTTGTAACTTTCCTTTTCCTCTTTCTAGTTTTAGCTCATAATTGCAAACATTTCTGTTCACCTGTCATACTACAACATGGATGGTGTCTTCCTAGTGATTCCTCATTTTCCCAGGCCCTCTACGGGGTTTCAGTTTCACTTGGACATAACACCGAACTTCTTACTTTCTGATTATAGCTCTTTTTATTCCATGAAACAGCTTTGTGCACATTCTCTCTCACAAATTGCATATGCCTCTTTTATCCCATTCTTCAATTTCTCTAGGTAGTCATCTTGAGAGCTACTGCCTTGGGGCTACCTTGGGGAATGTCCATACAGTATGAAAAACAGACAAAATCCTTTCACCTCTGAGCGAGTGCAGTCATAGGCAAATATCAATTTATTCAGGCAATCTTTCCAACTCAGCTTTTCTTTCTCAGATGTTTCAACAATTGAAGCAATGTCCTATTGAAGTGCTCCACTTTTCTGTTCCTTTGGGGGTGGTAGGGGGTAATTCTTGATCCGGAGACACCAAAATACTTGCTCAGTTGCCTAGTCATGATGTATACGTGAGGCAAACCCAAACTTAATGGCGTAATCTTTGAATTCTGCTATGCCCTCATATTCCAATCCTTTTACCTCCCCGCTCTCAAAGTACCTGATGATATTGGAAATCCGCTAATTCCATGTTACTGCACCTACTACTTAATTTGCAAATTCTCAAGCTTAGATTCCATGATGACAACTGTAAGTAGCACAGTTGCAGTACTCGGTGTTATTCCTGTAACCTTTGATAAAGTTGCCCCCTGGTGTATATTATTTTCACCTCAGGATGCTTACCTCAGAACTCTTCTGGAAACAAGACTTCACAGTCAATTAAAACAAAACTTTTAAGAGTTTCCCTGCACTTTTTATTACCTAGGTGTTTATTAGAGGGACGGTTGATGAGAGGACCTTTCCGTTAAAGCTTAAACCTCCTACCAACACATCCCAGTTGTGCCTCCATATGTAAATGCCCTAAAAGGGAAGATATATGAGCACAGGATTCACAACACAAGCTCTTTTCACAAAGAGCATTTAATTAATTTAAACTGTAAATTACTAGCAATGTCTTTTTGTCTGATTTCCATGCTTCCAGTAACATATACACTGAGATGCAACATATAAATTTTCAAAAAGTATTCACTGCAGCTTAGCTAGCTACATATCATATGCTTTTCTTTCACTGGCTTTTCTATGTCTTTACTAAAATGGCTGCTACGTCTACAACTCCATTAACTATTCACTTAGTGACCAGACGTCCTTTTTAACCCGGACATGTCCTCTTTTTTAGACTTAAAAAATGTCCGGCCGGAATTTCACAAACGTACAGGATTTTGTTTTTCTAGAGCTTACATAGAATTTGGAGAAGCGTTTCGTTCACAAACTAGTCCCGCCCTCCCCTACTCCGTTTGGTTCGCTTGAGAAGGGGGCGTGGTGAAGTAACCTAAAGTCTTCTGATTGGACGGTCTGACTGTAGAGCTACCGGTATTGGTCGATAACCTTCTCTGTAAACATTTAATTGGTCAGTCTGCACGTCAGTAGTAGTCCACCCCCCACCCTGACCTAGCTAGTACATGTAAGCTGGTATAAAGCGTAGAGAATATACAGAGATATGCGCTTAGTTCGAATACAAAGCTGTATCCTTATATTCTTTAAACTAACTTTCTACAAACATTCCCACCTAAAAATTAATATATGTGAGCAGAGGATTCACAACACGAACTCTTCACAAAGTGCATTTAATGAACGAAGAGGAAGAGAGACAGTCGCTCCTCCTACTGCACTCTACTCCCCCAACTGGCGGTTCCCGGTATTGTCATCTAGAAAACCACTAGCACTGTTCTATAACGGATTTACAGCATTAAACAGTTAAACCGTCCTGAATGACCCCTTATACAAACAGCATAGCAGACACAATTTTTAAATGTGTTCATGTCACTCACTCACTCATACATTCACATACAAAGGTTTAATAAAATGGGCACTCCACAAGGAGCACTATTAATGCTTCACATAAATTAATAAATTTATGACTGATTCTCTTTTAATTTCTTGAGTTTTAAAATTATATCCAGATAGATATTATCTACATTAATATACAAGTGTAAATTCAAGTAAAACATATAAAACTGATTCGATCAAACCACTTGAGGAGATTAATTTTGACACATTAGCCAGCTGTTATGGACGTGTTGGAACTATTTCTCCAAGCCACATTCACCAACCAAAATCTTGCCCAATAAGTATATCACAACCATATGATCCATGATTAAATGAGGGAAACACACTACACTGCAATCAGATTTCAAATGGCAGCTAACCAGAGGCACTTTTGAAAGACAAGGGTTAACACATACACCAATGAGAGACCTTGGGAACACTAAGTACCTAAAAAATAATAAGCCTTGATGCAAACAATTTACTTGTCATCTCGTATCAGCCACCCAAACAGAAATCCTGTCTGTTATCTTAATGGGTGACGGCAGACGGACAGAATGATTACTGCAGTCCTTCATTCTGTGTCAGAGCGGAAGGTCTTAAGTGATCTATCAGTCTAAATTTAGTTTCTGTGGCCCACTGAATTCAGGCTTGAACCTTATCTCGCCCCCTGACATGGTGGTGGTGGGGGTATTTTTAGGAGGGTTAGGTGGCAGCTGTGGAAGCATTTATTGGCTTTTGGCTAAGAGTGACACCCAGGCTGCCCCAGGACTGAGTGATGCAGATACTGTGAGAGCTACAAAAGTAAGAGGAGAGCCTGAGTACACAGTTGAACACACATGAGCTCACAGCAGCCACAAAGAGATTTCGGACCAGAGCACGTTGGTGGTAACTCATCCAATCCCCTATTCCTGGAGGGTTTACTCTGCTATTGGACATACTGAGGATTGACTCCACCTCATAATTGGATTCATTGTTGAATGTCACCAACAGCTTTTGTTCCTACACCACCTCTGCAAATCTCCAAACCATAGCAGGAGTCAAAGGTCAACCTGATACTGGGGTCAATATCCTCTTAGACTCAAGAGGAAGTCTTGAAGAGCAGCGTTTTGGCAGGGTCTCTATTCTCAAGACTGGGAATACGGCTTTTTCACTGGTAGGTTTTTAAAATTTGTTTGTTATAATTTTAGTAATGATACTCTATGGGTTTACTGTATAGTGTCATGTCCATATTGACATACAAAGCTGTTTTACAGGAAGGTGACTAAATGAAAATAATACATTGTTTCTGCTATTTTTGAAAGGAAATTGGATATCAAAACTGATAATGAGTATATATGATATGATAGGGTTTTTTTCATTTATCAGTATTTTGAGAATGCCAACTGCTATTTAAACTGTGTTAAGATATCAAAAATAGACAGTGTAAATTTGTGTAAAAATCAGTTTTTTGAACTCCATTCAATGTTAAAAAGATTGTTTCTTTCTCATTTAAAGTTATCATTTTGGACACATGAATAATTGTACCAGACTTTTTCTGAACCCGGACAATAGTTTAAATTTTTAGGGGATGATAAGATCAGTGTTACAGTTAACCTAGTGACACGTATGAATATGAAGTAGCAACCTTAAAATAAGTCAAATTTTAGTCACCGTACCCCCGGTCATGCCCATTGGTCATTGCATAAGACGGACATTATACCATGAAGCATTCATATATCTCTGAGTCATGTTGAAACTAAAAAAAAAAAAAACCCACAGGTAAACAACTGTGTATTAACTGCCACACTGAGTCCTGGTTCCACTTATATCCCAATGAGTTGATTTGTATGTTGTTATGAAGCTGTGGTGTTGTAGGATGTATTCATGCTTTGTCTTATCCACTGTAAGGTCCAGTCATCTCCCGCATCTTTATTTGGACGGCCTATTTTAAATACTTCCTACTTGATATACAGCACCAGCTGTAGTGGCTATGGAGAAACAGGGGAGGGATTATTGGCTTCTAGTAATGCTATACACTCAAAGAGATAAATAATGCGTAAATATTATGTATTAATGTTTAGGAGTTTAGGGCTCATTTCCCACATTTTTCTCCCCAAATATGCCCTTAATATATTTGTGTAATTATTTAAATTAATATTTTCATGGACATTTTTTCAACATTATACTGAAGAGAAGACAAAGATGAGGTTAAACAGAGCAAAACAAATACAATGAACATAGATAAATGATTAAACATGGTGTAAATGAGAATGGAGAAGAAATGGTGTAAAACCAGGGCTTCTGCTCTCTCACTTCTCACTTCTCAAGTGCTTGCCTTGATCTGAGCTCCGGCTCATTATAATTGAAAGGAACAGACACTAAAACTGAAAATACTGGGAAAATATGGGTGTGCTGTTTAATCTTTGTGGTATTTTGAACAAAATATGTCATACACATTTTATTAAGCCCCAGAACTGTGATACATTGTAGAAAAGAGTTATAATACATCTCATTTAACTCCAAAATTAGTTGACTGAGCTAAAGCCTTGTAAGCAATGTAAGCACAATGATTTAAAGGTTAAAAAAAAGAATCGGAACACTTAAGTTCTATACAGAAATCATATAGAACATTTCTGTGAGGATTTCATGGAATTCAGCCACATAAACCTTAGTAAGGTCAGCTTCTAATATCAAATGGTTAGCTGCGGATCACAAACAGCATTACAGCTCAATTCAATTGTAATGGATGGTGTTCCATCAGTCCAGAGAATGTATTTACACTGCTACACAGTACTATGATGCTTGAGAGCTTAATACACCTCTGGTACTACATTACTACAATATGGTGACCTTAGACTGACTTATGTATAGCTTTTCTTAGCATCCTACTGATTAGAAGACATGTCTAGAAATTTTGGATATGTATTGTATGTGCATGTTGATATTACTCATGTAAATTTCTGTTTTTTGTCCTTGTTTCCACAGACTGGAATGAAGTAGAGGAGTCTGAGATTACTTCAACGTTGTTTTGTATTGTATTACAAGAAACTACTGAGCTGGAGTTATGGATGTGTTTGGTGGTGCTCCCCGAGTGCTTGGGTATCCACGTCCAGTTGTGTTGAAAAGTGGCTCAGATGCCGTTCTCAAATGTCAAATTGGTGGAGACCCTCAGCCAGATGTGGTATGGGAGAGAAAGAATGTACCCATCGTCCCAGGTGGCCGCTACAGCATTGCCCAGGAAGGCAAAGTCTATACCCTCTTTATCTCTGGGATAACTCTGGCAGATGCTGGCCAGTACATCTGCAGAGCTAAGAACAGCATCGGCGAGACGTACGCTGCTGCTACTCTTAAAGTAGAAGAGCAAGTTCAAGAGGTTCAAGCAATACAGTCTCCACAAGAACAGCAGGAAGTTAAGGTTATTCCTCCACAACAAGAAATCAAGCCACAACCACAACAACAGCCTCAGCCAGAGAAGGAAGCAGATCCATTTCAGGACAAGAAACCTCGCTTCCTCATCAAACCTCTGTCTTTGAGAGTAGACCGAGGTGAAGATGCTGCCTTTTCTTGCAAGCTGTGGGGTGACCCCTTGCCTGAGGTCTTGTGGGAGAAAGATGGAAAGCAGCTCAAAGAGATCTATGAGAGTTCACACTTCCACATAGGGCAGCAAGACGGCGGATGGTTCCAGCTAAAGATCTTCCGGACGCGAGGCCCAGATGGAGGAGTGTATACCTGCAAAGCAGTCAACAGGCATGGGGAAGTTGTGGCTGGAGCTGTCCTGCTGGTTGAACCTGTTCCAGAGCAAAGGGGGGAAAGTCATCAGAATGGCTACACCAATGGTCACTGGTCACCGCACCAGAACAAGGACAAATACCCAAGAGCAAGACACTCCAAAGAGCCTCAACTGAATGTAGCCAAGGCCAAGAAGTTCACTGTCTCAGAGGGCAAGCATGCCAAATTCCGTTGCTATGTCACAGGTAAACCCAAACCAGAGATTGTGTGGAAGAAAGATGGAGAGCCAATCACTCCCGGACGGCGCCACCTACTGTTTGAGGACAGGGAAGGTTACTATACCTTGAAAGTGCTTTACTGCAAGCAAAACGACACAGGGCTCTACATCTGTGCAGCATCAAATGCTCTAGGGAACACACTGAGTGCTGTGCATCTCTCTGTAAAAGGTATGAGCAAAATGCACTTTAATTTTTATGTATTTACTTAAGAATTGTTTGCACTACGAGAATTAAAGCAACTGTAGACGAGTCCTGGGCTCCTCTACAGTTGCAGAGTTTAATTCACTTTTAGAGCACTGTCCTGAAATCAAATCGGAAGCGGACAGAGAGGTGTTTTCCTACCCTCCTCTAAATGTTACATAGTGCAGTTTCTGTAGTGCTGAACCTGGAGTAGCAAACACAGAGGCTGTATTCTCCTTATTACAGGAAAGTAAACCATCACAATGATTTTGAAGCTGTAATTTTAAGGTAAAAATACTACTTAGTTTTGCTTTAACCTCTTAACCTTCCAAAGCTTTTTAGTAGGTTCAGACTTGAGGTCAGTGAAACCTCATAATGATGATCATAGATATAGGTCAGACCATGTTGCCAAAGCTATATAACCATTTGGGATAGCTGATGTTTAAAACATTCCTGCTGGTGGGTAATGATTTTAATGTAATTACTGTGGGAAAATCAGTTATTTTAATCACAGCTGTCATTGCTAATGTATTTTGTGCACCTGTTGGGGCACATTAAAGCATGACCGGATTTTATATGATAGGATGACGAATTGCGTCTTTGAATGTGCTAAATATGGAGATGCAAGCTGTCTCGAAAGAATGGGCTTCCCCTTTTGGTCAGCATTAACCCTTTATATGTCATAAGCATTCATTTTCTTTGTGTACATTTTTTAGGCAAATTGCTGGACAGTGTGAAGTATAGTGAAATCTTGCTTTATGGTCATTGTAAAAAAAAATTTAAAATGGGGAGTGTAACAGGGGTTGGGTGCCTTGCTTAAGGACACTCCAGCTATGGAAGTCCCTGATTGTTGTGGGGATTGAAGCAACCTTGCAGTCTTAAGCCTGCTTTCCTAATCATTAGGCCATGGAGGTGAAACAACAGAATACGCAGTGTAGTCTCCTTAAAAAAACATCTTTTATGCCGTATATGGACAATGTTTGAGGGCACCTGCTCACAAATATACTTATTATATATTTTACTGTGAAGATCTAATAGCATTCAGAACTATTAAGAATTAGTGAAGTCTAATGCTAATGTTCTTACATTAGTGTTCCCTATACTTTTCATATATAAAAGTATATGCATTATAAGTTATAATGCATTTTATACCATTCTAGCCTACATACGCTTAGCATTAAGCATATTCACCAGCCGCTCCAGGACATTTCATGTTAATTTTAATAAATGTCATATAAGTCTTTAAGTAGTCCAATTCACACATAAACCTTATCAATTATGATCATAGTCTAAAAACATTTGGACATATAATGTATAATGGAATAGCTTACTTTTAAAATATATTTTTACATCAGTCTAAATTCAAATGCCACATACAATAATTATATGAATTAAAAATAAAAACCTAAATATAACATTAATTATATATATATTCTATGTACATATTCAGGGTCACCACAAAGTCATGTAGCCTTCTGCTTTCATTTATCTCTATATTTAACCTTGAAGTAATATGTTGAGCTATGTGCTCTTTGAATGGCCACACAATGCCTGTGTCTGTGTGTGTGTGTGTGTGTGTGCATACCAATGAGACAGCATCAGTGAGAATCTATCAGCTCTAGAGCAAGACTCACCCATTCACCTTCACTTTGTAAGGGCTACTGAGCCTGTGGGATTTGCCTGCAAGGTTTTTCAAATTCTGTCCTGCTGCATTAGATAATACGGCATATTTATATTTTGCCAGCTGCCCTCTGGGTCAGTGTCACTCACACACAAGTCTTGGCGCTACTGGAAAGTCAATCTGTAGAAAATATTATTCTAATATAGAATAGAAATATATTTCACATTGTAAAAATGCATTAATGTTGTTCCCTTGTGATGTTATTAACTAATTTAATATGACAATTTGTCAGATTGTTAGACTCTGACATATGTATGAGACAGAGTGAGGTAGAGAGATTAAGAGAGAATGAACATCAAAAAATAGAGCAGAGTGAAACTGTTTTCTGTAATTAAAATGACACAGAAAAAATCTCTGCTGAAGTGTCATGTGCAAGCTGAGACAGATGGGCTAATGTATTTTTGCAAATGTATTTTAAGTACGTCGCACTGAAGACTCAATGCCTTTAATTATTTTGGCCTACTAATTAGGCTATATGGACATTTCCCTATCACAGGCTGTATCACAGCATTATGACATGCCAAAAAGGTCATACCTTAATACTTCCAACACTTAGGCAGCATGCTGCAAGATGAACATGGATATGAGGAAAAAGAACCCATAACAGTGACCTCTATTCAACTGACCAACATTCAGAAAATGGTTTTGTTTTTTTAGGGCCTCCAGTGCGGTTCGAGCGAGCTCTACAGGATTTGGAGGTTCGGGAAAGGGATGTAGCTGTTCTTGAGTGTGAGGTTCCAGAGGAGTCCATTCCCACAGCATGGTACCTGGAGGACCAGAGGCTTCAGCCAGGAAATAAATACGGTATTGAGCAGAAAGGCACTAGACGGAGGCTGACTATCAGAGATGTGGGTGCGGATGATGATGGAGTTTACCTGTGTGAAATGCCAGATGGTGGGAAGAGCATTGCAGAGTTGGCTGTTAAAGGTGAGTGAAGATTTGTTCACTGACAGGAGTATTCTTGACACGAATACGCAATGTAATGTGGCGTTTTGAGAGAGAGGTGTATGACTAGGCCTGGCAGAGCCTTTTCCACCAGCACACAAGTGTCACTGATGTGTTCACACCACATTCCACACATGCCCCACACTCTAAGCCCTAAAAAAACAAAAATTGTCCTAGGT
The DNA here is from genome assembly GCF_029633855.1 of Hoplias malabaricus. Lineage (NCBI taxonomy): Eukaryota > Metazoa > Chordata > Actinopteri > Characiformes > Erythrinidae > Hoplias > Hoplias malabaricus. The sequence continues at coordinate 69,151,158 of NC_089802.1, read as the reverse complement.
TTAGCGTCAAAGTATACATTTTTTAAATCTCAACTGTTTTGGTTTGTATTTCGTGTCACATCTGTTGATTGATTTGCTTGTTGTATCTATGAACATAATTTCTGTTAATGCTCTGTGGGATTTTTAATAGCATTTTAAGCCGTGGTACACCATGGATATTCTGGACTATTCAGTCTGAAATATGATGAAATATGAATAAAGATATTTTGTCGCTTTGCATTGCTATATGACTAAAAAATGTTTTTTGTGTGTTTAAAAACATGAAAATAAATAAAGAATAGTAAAATAATGATGTAAATTGTTTGATTGTCTAGGTACAATTGTGAAGAAGCTTCCCCGGAGACTGGAGGTTTTGGAGGGAGAGAATGCAGCGTTCTGTGTTGAGGTGGATGAGGAAGAGATGGAGGTTTTCTGGTTTAAAGACAATCTGCAGTTACGGGAGACACACCAGACCATTATAAAATCGTTCGGGAAAACCCATATCCTGGTCTTTGTCAACACCTCATACCAAGATTCTGGCACAGTCACCTTTATGGCAGGCAGATCTAAGACTAGCTCCAAATTACGAGTCAAAGGTAAGACAACATAGAACAGAGAGATCCTGTTAGAATATTTGTTTAAAACCCCAACTGAGGGACTACATATAAAATATATAAAAATGTATAACTTGCTTGAGGAATGAGAAAGGATTTACATAGATTTTAAAAAAATATGTTTGGGTACATGGAAAGTTTACCAACCCACAAACTGTGAAACAAGACGATCTAGTTCTAAATCTAGGAGAGGAGATATCGTGCCTTATTCAGCCTCATCTTTAGCTGCAAAGTATTACATTAAATAAACATAACACTTTTAGCGACAACCTTAGGCTATATCATCTAAGGAGGATAAACTTAATAAGTATCCAAACTTATCCTCTTTAAAACATTATTATTTAGGCTACAAACTCACAAAGATGTCTCACCATTGGCACATCCTTTGCTTCTTATGTAAAATGTCTAGTAAACTACATGCAAACACCTCAAACTGTCCAAAATACTGTCATTCTACATATACATACATACATACATATATATATATATATATACACACACACATATATTTATCATATTGGACTATGATTAGAAAACAGAGTATTTCAAATCATAATGGCCCCCCAGTAAACAATTAGCTGTTGATTCAACGTTGAAATAACGTAATGACTGCTGTCTAATCAACGTTCTCTTAAGGTTAAAAATGAAAGTTGAAAAGACGTCCAAACACAGACATTGACGTTAATTGGTCCCGAAATAAATTACTTGTATAAAACGCGTTTTGGACGTCCACTGACGTTATTGATTGGTCACCACTTAACTAATTTATTAAGATGGATTTTGGACGTCCGTTGACGTTTAAAATATGTCCTTGATGGACAGACTACTTTTTGAACGTCCAGGGACGTTCCTTGTTTACTGGGCCAATAATAACTTTTTGTAACGTGTTGAGAATGTGAACGCCGCACTATGGAAATACATCTGACACAAATACAGGGGGTCCTCGACTTACGATGTTGATCCGTTCCTACGTCGCGTCGTAAACCGATTTTCGGTGTAAGTCGGAACGTACGTACATACTGTACGTAAATAACATACTGTACGCACTTATCCTATCCTAACACCTATTCTCCTCGGTCCCGAGCCGCGTAACCGTGTATTCTTCCGCCGCGCCGCGCACACCAAACACGGAGTTTGCGTTACGACGTTTACGACGCAAAACCACTTAAGTCGATAAATGGGAGATGTGTCATAACCACGAAACATCGTATATGGGGACTGAAGTAACCCGAGGACCTCCTGTATCATGAAATATCATCATATTTAGCGATTAGCCAGGAGGAGTTAGCCATTTTAAAACCTAATAAAATTTAAATTTTTCTAAATGCAGTGACTCGCGGTCATTGACCGCGGTAAAGTTGGCTCAGCGTTCGATATTCGCCAGACATTCACCCACGAATATCCTGGTTATTAATAAAAACAAAATGTACTCGCCAAATGACTACTTCAGTGCAATTACTACATATTGTGAACTTATTCACACACACTGGCGTTCAATGTTTTTACTGCTGTAAGATGTGAAAATATCATTATGTGATTTACAGATGAGTTCTTTCTGGCGGAGAAGCGCTTTAGCGACGCAACTTCTTTTCAAAATAAAAGTCTTGGGTATGAGCCATTTAAATATCAGCATTTAAATACGTAAACCCTGTAACACACTTTTGAAAGCTGATTGAACATCAGCTTCCCTGTGTGTTGTATGTAAACCTTGTAACAAATTTGTGAAAACAGATTCTGTGTCAGATTTTCTATATTTTCTGTTTCTGAACTAGGCAAAATGAGTTTCACAATTAAACGACATGACCCCTGGACCCAATTTCAGTCCTATGATGTAGTACACCCAAGGACCAATACATTTCATGCTCATTTGGACATGTGAACCTTTTAAAAAATTTGTGAAATCAAATTCTATGTCAGATTTCCTATATTTTCTATGGGTTGATGGGTGTCACAATTCAATGACATGACCCACAGCCCCAATTTCAGTCCTGTGATGAAGTACACCCAAGGACCAATACATTCCATGCTCATATGGACATGTGAACCTTGTAACAAATTTGTGAAATCAGATTTTATATATTTTCTGTTTCTGGACTAGGAAAGATGGGGATCACAATTAAGTCTTCGAACTGCACATTTTATTTAGGTTGGTTGTAGATGCTCTAAAATATATATTTTTGAACATAAAATTATGCATTATCCTGCTGAACTACAGGAACTGTTATTTAACTATTTACATCAACACACACAGGGACATATTACACATCAGTGCAGTGTGGACAGTGCAGGTCCTGTCCAGTTTGAGAGAATGTCTCCCATTCTTCTGGTGTCATTGCCAGACATTTGTGGTGGAACCAGAAATTGCACACATTACACTGTATCAGCAGAGTAAAAAGAAAAAAAGAGAGAAAAAGAAACATGTAATTGACTGTGATTTAGAGACTGACAAACGTTGATCTATTACAACAAACTGGAATACTGACCCACTGTGTATAACAGGGATAAGATCTCCGTGCGCACATGTGGCATAATTCATCCAGATTATCTGAAATAGGTAGTTTTGGAGAAAATTCAATTAATATGACATTTTAACTGATTTCTATATCTTTATCCTGAGTTTTTATTTTAATATATATTATAAATTGCTGTTCACTCCCAGTGTTTTTGATTATTTGTAGGATTCAAGCAAATTATTTTGTACATTTTCATACATCACACTAACCTTGGGTTTCCCAAACTGTATATTTATTTTTAAATCAAATATTTCAAATAACATTTTTTATAACATGAAGAACTTCGCAAGTAAGTACCTTTCCTCCTATTCCTAATGTAACACATTGTGCAGCAATGAATGTAAGTTATTGGAACCTCTACTTGCAAAGTTCATCACAAACTGAAGCAGCTGTATTACAACAGGATCATTAGAGTTGGGAATTTATGGAAACTATTCATCAAGAGAAAAAATGTTATTTGAAATATTTGATTTAAAAATAAATATACAGTTTGGGAAACCCAAGGTTAGTGTGATGTATGAAAATGTACAAAATAATTTGCTTGAATCCTACAAATAATCAAAAACACTGGGAGTGAACAGCAATTTATAATATATATTAAAATAAAAACTCAGGATAAAGATATAGAAATCAGTTAAAATGTCATATTAATTGAATTTTCTCCAAAACTACCTATTTCAGATAATCTGGATGAATTATGCCACATGTGCGCACGGAGATCTTATCCCTGTTATACACAGTGGGTCAGTATTCCAGTTTGTTGTAATAGATCAACGTTTGTCAGTCTCTAAATCACAGTCAATTACATGTTTCTTTTTCTCTCTTTTTTTCTTTTTACTCTGCTGATACAGTGTAATGTGTGCAATTTCTGGTTCCACCACAAATGTCTGGCAATGACACCAGAAGAATGGGAGACATTCTCTCAAACTGGACAGGACCTGCACTGTCCACACTGCACTGATGTGTAATATGTCCCTGTGTGTGTTGATGTAAATAGTTAAATAACAGTTCCTGTAGTTCAGCAGGATAATGCATAATTTTATGTTCAAAAATATATATTTTAGAGCATCTACAACCAACCTAAATAAAATGTGCAGTTCGAAGACTTAATTGTGATCCCCATCTTTCCTAGTCCAGAAACAGAAAATATATAAAATCTGATTTCACAAATTTGTTACAAGGTTCACATGTCCATATGAGCATGGAATGTATTGGTCCTTGGGTGTACTTCATCACAGGACTGAAATTGGGGCTGTGGGTCATGTCATTGAATTGTGACACCCATCAACCCATAGAAAATATAGGAAATCTGACATAGAATTTGATTTCACAAATTTTTTAAAAGGTTCACATGTCCAAATGAGCATGAAATGTATTGGTCCTAGGGTGTACTACATCATAGGACTGAAATTGGGTCCAGGGGTCATGTCGTTTAATTGTGAAACTCATTTTCCTAGTTCAGAAACAGAAAATATAGAAAATCTCGGATAGAATGTGTTTTCACAAATTTGTTACAAGGTTCACAAGTCCAAATGAGTATAAAATTTATTGGTCCTTGGGTGTACTTCATCATAGGCCTGAAATTTGGGCTGTGAGTCATGTCATTTAATTGTGAAACCCAACTTTCCTAGTCCAGAAACAGAAAATATAGGAAATCTCATATAAAATCTAATTTCACAAATTTGTTACAAGGTTCACATGTCCATATGAGAATGGAATGTATTGGTCCTTGGGTGTACTTCATCACAAGACTGAAATTGGGTCTGTGGGTCATGTCATTGAATTGTGAAACCCATCTTTCCTAGTCCAGAAACAGAAAATATAGGAAATCTCGGATAGAATGTGTTTTCACAAATTTGTTACAAGGTTCACATGTCCAAATGAGTATGACATTTATTGGTCCTTGGGTGTACTTCATCATAGGCCCGAAATTAGGTCTGTGAGTCATGTCATTTAATTGTGAAACCCATCTTTCCTAGTTCAGAAACAGAAAATATAGGAAATCTCGGATAGAATGTGTTTTCACAAATTTGTTACAAGGTTCACAAGTCCAAATGAGTATAAAATTTATTGGTCCTTGGGTGTACTACATCATAGGCCTGAAATTTGGGCTGTGAGTCATGTCATTGAATTGTGAAACCCATCTTTCCTAGTCCGAAAACAGAAAATATAGAAAATCTCATATAAAATCTGATTTCACAAATTTGTTACAAGGTTCACATGTCCAAATGAGTATGAAATGTATTGGTCCTTGGGTGTACTTCATCATAGGCCCAAAAATTGGGCTGTGAGTCATGTCATTTAATTGTGAAACCCAACTTTCCTAGTCCAGAGACAGAAAATATAGGAAATCTCGGATAGAATGTGTTTTCACAAATTTGTTACAAGGTTCACAAGTCCAAATGAGTATAAAATTTATTGGTCCTTGGGTGTACTACATCATAGGCCTGAAATTTGGGCTGTGAGTCATGTCATTGAATTGTGAAACACATCTTTCCTAGTCCGAAAACAGAAAATATAGAAAATCTCATATAAAATCTAATTTCACAAATTTGTTACAAGGTTCACATGTCCAAATGAGCATGAAATGTATTGGTCCTTGGGTGTACTACATCATAGGACTGAAATTGGGTCCAGGGGTCATGTCGTTTAATTGTGAAACTCATTTTTCCTAGTTCAGAAACAGAAAATATAGAAAATCTGACACAGAATCTGTTTTCACAAATTTGTTACAAGGTTTACATACAACACACAGGGAAGCTGATGTTCAATCAGCTTTCAAAAGTGTGTTACAGGGTTTACGTATTTAAATGCTGATATTTAAATGGCTCATACCCAAGACTTTTATTTTGAAAAGAAGTTGCGTCGCTAAAGCGCTTCTCCGCCAGAAAGAACTCATCTGTAAATCACATAATGATATTTTCACATCTTACAGCAGTAAAAACATTGAACGCCAGTGTGTGTGAATAAGTTCACAATATGTAGTAATTGCACTGAAGTAGTCATTTGGCGAGTACATTTTGTTTTTATTAATAACCAGGATATTCGTGGGTGAATGTCTGGCGAATATCGAACGCTGAGCCAACTTTACCGCGGTTTAACACCGTTAGTACTAGTTGTCCATAAGCAGGCATTGTGAAAGTTCTTGTCATCTTGCCTTTTAGCAATCAAACACAGCCCTCCTATCTGTCCTGTGGAAGTCCAGATGAACACAGACTGTCCAAATGGTGTTGTACTTTCCTGGTCACCCTCTCCTAACCTGCAGAACACTACCAAGTCAGTGTATGTAGTGGAGCTGCAGGAGGTGGGCTCTCAGGAGTGGCAGCGCTGCCTGACCACAGAGATGGATACCTCAGCGGAGATCCTGGGAGACAGTGTGCCGTGTGAAGGCAACTACCGCTTCCGGATGTGTTGTATGAACAAATACGGCAGGAGCGGTCATGTAGAGTTCCCCAAAGTGGTGCACCTGGGTAAGACACAAATTAGGAACTAAGTTTTCACTGAACAGCTGCAAATATTAAAGTTTATAATCACTTTGGATATTTTAGTGGGACACTTTTAGAGGTATGAATAAATATTCCAAGATTTCGGCTCACAATAAGGATATTTGGCTTGTAGTTTGGTATGGAATAGAGCTTAGTGTAAATAGTACGTGTACATAGTATTTAATGTAAGATTTTATAAACTTAAAGTCCCAAGAATTCCTAAAATAAATTAGCATGTGTATGATATATGCATATTTACTACAAAAAGCATACCTGAGAACTTTGACTTTTCCTTCAGTGGCATGACAAACCGTATGCTGCTGCAAAGTTAAACTCATGGACTCGGGAGTTCTTCAGAAAACTGTTGCTACCTAACACAGTACAACTTTGTTATGCAAAGAAAAAGCCATACATTAAGTCTATGCAAAAAATGCAGAACTGAGTTCTCTGGGCCTGTGCTCATCTTAAAATGTCTGAAGACAGTGGGAATGTGCTGGGGTCAAATGAGTCTACATTTCAGCTTGTTGTCAGGAAAAATGAACGTTGATTATTTCCATGATTAAGACGAAAGGGATCATCTAGTCTGCTATGAAAAAGCCAAAATCTTTCATGATTTAGGGGTGCATCATTGTCACAAATCCACACAATTTGTGACTTGCATATCGCTGCTGTCCCATGAAAAAACATGTATCTCCATTTTAGTTGATTTTAAGTTTACTACATCATTAGAACACAGCACTGTGTAAAAAAAAAAAAAGAAAAAATACAATATTTTTACATTGAATTCTATTGGAGAGAATTCTTGTGTTTTTTGTAATTTATAATTAAATATTTTGCCAATTTATATAGAAATTATGTTTTTATATTTTCTAACTATTATAATTTTAATGGTACTGTATCTTTCATGTATTCATATATTCAGCCCCTGGTCCGAAGATAAAGACCCCTCTAAAGAACACAGTGGTGACAGAGGGGGAGGACGCAGTGTTCTCTATCGAGCTCTCAGCCTCAATGATTGGCACCTGGTTCCTCAACAGCACTCAGCTGCAGGCCAGCGAGCGCTTCAGCATCAGCCACACAAAAACTCTCCACACCTTGCGCTTCCACAATGTGCAGAATGTGTATAACGGTGCTGAGATCACTTTTATTGCCACTGGAGTTCGAGACTCAGCAGTCCTGCAGGTACAAGGTATGGAACTTACTCCCAAAGTTTTACAATCTAATGAGAGCACACTATGTTGGGCAGATCTCTATTATGCTTTAATTGCTATTTAAAGGGGCGGCACGGTGGCAAAACAGGTAGTGTTGTTGTCACACAGCTCCAGGGTTCTGGGGCTGGGGTTGTGGGTTCAAGCCCCGCTCCAAATTATTGTCTGTGTTCTCTCTGTGTCTGCGTGGGTTTCCTCCCACGGTCCAAAAACATACGTTGGTACTGGTACCCCCTCCAGGGTGTGTTCCCACCTTGCACCCGGTGATTCTGGCTCCAGACCCACCACGACCCTGAGACCCTTACAGCCACAAAAGTAGGGGGAAAAAAACAGTGTGAAATAATCAATAACGCTGAAAGTTGTTGTCTTTTCCAGCTGCTGTGGTGAAGTTTATTCCTCTGGCTGAGGGGGATAAGAATAAGAAAGTTGAGGCTGGAAACCCCATCGTTTTGTATTGTGAAGTCTCACACACTGCAGCCGCTGTGCGCTGGTTTAAAGACGGACAGGAGCTTCACAGAGAGGAGGGACTCAATATTCAATCAGACGGCAACATGAGAAGACTCGTTATCCAATCAGCCGAGTATTCTCACTCTGGAGTCTACACCTGTCAGTCGAACGAGGATGTCGTCACATTTAACGTGGATGTTGAAGGTATATGCAGCAGTGTTTGTAGTTTGTCGAAAGATATTAAAACTGTCATAATGGAATAAACAGTACGATAAGTTGTGCAGGGGCATTTTGTTAGCAGCAGCATGAAAAGAACAAAAGTTACCTGGCTAGCCTTCTCTCTCAGCTTGGCAGTATTTTTTTATTAGGGGATAAACATTAGCGTATGAATACTGGGCGGCATGGTGGCGCAGCAGGTAGTCTAGCAGTCACACAGTTCCAGGGACCTGGAGGTTGTGGGTTCTATTCCCGCTCCGGGTGACTGTCTGTGAGGAGTTTGGTGTGTTCTCCCTGTGTCTGCGTGGGTTTCCTCCGGGTGACTGTCTGTGAGGAGTTTGGTGTGTTCTCCCTGTGTCTGCGTGGGTTTCCTCCGGGTGACTGTCTGTGAGGAGTGTGGTGTGTTCTACCTGTGTCTGTGTGGGCTTCCTCCGGGTGACTGTCTGTGAGGAGTGTGGTGTGTTCTCCCTGTGTCTGCGTGGGTTTCCTCCAGGTGACTGACTGTGAGGAGTGTGGTGTGTTCTCCCTGTGTCTGCGTGGGTTTCCTCCGGGTGCTCCCGTTTCCTCCCACAGTCCAAAAACACATGTTGGTCGGTGGATTGGTGACTCAAAGTGTCCCTAGGTGTGAGTGTGTGTCACCTTGCAGATAACTGTTGGGCTTTGCAGCAGAAATGATTTGCTGAATTTGAATGAAAACCTGTTATAATTAAAACCTGCTTTACTTTTGAATAATCAAAACCCCTCAGCACCACAGGCTACATTCCAGAGCATAAGTGAAGCAGAGAGGAACAAGTCAGTGGATGCTGGACAAGAGTTAGTCCTCCGCTGTGAGTTGTCTAATCCAGACGCTGATGTTTGCTGGCTGAAGGATGGGGAACCAATTTGTCCTGAAAGTGGAATAGACTTTCAGACTAATGGAAATACTAGAACCCTGGTCATCCAATCAGCTGATTTCTGGCACTCCGGCACATACACGTGTCAGTCAGCTGATGATGTTGCTGTGTTTCAGGTGGACATTACAGGTGACATGGCGGATTTTCTATTTCTGCAATCCTTTCACCTTTTTTCCCTCCCTTAAATGAGCAATCAGTCAGTTTTTTATCAAAACAAAAAAAACAATATTAATGCTTTGATATTATTTTTAATGTTTGTCTATTCTGAATGCAGTAGTTTCCCAACATTTTCTGCAGTGCCCCTTTTCTAAATGAGTATATTACATGTGCTTTGCTTACAACTGGACTGGAATTTATTTTAAACATTATAATTGGGGTTCTGGGTTTAAGGCCTGCTCTGGGTGACTGTGAGGAGTTTGGTGTGTTCACCCTGTCTCTGCATGGGTTTCTTCTGGGTGCTCAGGTTTCCTCCCACAAACACATGTTGGTAGGTGGATTGGCGACTCAAAAGAGTCCATAGGTGTGATTGTGTGAGTGAATGTGTGAGTGTGTGTTTCCCTGCAATGGACTGTTGCACCATCCAGGATGTGCTCCTGCGTTGCGCCCAGTGATTCCGGGTTGGCTCCGGACCCACCGCAACCCTGAACTGGATAAGCGGTTACAGACAATGAATTAATTCATTCATACAAAATTGCACCTTATTGAAAAAAACAAAATAAATTGACTAATCTGAGTGATCTCATACATTGGCCTTTCTGCACCCTCCATGCAATAGCCCTCAGGTTATTGTACCACCCACTTTGGGAACCACAGCTTGAAACAATCAGTTCATAGAGTGGGTCCCCCACCTTGAGGTGGCCAAGTTTAGACAAGGTTTATTACAGAATCTCTGATGCATCCTGGCCACTAGATGTGGGTATTGTGGCTCTATGATAAGGTGAAGAACAATTATTGGAGAAAATGATTGATTTACATGACTGATTGCTCCATTAACCTTTCCCTGCTTTTCCCCTCTTTTTCACATGCTAGAGTTATTCTGAATGCTAATACTTTTGGAGCTCACAGTGACCAGCACATTTGCTAACAAATATCTTTCCAATCTAACCTGTGTTTGTTTTTCTCCATCCTTGAAACATCATACAACATACAGTACACACTGGAATACACCCTGGGAATCTTATCTGCAATTCTTCTAACCTGTATTTGTCTAATTAAATGGAAAATAATCTGTCTGAAAATGCATGGAAACATACACTGCTTGTCCGTATGTTTGTAGATCCCCCCTTTTGATTAGTAAATTCAGCTACCGTAATACACACCCATTTTGGTCACAGATGTTCAGTTGTAGTAAGTGCTGCACACAAGCCTCCCAACATTGGGGTGTGCATCAGTGGAACTGCATTCTTTAAAGTGATGGAGCTCCTTCCAATACTTTTAGAATGACTAGAGTGGCACTGGTATTCCCAAACATTTTCTAGTATCTCATGCATAGCATTCCCAGAAGAGTCAAAGCTGTTACTGCAGCAAAGGGGGACAAACAATCTATTAATACCTTTAATTTATAAGATGAAGATGAATGAATAAGTGTCTGCAAACATTTGGCCATAAAGTATAAATCACCATTTGGAAGAAATGTTTCAAATCACTGAAATTAATAGGTGAATATTGAGTTTTTAGCATTTGTATTTTTATCAGGTTTAGTCTTTTATTCACTGGAGAACACTGATTTTAATCAAAACAACCAATAAATGTAGAAGAATATGTTACATTTCAGGTAACGCAAAAATAATTGATTAATGGCTGAATAATGAGCGTCATTCCTATGAACTAATGGAATATTATGAATTATTCTGCTCATTTTATTCTGCCAGGGCCCCCAGTGTCATTTAAGGAGACTCCTGTGGAGGAGAAGCAGAAGAGCACTATGGAGCTGGACCCTGTGGTGCTGCATTGTGAGCTAACAAGGCCGGATGTTACTGCACGCTGGTTTAAAGACGGAGTGGAGGTCCTCCAGAGTGAGAATGTGACCATCCAGGCAGAGGGCACCATGCGCAGACTCATTATCCGCTCAGCACAGCTCAGTGATGCTGGCACTTACATGTGCCATGCAGGAGATAACAACACCAGCTTCTCTGTCTATGTGAAAGGTACACTGTATCCCTCAAAGTTAGTGGACACATTAATATCAAACCTTAACCAGGGTGCCATTGAAGTCATAAAGTTATAAAACAGGATTCCATTTTGATCTTTTAGCGTTTTCTTAGATGTTAAAAGTGATGTAATTTTCCACCACTAGATGTTGGTCTAGATCACCAGCACCTCAGTCCAAATCAACTGCTTCATGTTCACCACACATTTCTCTTCAGCCACAGCATCTTGTTTGTGGTTTTAAGATAGGGCGCAGAGAAATCACCTGCTAAACAGAGACGAGCACAATGCAGCTCGTCCACAGAACATGAGTATTTGGCCATGCTATAAAAACAAAGAGCAGAGAACAACACACACAGAGGGTGTGTGACTACATTCTCTGCTCAGTATGTCTTTACACCACTATTTATTTACAGTACTTAGTTGTTTGATGTTTTATTTTTGTTTAAAATGTCTGATATAGAGCCTTTTATCTTCTTTGGAACCTAAGACCTTGCTGTTGCTTTGTCTTTGAACAGAGCCTCCAGTAACGATAGTAGAGCCCAAAGATGACGTGCACATGGATCGTTATGTCTCAGAAGAGATCATACTGAACTGTGAGCTCTCACGCTCAAATGGACAGGCCTGCTGGTTTAAGGATGGTCTGAAAGTCCAGGAGAGTGAGAATGTCCAGCTGAGCTCTGATGGGCCGTATAGGAGGTTGACAATTCTCTGTGCATCCAAGAGAGATTCAGGGGAGTATGTGTGTGACACCGGTGGAGACTCTGTGTTCTTCCAACTTATTGTCACAGGTATTGCTAACTGCAAAACACATTCTATGTAAATTAACATTTTTAAGTGTAGAACGAATGATTCCATAGATGAAATTCCCGTCCAGTCATGGAATAAACCCCTAAAATAGTAAAATAACTAAGTGTTATGTTTCGTTTGTAGTATGGGTCCTTGTAACTCTTTTATGAACTCTTTCTGTTAATCCTCATCATCAGAGGCACCGATATGTATCATATCCCCGAGTGAACCTGATGTGGAGGTGTGTCTCCTGGCCCCAGAAAGACTGTTATTGAGCTGTGAAATCTCCAAAGCTGAGGCAGTGGTCTGCTGGTACTGTGATGGTATGGAGGTAGAGGTGAGTGAGAGACTCATACTGGAGGAGGATGGCACCCATCGCAGGCTCATCATACCACAGACCACCATAGATGATTCAGCAGAGTATGTGTGTGAAACTGCAGATGATTCTGTGACATTCTGGGTGAAAATTGAAGGTAATTTAACCAATTTGTTGTCTATTTATTTCTCATTTTGCTATTGATATGTTACATTGTATAATTTTATATATATTAAGAATGTCAAACAATAAGTTACCACTTATTGAAACAATTTGAATATTTTTATTTTCTGCTGATGACGGTTAACTTATAAATTTGAATAATAATACATGGTTTAGAAATGGTGTACAGTTTTTTTTTTTCTGAATTTTCTATCCACAGAGCCCCCTGTAAAACTCTCCTGCTCTAAAAAGTCAGATGGTGTTATACAGAATTTTGCTGGAGAAGCTGTGGTTCTGGAGCTGGAGGTTTCTCGGGAAAATGCAGAGGTGTCCTGGATGAAGGATGGAGTGAAGATGAATGAGAGCAACAATGTCTCTATCATTGTGGATGGCCTAGTCCGCAAACTAATCATCCACTCCCCTAATCCCATGGACTCTGGCCTCTATACCTGCAATGCTATAGATGACACCATGGATTTTCAAGTCAAAATTAGTGGTACGGCCAAACTTCATGATTACTATATTCATATTACAGGTCTTATTGCTTTGGTGACATATCTATGCTAGTTACACCAATGCATTATTTCAGAGGTTGATCAAGCTTTACTGAAGGTAGGCTTAGGTCACTGGAGAACTCGGACTTGAACTTGAGTTCAGAGAATGAACTCAAACTTGAAGGAGAATGCTAATTGTCATGTTATGCTAGCTTATAGCTCACGCTTACATAGCGCCAATATGAGTGGGCCTTCTTATCCATCCAGAGAGAGTGAAGCTGATTATTTGGTCTTGAATGGCTAAGGCATCACTGGTGGTGATTACCCTATGATGGGTCCAATGCATGGAACAAGGAATATTTGTTGTGCCAATGAATAGTCTTACCGTTAGGACATACTGGGTGCAGTGGGGTTTTTTTTTGGCTAATTTAAACCTGGCAGAATTTTGTCCAAAACAAAACAAAGCAAATTCTCCAAAATTACTTTACATTACATCAGTTTCCATTGAAACTTCAGAAGGTTTTTTTCCTTTTCTATAAAGTTATATTTAGATATGCTTTTCTTTGGACAGTAACGATATCCTGCCTATACTTCTGCTTGAAAAAACAAGTGTATCTGCATGTTCTCCTTTCAAAGCTTATGGAGTATATAGTGTATAAACTTGTCCTTATATCTAGTTTATAAACATATATGGGTGGATTCCCAAATATATCCTGGACTATATCATCCTTTCAATGGAAAATCACCATTCAAAATGCTGTGCAGTCCAACTCTATAGAGTTTAAACTTGTTCAACCTGGCAAGAATAGACTTTCCTTCCTTGATGGTTTATATTCTTGTAAGTGGCTTACATCTGTCATTAATGTAAACACACTTCTGCTCTCAAAGAACCTGTAGGTGGTGGAGTGAAACTCAAAAATGTACATTATTTACATGTTTATCTCTTTAGCAAAGTTAAAACTAAACCTCATTTACTGTTTAGGATCTTTATGGTATTGTCTTGTTTTACCCCTTTCTGTTTAGAATCACCCCTGAAAATCTTAAAGAAAGATGAGATCAAGACAGATTACAAGACATCTCTTTCGGATGACATTGTGTTGGAATGTGAGCTATCCAGACCAAATGGGGAGGTCAAGTGGTACAAAGATGGAGAGCGTATTGAGGAAAATGAGCGATTCTGCTTTGAACAGGAGGGAGCTTTTAGATCTCTGGTCATTCTCTGTGCTGAGCTGGAGGACTCTGGGGAATATTTCCTTGATGCCAAAGATGACAGTATTTCATTTCATGTCACTGTGCAAGGTAGAAATCTCTGCAGATTTAAACACTATTTATAAAATGAACATTTACATCTATGTTGTAACTAACTTAAATAGTTTTTACTATGAGTTCGGACACTGCTAAATAGGTGCAACTAATCTAATCATGAATACAACACTTCAAAGAATATAAGCAGAACAGCAAGCTGCGTGCCTCTGATTCATACATACAAACAATCTAGCAAATAAGGATTCATAAACTATATATATACATATACATATATATACACACACACACATACACACACACACACACACACACACACACACACAAATACATGTATTATGCATATATAAAAATGGTGGTAAATAAGTTTAACATTTAGTCCTTTTTGAGGTCAATCTTCGAAGAGCTGACCTCACATCCAAAATGAAAAACTGAATATCCAAAAATAAAGTAATAAAAATCACAAACAATCCACAAAAAACACACAAAAAAAGGACAAAAAAATTGATCTCACCCAGATTTTTGGTTTAAGTCCAGATGTAAACATGAAAAGAACAGCAAAGAAAAATTGGGGGGAAAAATTCAGCAAGTCGTTTCTTTTACATCTATACGTCCTACCACCATTAACTCTAACAGTCTTCTTTTTTTTTTTCTCCACCCCATTCTTACAACTACCTTCAACTTAAAAGTCCCTGTTCCTGCCTGAACAGGAACTAGCCAAATTTGAGAAAAAGATAGATACCATAAATATAAAAAGCATGATATGCATCCATTATTTTCCAATAACCGAATCACTTTGAACATGTAATAGGGTACTTAAACTACCTGGAAGATGAATATTATAGCTACCAGTACATGGCCATTGGTACTGAACAGTTTCTTTTAAGTGCCATGGTCACAATGTTAGTGTGGAGTCACTCTTTAATTAGTAAATCCAGCTTCTTTAAGCAGTTTTGAGCAGTAGGCCTGTATTATTTAAAATGATGGACAATCAAACAGTCTAGAATGTATTATAGTCCAGTAGTTCTGTAACTCGTAGCTTTCCATAAGGATTTGGTCTATATGTTTATATGTGTTTGTACAGTTGCTATTTGTGTGGATGAGAATTGTTAGTGTATTTCTGTCCTTCTGTTCAG
Organism: Hoplias malabaricus; assembly: GCF_029633855.1. Classification (NCBI taxonomy): domain Eukaryota; kingdom Metazoa; phylum Chordata; class Actinopteri; order Characiformes; family Erythrinidae; genus Hoplias; species Hoplias malabaricus. The sequence continues at coordinate 69,135,495 of NC_089802.1, read as the reverse complement.
AGCCTCCTGTCAAAATTCTGGGAAACTCTGGTCAGCCTGATGTCCAGGAAATGGTGTCCGGTGATGACCTCATCCTGGCATGTGAGGTGTCGAGAGCGAATGCACCTGTTCAATGGCTGTTTAATGAGAAACCTTTGCTTCCTGACTCACGCACGTATATTGAGAGTTACGGCACACTGCATAAAATCATCATATCTGACATCCAGCCCTCTGACTCTGGAAAATATGTGTGTGATGCTGTTGATGACAAAATGATGACTGTAATTAAAGTCCAAGGTATTAATAACTCATCACAATAATATCCTCATATAATTTTTAGATGTAAATCATGTCATGGAATGGGGTTGTAAAGTCCTAACATTTCTGGAAATGCGGTTTATAGTATTTATAGTATCTGGTGCTCTCGTAATAATAGCAGGCAGGTGCTTTTCAAACAGTATTTTGTTATAAATAAATAATATGTGGCACTTGCTCTATTGCACCTGGTTCGCACCAAGTAGTTTCTGTTTTCCATCTGCTGCTCACTTAATAGTATGTAGTTGCTTTTCTATAAAAAACAAAAACATAAATGTATTAAACATCAAATCACATTGATGTTGGAAATGGTGTCCGGTGATGACCTCAAATCACATTTTAGAATCTCTCTACTATAATGCCTGATAGTTTTTAAGCAGTTGATTGAGAACAGAATGTGGTGAATATAAATAAATCTCAATAAAACTACCAGTAGTATAAATATAGCAGTGAGGACTGCATATGTGGCATTTCGCAGAATTACACACAACTGCACTTTTTGGATCTTCTGTCTCATCCAGAGCCACCTGTAGAGTTCCTGGACAAAGAAGAGATGATCATGGTTACGGGTTATGAAGCAGAGAGCATTACTCTGACTGCCATGGTGTCTAGGCGTAATGCACAGGTGCGCTGGCTCAAGGACTGGACACCAGTCACTGGAGAACGCTTCCATGCAAATAGCCAGGGCCTGACCCGCACTCTCACTATTGACCCCCTGAAGAGGTCAGACAGTGGAGAGTACATATGTGATGCCAACACGGATGAGCTGCACTTCAACCTGCTGGTTAAAGGTTGGGAGTTTTAGTTACATTTATTACACAGCCTAGTTTTTATATGACAAGCACACAGGAAATACACAACACGTCCATATGTTAGTGGACTCCGGCTAGCTAATTTAATGTTGCTTTTGAAATAAAAGCTGTTGCAAGGACTTTGTCTCCCTTTGCTTGCCTCTACTCTTTAGGCAAGGCTCTAGACCCACTATATAACACTATAGCATTTTGCAGGCTCCACGTGAATCATCAAACACTTCATTTTAAATAAACTCCTAGATACATACATTATGTGATATGTGTTTATTTATAAAAAATTCACATAAGAATTCTTCTACAAGAAAAATATTACACACCTAAATATAGATAAAAAGAGATAAAGCCATCACAAAATAATAGTCATAATAGCTATGTCTATGAATTTTTGGTTATAGAGTGTAAGGGTAATATATTTTTTGATAGTAGATTAACTCAATCATTATACTTTCTATATATCTTTTACCCATGTCTTTATTTGCATGTGTATTATGTGCAGAAATGCGTATTAAGTTTGTAAAGCCGCTGTTTGACACCACGGCCCATAAGGATGGCATGATTACTCTGCGCTGTGAAGTGTGTAAACCCAAAGCTGATGTCCAGTGGCTGAAGGACGGTGTAGAAATCATCCCCAGCCGACGGTTCTCCATCCGAGCTGATGGTCTGGAGAGAAGCCTCACTGTCCACCGCATCGCCAAGGAGGATGCAGGAGAGTATGCCTGCGAGTCCAGAGATGACCGCACCACTGCCAAGCTCAGGGTGGAGAGTGAGTTCTAACTATGTGTTTGTGAGGCTAATGAAGCAAATAACAGGCAGGGATGAATTTGCAACAGGAAGGGATGAATTTGATTGGTTAACACATATTTGGTGGAGATTTTTAAATATAAATGGATAAATCTCCACCTAGACCCCTGTGATTTGCCTGCTCTGAATAAAAAGTAAAAATGAAATAGGAAGTGTTATTATTTTTGCTTAAAAAATAAAATGTATGAAATTAAGACATAAATATTTTTGTTATTCAAATTATTTTTAAAAACAAATATTTGAATATTGTTCAGGAACTTGGACAGAAATTAAAAAAATAATGAAATAATATCTGAGCCATTTTCTTCTGTTCTGTTTGGTCTTTAAGCAAGAATGAAGCAGATTTTACTGACACCTTTATCTTGAACCTTTTTCCTGCAGTGCCCCGTGTGGTGGAGTTCCTCACTGAGCTCCACAACACCACAGTGATGGAGGGAGAAGAGGCCACATTCAAGTGTGTTGTATCTCCTGATGATGTTCAGATGCTGTGGTTCATGGATGGAGAGATCATCAAGCCCAGCGAGCGCTTCATCATTGAGCAGAACGGCCTGTGCCACACGCTGGTCATTCGTAATGTCCAACTGCTGGACTCCTCCAGAATCACAGCAGAAGCTGAAGGAGTGATTTCCAAAGCTAGTTTCAGGGTCCAGGGTGAGTGGACACTGCACAATTTATAGAAGAAGGATTTCTTAAACGCACTAAACCTGATTTATTGAAGTAGAGTTACTTAATTATATACAATAAATAAAATTTGTGATGGCTGTATTTCTGAAGGACACTGATGTGTTTACACTGGTTCAGTTACATATGGCCAGCATCAAATTACTGTCACCGTACTCTCCTATTAAATATCAATATACAGTCATCTTGGTGAATCTGTAGAAGTGTGCAGTCATTCTGTTTGTTTTGCTAATTTTTTTCTTCAGTTTAAATCAATATGTTCTATTCTTCCAAAAAGGTTCCATGTTTCAGTGACAAATATGCATCACATTTAATTATCCAATATTAGTCAAATATTTTGTGAAGAAAAACAGGCTATTTTGCAAATAGTAGCACTTCAATATATTATTATTTTTTTTTTTACCAGAACAACCAAAGAAAACAAATTGCCAAATGTGAAATTTGAAATTGCATTATGTGCTGAATACTTTCTTAAGGAATCAAAGTAATTTTTGAAACTTTAAAGTTTACACAATATTATTTTTATGTGCATAATACACAGGGCTATTTTAAAAAGGTCACAAATCACACTGTAAAGTGTTAATACGCATTTCCTCTCTGAGGTCTTTAACCTCTCTAAGATAACCCTTTCAGTTTGGCAGAGTTACAGAATTGGCAGTTACTGAGCTGTCTAATGCAGGTTTTTTTTTCTTAACCTGGGGCTCCTGACATAATCCTGGGGTTGGGGGGGGTCGCAAAAGTGATGCCGTTTTTTCAGATGAACTTGACTCTTCAAATCTGCTTGATTCAGATTCAAATCTGCATGTTAACAGTTTGCACGTCCATTTGCTTTAAAATGAAGTGCTTTTTAGGAGGTGGCAGTGGAAGTAGGGAGGCAAAATGTAGCTAACGTGCAAAAATGCTTGACTCCCCAGAAACTACAGAAAATTCTCAACAGAAAAAAATGAAATGAATGATATGAAGATATGATAAAAAAAGTACTTGAAGTATGGTTTTATATACTCATATTGGTCTTCACCATGTTGCGGGGTTAATTTTGGAGAATATTATCTATAAATAAAATTATAGATTGATCTAGGTGAAACCACTGGTTTGTTTTGCAGAGGCTCAGGTGCTCTTCACTAAGAAGATGGATGCAGTGATGGCTGAAGAATTTGGAGAGGCCACTCTGGAGACAGAGGTCAGTCTGGAGTCTGGGGAGGTGCAGTGGATGCGGCAGGGAGTGGTTATCCAACCTGGGCCACGTCACACCCTAACACAGGATGGCCGCAAAAGGAGCCTCAAAATCAGTAACCTCAGCCTGTCTGACCGTGGGACGTACCGCTGTGAGACCCTCCATGACAGGACACAGATCAAACTCAATGTTGAACGTAAGTATTCATCTCAGTATTAACCTGCACTTTTTCAGCCTCACAAACATTGGCCATCACTTTAACACTTAGACATCTCAGGTATCATCCTGTGAAGGTATTGTATTATTTTATTAAAAGTTTATGCTGAATTTTGTACCTAATTATTACTCTACAAGTTCCTCCCTGTCAAAGTGTCCCTCAGTTGTACACTGCAGCAACCAGCCTTATGAGGGAAGGGAAGAACACAAGCTTCCTCTGAGACATGAGGGAAACCCACTGCTTCTTTTTGAATTGCTGCTATGGTAACGCCACTGAACAGTTTAACATGTTTGAGGAGAATGTAAACTATCAGGATCTGTCACATCAGATGGCAGATACCTGTGCTGACTAGCATTGAGAGATGGAGATAAGAGCAATCCCCACCCAAAAATCAAGTTAATTTGTGTTTTCTTGGGCTTACTGTTTAGATCGGTTGAGGCATCACATAGGATTGAAAACGTAATGATGATAGGGCTTATGCTTTGACAAACAGTGTTTGCAATAGCCAGTGTTCTCATAGCTTTGCCATTTCCTTGATAATAAACATAAAAAGAAACAAAAATAACAATAAAAAAATAAGCAGAAGATAGAGTATGTTTTGAATGTAAATGTAATTGTTATACAATTATTTATACAATTATTGCAGTAATCAGTATACATTTAAATACAGTTTTACACTGCCAGTAGGACTTAACTCTAGATATCTAAAGGATAATGACTGGAAGAACATGGTATGATGATGATTCATTGTATCCCAACAGCATCTGCCTACTTATGCTCTAATTTTGATGGTGGATATGGTATCAATTCCTGTTTTGCACTATGCTTATAAATAGCTGTGGTGTTTTGCAGTGTGACTAAGTTATCAGCTTTCCAAACAGAGAACAAAAACATTAAGAGAATTATTACCAGAAGTATTTGGACTCCTGCTCATACAACATTTCTTCTGAAATAAATGATATTAATAAATAGTTTATCCACTTTGCTGCAGTAACAGCCTCTACTGTTCTTTGTGCTTTACACTGGGTGATGGAATATTTCTTTGATGATTTGATTGCATTTAGCAAACAGATCATTAATGATTACTAATGTTGGATGATAAGTTCTTGATCACTAAATTTCAACTCATCCCAAAAGGGCTGGTCCGTGCCCCATTACTCCAGAACATTGTGTTCTAAAGTTACAGAGTCCAAAGGGGCTTTATATTCCTCTACCTGATGCATAGCATTGAGAATGGTGAGCTTAATCCCCAGACCTTCTGATCCAGAGCATCCCATTTCAGTTCCTGCTTATTTTGGCAGATATTCTGCATACAGTGAGTGTTCAAAAACACTCCGGTGTCCACAATAAGTGCACTGTAACATAACTAAATTCACTAATTTTAATGGGTGCCTACAAATATAGAATCATCAATATCATGAATGTTGAGGTGGACAATCCATATTATTTTAGGAATATGTTAAATATTGTCCATATTTGACCATTTGAATGATGAAGATTATATAACAAGATTTATGTAGCTTTTACTTTATAACATTTTGTTTACCAAGAAAACCTCTATACTGAATTTGAATTTGCATTCACAAGCTGATTTTACCAGGCAAAATAGCCCCATAAAAAGCCCTTTGGACTCAGTGCTAACTTAAAAATTTTTATCAACCCCTGAAAGCATTCTCACAATATTCCCCTGCTGTATGACCTCGGCTACTGGCATTTGGAGCAGTGCTATCACATACAAAAATAAACTCAGCCTGCTGGCTGGATAAAGTCTGTTTGTGTGAGGGGAGACTGATGAAATATAGGTATGTCATTTCAGAAAATGTAGGGATCAGCTCACTGCTTTTGGATGCACACAACACATTTTATGGATGTGCTGCTGTACTGATATTAAAGGTAGAATTGATCCAATTCCCAGTATCAATGCTGGGGAAATATTGGCAGATGTCAAATCTGGAAGCTGTTTATGAGAGATTTTTACAGGAATTTTCAGGAGATTATTGTCAGGCCCTAGTAATGCCATAGTCATCCAGGAGTCCAAGAAAACAGAACTAGTATTAGTCTTTCTAGGTGTTTTTGATGGCCCTCCCCCTGTCACATCACTCAGCCAAGTGCTAGTTAATGTAGGCATTTGTTTACTAATGTAACAAAACAGGGTACTTAGCATTGTGTCCAAGTGTGTTCAGCTACACTGTGATTAAAGGAAAGCAATTACTTCACGTGTCTGAGGAAGCATATGATAAACATAAATCTTAGTGGCGCCGGGTGTTTGGGAGAGTTCCAAGCTAGAGAGTGAATATTTGAGTTTGGAGGATTTGGATTAATATGCACGTTTTAATCAGTAAAAATACTAGTGTTCCTTTAATATCACTGTTAATATGTCATATTTTTAGACGTGTATGTCCTACTGTGTGGTATTAGAATTGTAATGGTTCAAACTGGGCTATGACCTGGCTTCTCTGGCTGATTGCAGATGTTCAGTATATATGGCAGGGGAGAGCTTTTACCTCTGCTGTAGTGCCTTTGTGTCAGTGATAATGAGGTTACCATTCTAGTTTCTCCTCACCACTCCTAACTATATTCAGTCGGTCAGGACCTGTCAGTTTACTCCCTTCATTTTTTATCTTAATTTTGCTCTGAGTCTACAAGGCTAAGGTCACGAATAAGTAAGGAAAAGCAATTAGAATCATGAAAACTGCTCAGCTTATCTGAGTGACAGGTTTTGTTTGTGCTGCATGCTGAGAGGAGATTCGCATCATCTCTGGATGCTGTTTCATCGTTATCGGTGAGAAGGCAGTATCATCAGCAGACATGAGTCATGCTGCATATTAGTGTGGGAATAGAGTTTAAAGCAGGTGGGTAATATTCAGATTAGTGCTCAGAATAAGTTTTGTGCAAGTGATGTTTGATGACGTTGATGCATTTGTACTTCCTGGTGCTGTGCAATATGAACACAAATCAGTATCACAGTTAACTGAATGTTTTACCTTGATTATGATTAATGAATGATTATTTAGTTTTTGTTTTTCGCCCTCATAGTTCACATAGTTCACAGGTCTTGTACTATAAATATGTGCAAGTACTAAAACTGGGATATGTCCCTGGGAGCTTAGTCTTTAGTCTTAGCCATTCACTATTTGTATTAAATGATATAATTGTGTTTCAAGTGCTGAAACAGACTGGTAGGATTAACTTGGGTTGGTGAAACTGTTTTTTTTTTTTTTTTGTCAGTGTTTTCATTTGACTTCTTTATTTTCATTGTTGGGGCGGCACAGCAGGTAGTGTCGCAGTCACACAGCTCCAGGGACCTGGAGGTTGTGGGTTCGATTCCTGCTCCGGGTGACTGTCTGTGAGGAGTTGGTGTGTTCTCCCCGTGTTCTCCGTTTCCTCCGGGTGCTCCGGTTTCCTCCCACAGTCCAAAAACACACGTTGGTAGGTGGATTGGCAACTCAAAAGTGTCCGTAGGTGTGAGTGTGTCTGTGTTGCCCTGTGAAGGACTGGCGCCCCCTCCAGGGTGTATTCCCGCCTTGTGCCCAATGATTCCAGGTAGGCTCTGGACCCACCGCGACCCTGATATGAATATAGATAATGAATGAATGAAAATGAATGAAAGTTCATTGTTGTATTCAATAAAGTCAAAACAGGTCACTACAGACACAACATTTGGTATAAGTTGTTCGGTTGACCTCTGTGTTTAGGTTCTCCTCCATTTTGTTTTCATGTGGCACGGCAAAGTCGTGTGCCTACATGTGCGGTAGTGTTGTTTTAAGGGGACAGTACATGACAATATGGGTGACATTAACATAATTAACAAAAAAGTATGTACATAATTAAACGTTTTGTTTTATTACATTTTTATTCATTTTCAGTTAATTGCACAGTCCTACTACACACAGTTTTCCTGTGGTCATTCCACCTGATATTGCAAACTGAACAAGCCTACTCATGATATTCGTGAAATGGCTACTGAACTTGCAATAACATTGAAGTTACTTACTTACTAGTGTCTGTCAGTGAAATACCAAACAAGCGAACATATTGTACTTTTAAGCCCATGTGTTTAAGCTTTATGATTAGCTTTGTAAACACAATGCTATTCAGTGGGGAAGGGAACTCAGTGAGCACTTTTGTTCTTTGGTCCTTTACAAAAATGTAAATTACCTCTGAGTAAAAGGCACAATCAACTATTAATTAGAGGACTGAACAGATCCTATTGACCTTTTCAGCTAGGATGATAACCATTCGCAAGGGCCTAGTGGACACTGAGACGTTTGAGAGAGAAACGGCCTCGTTCGAGGTGGAGCTGTCCCATGCGGATGTGGAAGGTGTGTGGCAGAAGGACGGACTGAGGGTCAAGCCCAACAACACTTTCCGGGTCAGTGCTAACGGCTGCGTGCATGGCCTGACCCTCACCAACCTCACCTTGGAGGACACAGGCACCATCACATTCTCTGCTGAGGGACTCCGGACTTCTGCACGGCTACTGGTCAAAGGTGAGCACCTTAAAGGAATGCTATGTAATATTTTTACATTAGAATTACACCCTCAGAATCAATATGATGCTTCACTGACCTTAAATAAGGAGAATAGAGCTGCTGGCATTGCACTATTTGCGCTTTTCCACTGCATGGAACCTACATGACTTCACTTGACTCGGCACGTCTCTATTACTTTTTCATTGGCCAAATCTGGTACTCGGTGCCTGGAACTGGATAGGTTTTCAGTCCCAGCTCCGTCCCTCATTCAAATCCAGCACAAACCGCTGCTTGTAAAGTCTCTAAAGTTACAGCAGCTTCCACATTTATTTTTATCGGACTCACAACTGCAGCTCATAACTTTACCTCAAGGTGTTTTGAAGAGGTTTATATGCTCATTGGGCTGATGGCTGACGAAATTTTCAGTGAAAGCCAAATGTGCGACAAGTAAAACTGATCTGTGAGAACTGGGGCGTGGAGTCATGTTCAGTCCAAGAATAAAAACAACACGGGAATATACGATGAGTAAACAGCGCCTAATTTTACAGCCACTGTTGTTGTGGTTTTCAAAGCCAGTGATTCCTGTTAGAGACAGGGTTTTTTGACGTCATTCACTCCATTTGACGGGTGAGCCCTGCCACTGGAAAAGCTACAAGCTTTAAGCGTGCCGAGCTGTGTCGAGTCGAGTCGTGTAGAGCCGGACCCATGCAGTAGAAAATTGACATATGTAACTTTTGGAAGAAGGTAGGAAACCACTCCCTAACTCTCCCCTTTGATTTAAGGATGGTGATGTAAAAATGAAATACACCGTGCAGTTATAGGGGGACCTCAGGAGCAAAAATACAAAAAATTACCTAGTGCTCCTTTAAACAATATATACATATTTTTGCTGTCCAAATAAAAACATCTATCTACAGCTTTCCTTTTTTGGATTTTAGTCTACATTATTTGAGCAGTGTCCTTCACACTCTGTGAACATTTCATGATGAATGGACTAATAGACATGCTCCAAAATCACTTGGAATACTACTTTTTAGAGAAGAATTTTCCCCTCTCATGTAAAGTTTCTATTTTGGGAGATAAATGCCTTTAATTGGACATCGACGATATTTAGCCTCCAGTAAAAACTTCATCTATATTTTTCCATATCTATATGTGTAAATGGACGTAGAAGTGGACATATATCTAATCTTCTCAGAAATATCGCCTGGAAAATAAATGAAATAAAAATTCTAATTAAATAAATAAATAAATCTGAAAAATTTAATCTTAACCTTTGAGCTGTAGTGGAACATTAAATATGTGAAAACGTAAGCACCAGTAGTATTCATACCATTATCAGTAAAAGCATCACATATCTCTCTGGGGCTCTGGCTCCTAAATCTCTTCATGAGTCACACATACTTTAAACACAGGGCTTCACCATTAAAGGAGCTGAGACGTCAGCTCGTGGTTAAATCATCCAGAAGAGCTCAGATGAGTCATTAGCACCACAGTGTAACAATAGCCTGACTACTTATCACAGATATTTAATGTGGAATACTCCTTGTGCTCCACACAGATTTGTGATATCACAACTGAACTGATATTGAATGGAAAACCTTTATGGAATTCAGATTTTCATGTTCTGTCTTCAGCTCAATTAAACTGTCTGTGTTGTGTTACTGTCATATATGATGACTGACATAAAAAAATAGTCAGTATATGGGTCAATGACAAGGCAATATTCCAAATATTCCAAACGTCAAATTAAAAACATGTATTCCCCAAAGAACTAACTTCAGTCAAAAAAAAGGGAGATAATTGTATTTATTTATTTATTTTTTGCAGAGACTCCAGTTGCTATTTTAAAGAAGCTATGTGATATGAGGTTGGAGGAGGGCTCACCAGTCACTCTGGAATGTGAGCTGTCCAGACAGAATGTAGAAGTGAAATGGATGAAGGTATTGTCTCTCTTAAGCTCTGTTCATATGCAGGCTGGAGTGAAATAATATGATTATTATTTTGACCGTAATTTTACACAGATCTGACATAAATCAGTAATGAGAATGTACATATCAAATCCATGTACATTTCTCCACCATATTTTGTTTTCATAACACAATAAAAACCAAAACGATCCCAATTTTAGTCATGATAAGCTCCACCCATTAGTTGGACTCCACGGTCGTACACTGTGCCACTAACCTGGGTGCATGAGGGCAAGAGTATGTTTCCTCTGGGGTATGAAGCAAAATATTGTTTCTTTTTTAACTGCTGCCAACACTGTGCCACTGAATAGTTCAGTGTGCTTGGAAAGAAACCGTCAAGATCTGTAATGCCAGCTACAGGGGGTTGGTGAAAGAAGGACGGTTATCCTGCTCACTCAGACAAAGTCCTTTTTTAAAACATTTAAAATGTTTCATTGTTCTTTTAAAACTTCTGGAGTCGGATGCATGAGGCATTAGCACTAGATTTGGTAGCTATCTCACGATGACAGGAGCGCCACTCGGGATCCCACTGCTCTTTATGAAACAGGTTTGTTCACATTAAGATATATACGTTCCTATTACAAACACCAGTGTGAAATGGTCAGGCTCAGCAAAAAAAGAGCAATATATCTTGTAAGCCTTGTTCCCTCTGTGCGTCGTAAAGCTGTATATGTCATACGTGTAATTTCTCTGATGTCTGCTGTATGTGTTCATTTTTAATAACAGAATGGATTGGAGCTGAAGTCAGATAAAGGCTTGAGGATCTACTCTATGGGTCGTAAACGCTGTTTGCAGATCACTCAGACCACAGTCAGTGACTCTGGCCTGTACACCTGCGAAATTGGTGACCTCAGCACCTTCTGCAAACTCGAAATCTATGGTATGACCATCACAATAACATGTCATGTCCTAAGCCTCACAAGTAGTGAATTCAACTACTTTAAGGCTCATCCATTTTGGAGACGTTCAACTGTGCGCATTAGAAGAGGGGCTCTTTTGCAGAATTGATATTTCCGGTGGTATAAAGCAATGAACCTGTTTCATTATAACATGCTGTTCTAAGGAAAGACATCCCTTGAATCATTTCTGGGACCCTACAGAATAATATGCAGGCAACTTTAGTAAGCTGGGCAGGTTATACCCCAATCTGCCATAACATTATGACCACGCCTTTGTTGTCCATCTGTTGCTCTTCATACTGTATCTAGAGTTTTTAAAAGCCTCTATGTCAGTGCTGGACTGAGAATAGACCAGCAACCCGTAATGTCCAGCCAACAGTGTCCTGTGTGCAGTGTCCATTGACCAGTGAAGGACTAGAGGACGACCAACACAAACTGTGCACCAACAGATGAGTCATTGTTGCTAACTTTGCACTACATGGTGGACTAACAAGGTAGGTGTGTAACAGAATGGACACTGAGTGGACTCTGTTCAAAACTCTAGTAGCATTGCTGTGTCTGATCCACTCGTACTCAGCGCAACATACACAAACACCACCACCAGTGCTGAAAATGACCCAGCACCGAAATCATATCTGCTCTGTGGGGTTCTTTTAGAGATCCTGACCTTGAAAACATGGGGGTCAGCAACGTATGCAAAGCAACAGATGGACTACAGTCTGTAAATGTAGGCAGTGGAGCCTAGAGAATTATGGCTGATCAGTATATAGTCTGTATGGAGAAGCATCAAATGAAATGGGAAGCCCTAAAATCCATATATGTCCCCGTGTCCAATGCCAGGCATCAGCTAGAGTTATAAGTCCTACAACGCTGTGCAGTGTTATAGTGGAACTGTAGTCTCTGGTTCATCATTATCTGTCCTCAGTAATATACTTGGGGCTAAGCACCATCAAACAAGCTTTTGCTGCAGGACTTTTGCTACAAACACCTTATTAATGCTTTTCCTTTGAGAAGAAGTGTTAGATGAGCAGGCGTTCACAAACATTTTACACACCAGATCCTACTTTTCAGTACGTGCACAGTAACTGATCTGTGTGCTTTGTTTTTTTTAGAGCGGGAGTTGGAGTTAGTCACTGAGCTGGAGGATTTGTACATCAAGGAGAATCAGAACGCTGTATTTATGTGTGAAGTGTCTATGGAGGACATGCCTGGAGACTGGTACAAGAACGACCACAAAATCCGGCCCAGCAGCACCATCAAAACTCGCAGAGAAGGTCAGCATTTCTCTCATTAACTCATTTCTAGTCAAGTACAAACTGGTAAATACATTTCAGTAAAATAAATGTCAGAGGAAACTGACTAAAGCGGGTTTTAAGTTAAATGACGCTGACTGGAGTAAGCCCTTGTAGGTTTTTATGTAGATTTACGTCAGTTGTCAGGAAAGGCTCATGGATTTGTAATTCCTTTAGGATTTTCAAGCATACAATTGAGTAAAAGAATCAATTTAGGACAGTGGTTGCCAAACATTTTCTGTTGTACCCCCCTTTTTTTTTACAAAATTATGTGCCATCACTTTTACAGTGTAATTATTAAAGGTGATGGGGGCGCACACCTCACTTTGGGAACCACTGATTTATGAATAGTTTACAATGAATTTTCAAAAATGTGTTTCGGCTACTCTTACCTGTGTATGTATATTTGTCATGAGTTAGTAGCACAATGTAAAAGACGGCAAGGTTTTATTTAAAGGTTGTTATAATGCATTTTGGGCTGCACGGTGGATGCAGCAGGTAGTGTCGCAGTCACACAGCTCCAGAGGCCTGGAGGTTGTGGGTTCGTGTGTTCTCCCAGTGTCTGCGTGGGTGTCCTCCAGGTGCTCCGGTTTCCTCCCACAGTCCAAAAACACACATTGCAGGTGGATTGGCGACTCAAAAGTGCCCATATGTGTGAGTGTGTGAGTGAATGTGTGTGTGTCTGTGTTGCCCTGTGAAGGACTGGCGCCCCCTCCAGGGTGTATTCCTGCCTTGTGCCCAATTTTTCCAGGTAGGCTCTGGACCCACCGCGACCCTGAACTGGATAAGCGCTTACAGATAATGAATGAACTAATGAATAATGTATTTTCCTTTTTCGTAACAGGAACAAAGCACTTCCTCCTAATATGCAACGTCACAATGGAAGATGCTGGAGAAATCAAGTTTGTGTCTAAACAGGTTGAATCAGTTGCCTACCTTGAGGTTGAAGGTATTGATATGAAACTATTTCAACTTACTCACATTTAACCAGTGCTCCACAAGGGGTGCTGTTCAGTGCTCATGATCAGTGAAAATGTTCTTTTTAAACATTTAGCTTCAGTTATGTGCCCTATGGCACATATGATAATAGTATACAACACAACACAAACACTCTTCCTTTTTTGGTCAGAGCTTCCAGTGAGTATTGTGCGTCCACTGAGGGACCGCACAGCGCTGGAGAAGCATCGCGTGATCCTGGAGTGCACGATTTCAGCCCCTCACTGTGAGGTCAGATGGTTTAAAGGTGATGAGGAGCTGGAGTCCTCTGAGCGCATGGAGATTACTAGTGAGGGCTGCTACCACAAACTGATCATTCACCAGGTGGAAGTGGAGGACGAGGGTACATACAGCATCGTGGTGGGAGAGCACATGGCCACAGCCAAACTGATGGTGGAAGGTGAGGGAGAAAAATCTAAACCACTAAATCAGTTTGTTGCCCTCAGCCAAAGGGTTGTTTATTATTATAAAAGCTTCACTAAAAAACTTGGGGCTAGAAGAGGGGAAAGTATTGTAATCAGAAGTTGAAATGGGCCATAATGACCTCTCGCCTTAAATCCACTTCTATTTAGCCACAGCGCCTTCAGCCAATGGGACATCAGTTTACACCTTCATTCACTTTTTATAATGAAATAGGCAGAAATCTGAGTCTTGAATGTTATCGTTAATAAAAGCAGCAATTCAATTTTGAAAGCAGTTCTCTATATGATTTTTTTGACACTGTGTGTTTATTATTTAAAACCTCAGTTAAACAAAAGAGAGTTTCTTAGTGGAATCTTCCATTCCAAGTTAATTCGTGAAGCAGTTATATTCTGGCATCCATTACATTTTGCTGCACCATAAAATTTTCGTACATGCCATAGAAACAGTATTAACTGAGGAAATGGATGAATGACAGTTGTCTAATCAAAGCATCTATTGTAAGGTGTTTAATGAAGATGTCTAGGCTGCATCTTTAGAGAAAGCAGTAAAGACACAATTTTTCATACTATTTTGTAATATTGATAAGAGTCAAGCCTTCAGCCTTTAGAATGTCATGTCTGGACATGTATTTGATTTACAAAAATAGGCTGTAGGGTCCCCTGGTATAACCCGGCCATAAGATGCATTTCTGAGCTTATAGAGAATGTTACATGAACACTAACTAATTGCATGTTTTATTACAAAGAGGCATTATTGTTGATTACTTGCATATAGTGATTTATTACAATCTTAAATATTTTGCATCAGTTGTTAAGGACACGAGAATATCAGTCGTTTCAGAATCAGCAGATATTTGCTTAAAAAAGGTGGCCTATTGACATTTAGATTTGATATATGGGTTATTCTACTCAATACAGAATATTTAGACTGCATTTAGATGTAAATATTCTGAACTATGCTAATTCTGCTAGGTGTATCCTAATTTATAGCTTTAGAAGTTAATTTATTCATATCATCAATCCCTTGGCAGACATATGAAAACTTTCTAATGTCAGCGTGGTCCCATAAATCCCACATCAGTGTATTCCTCATTTACTGATATGGATAATGATATACTTTAGAGCAAAAACTGTACTCTGTGCAGCTTTAGCAGCTATAATCGATATGGACTTCAAATTCTAACTAACTTCTATATGCATTGTCCACACAGCTCAGTCCATCAAACTGGTGAAGGAGCTAGAGGACAACGAGGTGACTGCTCCAGAGGCGGCAAGGTTCCAGTGTGAAGTGTCTGTCCCCCTCATCAAACCCCCTGTCTGGACTCTGAACGGAGAAACCCTTCAACCAGGGCCAGACATCCATCTGGCGAATAAAGGGACAGTGTACACTCTGACCTTCAAAAACACCAGCTCAGAAATGAGCGGGATAGTGAAGTTCACCACGGGGAAAGCCAAAAGCAGCGCTAATCTCACAGTGCTGTAGAGAGAGAGAGAGACAGAGAGACAATGTACAGTAGGTCACAGATGAATCCTGAAAGTGTTTAGAAAAGGGTTTGAGCCCAAGGTTCATCTCACCTGTGAACAAGGACAAGTAGCCATGTTTATAACAAGATGATAATGATGCAAAGAGGGGCAGGCTATGAATACCCTTTCCTTTAGAAGAAACAATCTATTGAAATACAGTGTACGTTTAGGCTAAACGCTGTATTGCTCTGTCATTAAGTGTGTACAGTCTTGTAAGAGGGGGACTTTCTTCTACAAATCCATGGAATGAAGAGAAAAATTTCTGTCCCTAATTTGTATGGAACTTTTTTGTAGTAACAGTTAATAAAAGTTATACAATTTTAAAAAGAAATTGAGAAATTGTTTATTTTTATGAATTCACTTAAAGCGGTAAATTTCCAAATACTTCATGTTTTCTATGCGTCTGAAATTAAGTTTATTAATGAAATAGAAGCCTATTGGTGTGTTTGTATCAGATAAAGGATTTGCCTTAAGATAAGGATGGACAAATATATTAAACAGTACAATGCAGATATTTCTTTAATGAACACTCTTGTAATTCATTACACATTGCAAAAAAGAGAAATACAAATATATGTGAACATATTTACACAGCATTACACAGTTCCCTTAAAAAAAAAATACCCCAAAACAAATACAAACCCCAGCAGAAATACCAACTGAAATGTGACTGATTTTAATCCAGGTTTACCGTTATTTTGCCTGAAAGAGTGCTTAGTGAATACATGCCGAACCAAGAGTAATATACATGGAGGCAGCCATTGAAAAATAAATACATAAATAAATAAATGTACACAGTTGCAGCAAAGTAACAGTCAGCAATATGACATCTAGGAGTACTGCCACATCTACCACACGGACATACCAGCAAACCCTCTGCGAACTATGTGCAGCATACCCTACGTATAAGTGAACACTGGATCTTTCCTGGATCCCTACCTTCCAGCAGGATTAGTTCAATTCTGTGTTTAAAATTTTAAAAGGCTACATACCACAGAAAGTCAATGCTGTTTAACATTTAACGATCCCTGCATTAGGGAACACATACCTGTAGTCCACCTGTTTCCCTACATACTTTCTTATCCCCATTTCACCCTGCACTTCAAATGGTCAGGACCCCCACAGAGCAGGTATGAATTTGGGTGGTGCATCATTGTCAGCACAGCAATGACACTGGCGTGGTTTGATGTACTGTGTAAAATCACTCATTTCAAAATGTACCGAATCCATTCAGTCCATATGTGGAAAATATTGCAAATAGCCCTTTCCAGAGACCTTGTAGTGGTGAAGTCACAACCGTAAAGACACATGACCACACATTTAGCCTGGAGAGCAGTTTAGCCTGGGGACAGGCTTGGACATTTCAGGCTGCTTTAAAAAATAAATAAATAAATAAATAAATAAACAGATTTTCTTTTAAAGGCACAATAACAAAAACAGAATTGTCAAATTTTAAGTATGACTATGAATGTTGGAAAATGAATAAAGTGGGTGTGAAAATTACAAGCATACTTCAAATGTGACTGGTTTGCTGGATCACGTTGACCAAATTAGGACTAAATCTGCAAGCACTTCTGCAAGAAGTTTGGGTTCCAGGGGGATGTCCAATGACTAAATACTAACTTTTCTCAACTACTCTGAACAAATCAGCTTAACAACCTTTTAAACAAATACACCATGTACACCAATATACAGAGTATAGATATTTATCCCCTCAAAACCTATTTGATACATTTACAAACATTCTCACAGATAATAGTTTAGCAACAGTCAGGTAGAAATAAAAAAGATTGCCATTTGAAAAAAAAAATAATAGTAAATCACAAGCAAATATGAAACTGAGTTGCTATATCCTGCTTCATACACAGGTTCATGCTACCTGTCTCTCTGCAGTGCATACTAGTTTATGAGATATTCTGTTGGGGCATTTTAAACAGAAATAATCAATACATTCATTAGCCAAAGGCCATACATTAAGTTTTACTTATATTGCTCTGTATACCATATTTATTTTTAAAATGACATTTGTGCCATGATCTTCAAACTACCACAGTTCAACCCATTATTACTTGCCTACTACTAGAACATATCAACAGTATTTGACTGACACGTAATGCTTTTCAAAAAAAAAAAAAAAAAGAATGAGTGATCCTAGTTCACTTGTTCCCCTCCTACCTTTAGCAGCTAGTGAGGAGAGAGCTATACCTGGAGCGATGGTTCTTGTCAGGTGCCAGGTATATCAGGTGCAGTTGGTGAGGCTGGGGGTTGAGGCCCACTCTGGTAGGCCCTCAGGAGAACTTTGTGTTTGGTGGCTGATTCCGCTCGTCGACGCTGGTGCTCTCCAAGGAACTCTTTCAGTCGCGTGGTGGTGAAGGTAGAGGTCTGCCGACGCAGCTTCATCAAGTAAGAATCCTGCAGCCAGGCATGGCTGACGCAGTCTTTTGTGGTGGGTCGTGACCTAGGCAAATTTATATTTGCATCAGATGATTATTCTTCTTGATAAGCCCCTGGAGACCTGCATAAACCTGGGGCAACACCACTGGGAAAAGATGTCCCTTTCATTATTGTCCCTCCAAGTTCAATTAATTGGTCCAATGTAATCTCAGCCCATTAGCTGAATGATAATTGTCTAATGAATTTTGGATTTTATTTTTGGTCTTGGTCATCACTAAATGACAGAAGGTAGAAGACCCAAGAAAACTGAAAGGACTTTCCTATTACTACACTGGATTGGCAGCTGCACTCTAAAGAAGCAACACCAATGGCGTGTCCAAAACTGCTCCCTATTCACTATATAGTGCACCATTTTGTAAGAGTGTCCGAAAACCTAGTGCAGAATTTTCAGTGCACTCAAACAATCCCACAACGCATTGCAAAAGTTAGTGTACAACCATACATGTACACTAGCTGACACTAGTAGATAGCAAATACCCAGTGTGCTGTTTAGTAAAAACCTGAATGAGTTAGTATCCAAAACCATTCACTACCCTCCTGAATTCAGTTCAGTATAATGAGTGACTCACTGTATTGAATAACATGGAGAGTAGTGAATAGCGAGCCATTTCAGACATATGGCAAGACTAAACACCAGGCTAAGCTTAATGGGGGAGCTTCTATTAAGCAGAAGGCAGGCACAGGTGTTGCCAATTGAACCGAATTATTGTGGAGAAATTGTCTCCCCCTGGTGGCAGGGCAGCCCAACAGATTACACCCCTGTAATTTAGTTCAATTATCATCTCATCATGGTTGCTAACTTTTTATCCTGTTTGCATTAACATAATTTATATATAATAAGTGTTTTTATTATTATTATTATTATTATTATTATTATTGTATTAAAATGCCAAAGCACTACTGCTGCTATGCTAATGCTACACCCACCATTTCTACAAATAATCTTAATAACAATCAATCTGGTAGACTAATTTAAAACCAAACTTCATAATGAGTATCATAATACAAGTCACATATAAATAACAGTGGATTACAGTTATTAGTGCTTCTAGCCTATAAAACATTGTAGGCAAATCTTGGCCAGTTAATGTTAAACCTATCGTGGCGGCGCAAAGTATATGGCGGCGCTCAAGAGGGAGTTTCAGCAGCCAACACTTGGTTAGTTTGGGGACTTTTTTGGGGTTATTTAAGTTTTTTTTTGTGTTTTCCGTGTGTGGGTATTTTGAATTTGTATTGTGTGTTTTGGACTGGCGGTATTGGTAAGTGAAGCGTCATTCGCTCTCTGGAGTTTTGGATGAGACCAAATTGGGTCTCATTCTCTTGCTTCCTTTTCTTCCTTTTAAGGTTTCAATAAAGGTTTCTTAAAATGCATTAATAGTAGGGTCTCATTAACCCTCCTCATAGTATACAACCAGCTATTTTAACGAGCATTGGACTGAATTTAAACAATGAAATAAGAAAAAAATGTAGAGTAATTCAAGGTATTCCTGGATAACAAACATCAGTGAAAATAACTAAGAACTCTACAATGGCTAGAATGCTTGATGGTGAACACTATATAATTACTCACGTTTAATTGCATTACCACCTAAATAGAAACAGCAAAATACATGTAGGTTTATACAGAATTCTGCAGAGTTTGAACACTCACCATTGGTAGCCATTAAGCATTTTCTTGAGGAAAGCCAAGGCACTTTGGGAAACATTTGGGTACAGCTTAGTCGAGTCAAACTTTGCTGTGAGTATTTTGGTCTCCGTCTGAATCTGGTCTTTCTCTTGGAATGGCAGCCTGCCACTAAGCCTACATACACAAAGTTCAGATAAACTCAGATTCAGTGCCACATACATATTTTAGTCTGAAATGTGCTCTAGGATTACAAAAAATGAGAAATCTATATAGGTATTTTACTCATCATTAAGACACACAATCACAACATTAACATTATAATAAGGCTCCATATTTGTTGTACTTATTGAACCTAAAGAATTCGTACTTACATAAGGTATGTGAGAACCCCTAAACTCCATATGTCTGCTGGAGGTCCCACAACATCCCCTTTAAGCATCTCTGGAGCTTCAGTTATTAGACAAGCAGAAACAAATAAAAGATCATTTCAGTATTTAATGTGAAGATATACAAGTGTTCAGCTAATTAACTTTTTCATGCCGCTGCTCTCCTCACTAACTCCACAAGAGTATGAAGCATTTCTCTTTCAGTCACAACCAAACAAGCCATTAGTTTGTTTTAAAGAGATTCTGCATCCACACTCTATATCCAAACATTTATGTCCACCTTATGATCAGTGAATTTATCTACTTATAGCACACCCACTGTAGACACCATCTTTGACCTGTGCACACAGTGTAGTTTCTATAATTTCTACAGCAAAGCTTGCTTAGAAGCATCTTGCCTAATGCCGAGCATGATTTAGAGGCATATGAAATCTCTAAGCAGTGTGTTCTCTGTGGTGATGGAGCCACATCCAGTACCTTCTGGCTGTTTTGTTTTTGCTCTAGAACAGTGTTTCTCAAGCCTGGTCCTGGAGGCACCCTGCCCTGCATATTTCAGTGGTTTCTCTGCTTGAGCACACCTCCTGCAAACCAGGGTGGAGAAACATTGCTCTAGAACTAACCATCCAACATCAGTGTCTGATCTCACTAATGTTCTCAGGGTTGAATTCCAGCAAATCCTCACAGAAATGTTAAACATTTAATCTAAAGCATTACTGAAAAAAAATACCAACTTATAATCGTTCAGGAAAACTTCAGAAAAGCATGAAATATAAGTACCATCTATTCTTCAAATGTAGAAAAACAAATGTGTTGCACATACCTATGTATTCCAAACTTCCCAGATCTTTACTGTGGTGTTTGAGGAAGAGAGGGTTGAAATGCTGAGCGCTGCCAAAGTCTATGATCTTGATGGCACCGAGGTTGGAAACCATGATGTTGTCTGGTTTGATGTCTAGATGAAGGATCCGGTGATCGTGCAAGTACTCCAGACCCTGCAGGATCTGGACTACGTAACCTACAACATCATCCTCAGAGTAACGGAATCTAGAATGGAAAATACATTTATGTGACAGGCAAATTACACTGTAAAAAATTTGTTAAGCAATAAGTCATGACAACATATTTTTGTCATTTACCTTAACTTATCATATTAGGTTTTGTGATTTCAACTGGATTTTATGAGGTTCAGCTTTCAACTCAAGTTTTTAAATTACTCCAGTGAAGAGGAAATTTGAAGGAGTGTGAAATTGAAATTGTGAGTTATGGCTGTAGGCGGGGCTTTTGTGCGCTCAGGAAAAGCTCCCAGCATGCACTGCTGGCCCATCTTTTTCACTTTTTTGAGGTTTTATTTTCATTGTTGTGTGCTGTGAGAGTGGGAGTAATATATATGTTGTTTATTGGTGTTTGGACCTATTAGGTTTTTCATTGTAGTGAGAAGTGTGTTTCGTCAGAGCCCTCACCCTCAAAGTGAAAAAGCAGCTTTCTGATATTCTTTTCAGAGAGCACCACTTAATGGACCTCCAAGAATATTTCACATTATTTTAGTTACTGACATATATAAGTATGAATTAAAATGAAAATAGCAGCTTAATTTGCTTTAAAACTGACAATTTTATTAAATTGACGGAAAAACCCGAGCTCGCTACGGAAATTCTTGAACGCAACCGTGACGTCACT
Source organism: Hoplias malabaricus (assembly GCF_029633855.1). NCBI lineage: Eukaryota > Metazoa > Chordata > Actinopteri > Characiformes > Erythrinidae > Hoplias > Hoplias malabaricus. Next base: position 69,113,797 of record NC_089802.1, on the reverse strand, counting down.
GAAGGACAACAGCTGAACAACACTGCGGTAAAACACCGTTATGACTGACTGTTATGAGAGTATTTAGCTAAATAACCCACATTATTCATGACAACAGCCTAGCAATAAGCTAAACTCAAATTTAGAGGTACCGTTATTCTTGTAAATGTGATCGAAGGCGAACTCGAATTCATCTGACACTATAAACCTCCGTAATGCAGCTACGTAGCCGAGTATAATCTGAGACACCGAGTTTAGCGAGTCAAGCTAACGTTAACTAACACCAGCTTTTTTTTTTTTTTTTTACACCGGTTGTCACAATAATTAAATTAAGAAACTTAATGTCAATACTTCATTTAACTTAAATACCTATGATGGAATGAGTCATGTGTACTTCACTGTATGTAAAGTTGAAACGACAACCAATTAAAATCAAATCAACTTGCGGAATGTAATTCAAAGCCAAACAAGTCATGAGTTGAAATAAACTGTAATTCTATTTGGATTTAACTTAAAAAATTTAAGGCATCTTTTGAACTCACGTTTTTGAGTTGAATTGGTGAAATTCTTTTTTTTACATATGCTTTTTTTATGTGCAGACATTGGATTAAATGCAACGTTAGAAACAAACACAAACACACTTACCTATCAATAAGACTGTAAAGGATCTCCTTGCCCATGCAGCACTCTGTAATGAGGACCAAGTAGCGAGGTGTGACATAAGCTTCATGCAATGCCATGATTTTCTCGTTATGAAGGGTCTTCAAAATCTCATACTCCTGTATCACTCTCTGCTTAGTCTCTTGGTCGTGGCATATAATCTTTGCCATGAACATCTTCCCAGTGGCATTCTCCCGGCAGTCCCGTATCACACCAAATCGACCTCTGTTTAAAAGACACACAAAAACAATCTTACAGAAAAAAACTACAACAAACGCTTGTTCACATTAGTCACTTTTTTTTTTATTAAAATACACTTAACCCACAAATGTGGCTAATTAAAATATTTGCACAGTAGAGCGCAGGGATGAGAAAAATAATTGATTCTTAATAGTAGCACAATTCTCTCTTGAAAAAATCTATAATCAATGAAAAGTTTCATAATCAATGCAGTTGACTTGCCTCTATTTATTCCAGGGTCCGGAGCCTACCCGGAATTATTGGGTGCAAGGCAGGAATACACCCTAGAGAGGGTGCCAGTCCTTTACAGGGCAACTCACACTAACGCCTACGGACACTTTTGAGCAGCCAATCCACCTACCAACATGTGTTTTTGAATCATGGGAGGAAACCCATATGGACACAGGGCGAACACACCAAACTCCTCACAGACAGTCACCCGGAGCGGGAATCGAACCCACAACCTCAAGGTCCCTGGAGCTATGTGACTGCTACACTACCTGCTGCACCACCGTGCCATCTGCTATAAACACTTCATTGTGGTCGTAGTGGCTCCAAAGCCTACCTGGCATACCACTAAAAATGAACACCACATTTTCCTCATTTTACAGTGAAGACATACATAAACGTCATTAACATCAATTTCATCACTAGCCTCTCACCTGGCTCTTTCATCCAGAAATGTGTATGGCTTCTGTGGAACTCCCTGCCTCAGAGCTGTATCACCTTTGCTGGAAGAGACCACATTTCCCATGGGTGTTTCTGTGGTAGGTGATGTTGCTCCATCCCCAATAGGACTGATGCTGCTTGCTAGAACCACAGGAGGAGAGACTGGAGTAGGAGCCACTCGAGCAGTAGTGGCCGGGACGTATGTAGGGACTGGAGAAATTGGCAATCCCACAGAAGGAGGAGCAGTGTAAGGCCTTTGACTCACAGACTGTATTTGTGTGATGGGGGGAACAATGTTTACAGGGCTGTTTGGTTTGGGGGAGACCAAGGGTGGGACAGACTTGACCTTTGGAGGCAACCGGGTGACAGCAACTGTCTGGACAGTGTTTGTAACATCAGGCTTCTTATCAAGGTCTGTAGGAACAGGAGTGATATCAGGTTCAGATAGCGATGATACTACAGGCTGAGGAGGAGTAGAAGACTCAGATGTAATGGGAGGTGAAGCAGTTGTATTGCTAGTAACTCTCCAAGGTGCAGTGGTGCTGAGAGTCTGAGGAGGAGCGTGGGAGGATAGTGGAGCTGCTGGCTGTGCAGATGTTTCAGCAGCTATGTTCGCACTGGGGCTTATAACAGGAGGGAGAGCTGGGGGAACCATCTTCAACATATCAGGCTGGGGGGCTGAAGCCACTGCCAAACAGATGGAGCATAAATAATAGCATCCCTCACTGATCAAGTCAATAGGATAGACTCCATAACAGTACAACATTACAGATATCCATTCTTTTTTTTTTTTTAAATGGCCATTCTAAGCAATGGTTTGCCATTCTTCAATTGGCAGACATCAAAACACATTTCAGTTTTGCTCTGGAAGCTAATGGCTGCATTAAAGGGACACTAGGTAAGATTTGGTATAGATTTGCAGTGTAACTTGGAGTAATCCACTTTTACAGCACTGTCCTGAAATCAAAGGAGATGTAGCAGTAGCATGACAGGCCCTTTTCTCCCTGTAATAGGTCAGGGAAGGATCACAAGTATTCTGAAGCTGTAATATTAAGGGTAAAATAGTACCTAGTGTTCCTTTAAAATAAGTTACAATTTCAAAAAGACTTGAATGTGTTTTCAGCCCTGAAAAATATACCTGTTGTGAATAAAAATGCACAACAGTTCAGAACAAATTACCACTGACAAATGTCCACTTGTTAGCTAAGAGTATGTAAGCAAGTATAGTCATTAGATATATACCACTCATTTTACCAGTGCAAAAGGAAAGAAGCAAAATTAGAATACTAAACAGGACATTGATTAAAAGCTACATTTGGAGTAAGGGTAAATGGAATGTTTTTTTCCCCACTTTAGTCTTTGCCAATAGCTATGACTCTCCCACATGAAACCAGCCCCCTCATCTTTCTCGGTTACAGCTCATGAACCATCACTGGGCAGTTGGGGAGCTAACAGACGTGTTGGCTCACATTGTGCTGGGAGATGAGCAAGATGGAGGGCCATCCTGGAGTCCTCTTGGACTCCTAGTCACAGATGGCTATGACATCAGGGTAAAGAAAAACTTGTCTAGTTGATTTTAGGCCCAATCATTTCTGTAAAATAATTTCTAAAACAAATGTGTCATGGAAATTTAAAGTTGGATGTTTGTCTCATACCTGGTATATTGATGCCAACTTTCTCTGAGACGTTGCTGTATGGGCCCTGGCCAGCTTTGTTCACACATGCCACACGGAAACGAAAGCTTACACCAGATGGAAGGTCTGTGACATTGTAGTAACAATCTACAATTCCCGTCGCTACAATCAGCCAGTTGGAACCACCTAGAGAAAAATCTAAATGTTGTACATTTTTGGATATAGGGAAAGTAGTAATTTCAGCCAACTTGATGTAGGATGAATGGAAATCAACCTTACCATCAGTCTTCCTTTCAAGTGTGTATGTGCAGGGGGCTTTGTTGTCTGCTGGCTTCCATAACACAAGGGCTGTATTGTTGTAGGTTTGAGGAATTTCGGGGGTCCCTGGACGTTTTGGAACACCTGAAGAGAAGGGAGTAATCATGTCACAGAAGATAACAAATAAGTAAAGGATTTTATATGCTCAAGATTATTGAAAACTTAATCAAGACAGTCACCAGCCAAAGTCTGGACACTACCCATAATTAAATGCAGGTTTTATCTCACAGCATATTTCCATAATTTTATCACATTTTCTCTGCCAATCATATGAGTATGTTTGTCCAAACCTCTGCCTGGAACTTCCAATGTGAATGAAAAACTGAACATTAACGTACAAGCCAAGGACAAGGTACAGGAGCTGGTCACAGAGGCTAAGTTATTTGTTGCCACACACTCATAAAGTCCAGCATCTTTCTTGCGTGTCTTCATAATCATCAGAAGTTCTCTTCCATCCGGGCTAGACATCAGATTCATTCTGTCATCCATCTCTAAGGGTTTCTTATCTAGATTCATAGAAACACATAGTGGAGTATTTACAGAGCCTGAAACTGTCAGCCAAGGCAAAGAATGACAGATCAAACAAATCGTACCTTTCATCCACGCAATGTTTGGATGGGGACTGCCAGCTGGGAGACAACTCAAGGTGACTGGATCTCCCTCCAAAAGAATGTGGTCCTTCAATTTGATATGGAAAACTGGAGGAAAATCTAAACAAGACCAAATGTATTTTAAACATCTATGTCTTGATGGCAAGTAACATAACAAGAGCTTGTGACACTAAATATGGCATACCAGAGGCAGATCTTGCGTATCGATGAGAAGCCTGAATATCATCTTCTGTAGGAGTTGAGGGTGCAGTTGACTGAGAAGGTGTCCTGTCTCTTTTAGCTCTAGACAAACCCCATCGGTCCCATCGAGACTTGCGGTCACTTTCAGGGGCTTTATAGAAAAACAGGAAATTAATATAGGTTTGTATTTTACAGAATCATTTCCATTAAGTAAAAAATTACTGCCAATTTACTTACCATTGTTCCCTATTCTTCCAAAAGCTAGTTATGATTAAAAAAACCTGAGCTGCCAACTTTAAGCTGAATTAAATGCATTGTCTTAAAAGATTTTTGTTATATATCTTGAATTGATATCATGAATTTTTGTTAAATATCTCGAATCAGAAACAGATATCACCTACTTTGAGAGGATTTTATAGACTGGGCACTTGATGTAGAGTCTAGAGATTCTTTGGACACTGTGCAGGCAGTCTGCGAGGCTAACTGGTTCTCAGGAATGTCCATCTTCTTTAAACTGACATCTTCAGACTTAGAATAACGGAGACGTGAGAGCAGAGGTGTTCGGTTCCCCTCTTTTTTAGGTTCTTTGTCTCCATTTCTGTCTTCAGAGTGACTTCGGTTTCTTAAAGTCCCGGAAAAGGATTCAAACTTCTTGCGCATTGCTAAAACCGGCGAGTCATTGACTTTCTTGGTGTCTTGCTTGTCCTTGGATTCATCTGGGACCTCTGCATTCACTTCATGAAGTGCTTCTTTATTCTCTTTCCTTTCCTGTGACTTACTACGCATTCTGTCAGATAAACCAGAAACCTTTGACTCAAATCTGCGTCTCATTGTAAGAACAGGTGACTCGGTCGCCTTCTTATGGTCCCTTTCTGAAATTTCTTTATCGCACACAGAGTCCACAGCATCAGTTGCTTTTTTGTCCAGAGATTTACTGCGCCCCAGAGCCCAGGTCACTCTCCGTCTGGAATCAGAAGAGTCTGAATTTTTCTCGTTTGAATTATCCTCTTTTCTGTCAGTGGAATGTGTCTTTCTTACACGCAGAGACAATCTGCCAATTACCCCAAGGTCAGGATCCCTGTCGACCTCTCTAAGGTCTTGAAACGACTTTGACTTTTCCTGCAATCCTCTTGAGACGAATTCTAGCGGCGAACCCATTGGCCCTGGTCTATAAACTTCTTCACCCGACTTTCTTGGGAGAACAGGGGATTTTTCCTCTGTTTTTGTCCTTGTGAGGCGCTTCAAGCCACGTGTTAAGGAGGATTCTCGCTTCTTAAACCTTGCTTCAAAGACTTCCTCTGAGTCAATGTCTTTGATATCAGATCTGAGAGCTGGTTGCGGTGCTGGAGAAGGCTGTGCCACTTTGGAAAAAACAGCTGGATGCTCAATGCTTGATGAAGATTCTATTTCGGAAACATTCAAGACTGGTGAAGCACGGTACTGGCCATTTGGTAGCACTGAGTTAGAATTAGTTGAAGGTATGTCATGTGGAAGAACTTCATTATTTAGAGAAGACATCGGTTCTTCAGTCTCCATTTTCTGGTTATTATCTGGCAAGAAATATTCACTTTGCTCCATTCTGTTTCTTTGCTCCTCCTCTGTGATTTCTTTAGCGTCTACTTTGAATAGCTTGGGAGAAGTCTCCAAAGGCGACTCAGACTCAGGGTCTAAAATGATTAGCTCTGACGACTTGGACTTTGTTTCCTGCAGTTTGCTCTCTCCAGACTGTGCTGATGGTATCTCAAGTGGAGCTCCAGATCTTCTATGCAGGGACATGGGCTCTGGATCACCTTGAGTGAAGGAAGAGCTCTTCCGGTACACTTTTGTCTTGGGTGGGCTCTCTCCTGGACTATCGCCGGTAGAAGTGGCTCGGGTTACCCCACTCATTCTAGCTCTCCTCAGGTTGCGGTCTAGAGAAGATGTCCGCCGTTCATCGTCAACACCCAGAGTCTCAAACAGGGGGCCACGTAGGCCGCTCAGCTTCTTATCCATTGAGCCTCCTCTGAGAAGCCTCTGCCTCATGAGTTCCAGTTTCAATGCATAGTCTTCCTGGCTTAATTTACCCATACTAGGACTGTTACTCCTATGTGGCAGCTCCATGGACATTGCTTTTTTTATGCTCTTCTTGCTTTCCTCTGAAGCCTCCTCTGTAGCACCCTCTTCAGGTGAGATGTGGAGAAGAAGTGCACTGTCAGCAGAACTTCCTCTTCGCATGACACGCCTCCTCGGCTTGGCCGAGGCCTGTTCTGCCTCCAAACCCGACTCAGCTGGCAATTCTTGCTGCTCTGTACTTTCTCCACTGTCTGATTGGTCCATATCCGTTTTATGATCAGATGGCTCACACTCTGTAGTATCCATTTTTGGATTAACAGATTGGTAGCCGTCATTGGATGCTTCAGCACCATCTTCGTCCTCGTGAATCTCGGTCAGAGACATACGGGAACCAGAAAACATCATTGTAAGAGGCATGGGTATGAAAGGCAACTCATCAATGTCCTCGTCAGAGTCAGAAGAGGATGAAGGTGGTGGGGAGCCCTCTTTGAAATTTCTGGCCACAGCAAGGGACACATGATTAGAGGAGTCATCAAGTAGCTCTGGGATGGACCTCATCACCATTTTAGACTTGTAGCTGATGAGCGAACGCTAAGAAAGTAACAGTGAGGGAAATTAGCAGTTTCCCAAGAGATTTCCAAAGTCTTATCTTGAATTAAATAGTTTCTAATTACCTGCCATTTCCGTCTTGCCAAAAGTTGTTTGTGTAATGTGGTGCTGATGCTCCTTCCTTTTGTTAGAGTCTTGGAAGAGAAAAATTACAATTATTCTGATGTAAGTAAAAACACTTCTAATACAGGGGTTGGATAATGAAACTGAAACACCTGTCATTTTAGACCACAATAATTTATTAGTATGATGTAGGGCCTCTTTTTGCGGCCAAAACAGCGTCAATTCGTCTTGGGAATGACATATACAAGTCCTGCACAGTGGTCAGAGGGATTTTAAGCCATTCTTCTTGCAGGATAGTGGCCAGATCACTACGTGATGCTGGTGGAGGAAAACGTTTCCTGACTCGCTCCTCCAGAACACCCCAAAGTGGCTCAATAATATTTAGATCTGGTGACTGTGGAGGCCATGGGAGATGTTCAACTTCACTTTCATGTTCATCAAACCAATCTTTCACCAGTCTTGCTGTGTGTATTGGTGCATTGTCATCCTGATACACGGCACTGCCTTCAGGACACAATGTTTGAACCATTGGATGCACATCCAATTAATGAAGATTGGCCACCAGGCTGGTCCAATTTAGCCATGAAACCTCCCACACTAAAATGACAGGTGTTTCAGTTTTATTGTCTAACCCTGTATATGAATCTAAATACACAAATCAGATATTCTTACTTACCTTGAACCAAGGATGTCGAAGGCATTCTGTGACATCAGGTCTCCTGGGATAGCACAAATATAAAAAGTGTGGTGTCATGAGGCAATTCGACTACAAATTTGATTAATTTAATGCTATGAAATATTCATAGGGTATTTCAAGGGACTGAAAGGTAAGCACTCACAGTCTGTCTGCTACAAGAAGCTTAATGACAAATCCCTTTGCCTCTCTGCACAGGTCTGCAAACATGCTCTCTTCAAATGCCACATTAGAATGCCTAATGTTGAGCAACGTGTCCCGATCATTTTCACCAGCAAAAGGAGACACTCCTGTGAGGCTGTAAAAAAGTAAGATCCTGTTGAATCAAACTGGATGAAGGACAAAAATGACATAAATATAAACAAATCAATGCATAGATAAATAAATAAATAGTCATGAAGAAAATTGCATCAACTAAATGTCTTAAATTTACATTTCTACTTTGTTTTTTCACATTTATTTAATCTATGTATTTCTGCATTTATTTATTTCTGTATTTCCACAGGGATGGACAATTACACACAAGGGCCACTTACGGACAGAAGCATTGTTTCTGTCTGTCTCAAACAAATCATCCATCTTAATAGTTATAGAGTTTGATGGCCACAGGTAGGAATGACCTCCTGTGGCGCTCTGTAATGCGTTTCTGTGAATTAGGAATTTGGTGAATTTCAAAAAATGTAGACAGAGATTTTACTTTTTTTATACAGCCACTGTGCTGCGGAGATGGAACAGAAGACACGTCTCTGCTTTAATGTCCCCATTCTATCTGTTATACTGTCTGGACATGAGCTACTGAGCTGTTCGCCACTAAGCTAATTTGCCACGCAGACGAATCCTGCTTTAAACTGGTGACACAAGTGTCAATAGGTGTGTATATATGACTGGCGCCCCCTCCAGGGTGTGTTCTCGCCTTGTGTCCAATGATTCCGGGTAGGCTCCGGACCCATCGCAAACCTGAACTGGATAATCAGTTACAGATAATGAATGAATGTTATTTTTTTGTCCTCCATATAACTATACTAAACAAATTCATGCACCCTTTCTTCAATATGACACCATGCAGCTGATAATAAAACATTAAATAAGATCAAATACACTTACCACAAGTATGTTATAACTCCCACTGGCCTAAGAGGGAAATATAGGGTAAATAGATGAACTTGATAAAAATGATAATTAAAACTTAAAGTGTAACGTGACAAACTCAGCTGTGTACCAGATATCTGTTGCTCTGGAGATAGGTGATTGGTTAACAATTTCAGGGGCAATGAATTCAGGAGTCCCATATTTACAATACTGTGCTTCATTAAGTGTGATCTTCAGAGCACTGCCGAAATCACAAATCCTGATCTGGTCACTCTTGGGGTCTGCCATAAGAATGTTTTCTGGCTGGAATGTACAAATGGTTATTTGCAGCCTTCTTCAGTGATCAAGTACCATTAAAAAAACAAAACATAATTTGTAGTCCTGGGAGTTGCCCTACCTTTATATCCAAATGAACAATGTCATTCTGATGAAGATATGAGATGCCTTCTAGTATCTGTCTTACACAAGCCCGAATCTATAGGACATTAAACAATCTTTTTTCACATTTGTGTTTATCTATTTTTATTCAGATTTACTGAACATAAAGTCAATGAACTCACCTCAGACTCCAAGATTGTGGTCTTCTTTGTCAGTCTTTCCAAAAGCTCCTCGTGGCAACTTTAGTGAACAGTAAAGAAAAATAAAGCAATAAGTGACAAATCTGTTTATTTTGCATTTTTGTTTGATGACCCTCTATAAGGAGTATAGGCCTAGTTCCTCCTATTATCTTCTTCATAAAACAATGTTTTTGTTTCCAATGTAATCTTCCTGGGCAGCACAGTGGCGCAGCAGGTAGTGTCGCAGTCACACAGCTCCAGGGTCCTGGAGGTTGTGGGTTCGATTCCCGCTCCGGGTGACTGTCTGTGAGGAGTTGGTGTGTTCTCCCTGTGTCCGCGTGGGTTTCCTCCGGGTGCTCCGGTTTCCTCCCACAGTCCAAAAACACACGTTGGTAGGTGGATTGGCGACTCAAAAGTGCCTGTAGGTGTGAGTGTGTGTGTGTGTGTCTGTGTTGCCTTGTGAAGGACTGGCGCCCCCTCCAGGGTGTATTCCCGCCTTGTGCCCAATGATTCCAGGTAGGCTCCGCGACCCTGAATTGGATAAGCGGTTACAGATAATGAATGAATGAATGTAATCTTCCTCCAACATGTAATTTGTATTTCCCACCATCTTCTGAATTTTGCATATCTCCCCATGTACATGTATTAAAAAAAAAACGAATGTCCCCATTCTCAACCATGTCCTAAACCCCAATGTATCACTGACCCACAATTCTCGGCTAGCTCAGAAACCCTCCCCAATACCATGTTGCACTCTTCACACTATGGAATCAAATTGCGTTCATGTATATGATTTGAAATTCAGTTTGTCTTTAATAGAGGGTAATGGCAGCCATGTCCCTGTACATTCACATAAAAAGGATACAGCTCAGTGATGATAACCACAAAATTTTTCTTCTCAAATGCATCATGGAAGTAGAGGATCCTCTCGTGATCTAACTCAGCCAAGAGCTCCATCTCCCTTAGAGCCAAAGCTTTCCTTTTGGCTCGAGCTGATATGAACTTTGCAGCATATTCCAGCTTTTCTTTTTTCTGGGTCACTCGTTTAACGTATGAAAAAGATCCCCTGCAAAATAAATAAATAAATAAAATGAAAAGAATGCATTTCAAATTTATTTGAAGCTTTTAAAAGCAGATGTAAGGAAATTCAGATGGATTTTACAAATTCTGTGCCAACTATGAAAGCCTCTCTGGCTTGACAGACCTGCCAATTTCCTTGTGGATGTCATAATAATCTGTTAGCCTACGCATCCGCCTTAGAATGGTCCCCTCATCCTCCATCTGCTCCTCCTCTTTCTCCACCTGTTTTGCTTTAGTTTAGCACACAAAAAAATAAATAAATAAAATTGCAAAGAATATTTATAAACCCCACTTCGAGATAACTTTGGACACTATGTGAAATTAATTAAAAACAAGTATCTTTGATTTGCTCATTTCAATTTTTTTTTATTGAGGTTTTTAAAAGTTATTTTATTTATTTTTGTTGTTTTTGTTGTTGTTGTTTGAAACCTCTATACTACCGTGTTACACCTTTCCTTTTAATTACACTTGTTGATCATTTAGGAACTTAACTACTGCTGATTCTTTCTTCATACAACTTTTAACCTACCCTTCTCCAAAAGATACATAGTGCATTTTCTGCAGTGATAAGCCCAGTGTAGCAACAACAGAGACCCTATTTACCATATTACAGGTCAGTGAAGCATCAGAATGTTTCTGAAGCTGTAAATCTGAGGTAAGAATATCACCTAGTGCTCCTTAATTTAATAGAAACTTAATCATAAATCAATTATATTTGTCCATCTTCATTTTACACAGTATTGGATTTTTTTCTAACAATGACAAAAATGCAGAATAAATGTATTACTTAAACAGATCCCAGTTAACTAGCGCGATTAATCATGTTACTGAATCTAATGGAAATCTTAAAGTTATACATGTGCCTTTGGATATTCTTAAAAGACTTTCTGTAAGTATATATGTAATTAACTGTTTTTATTTCAATGGACTATTTTGCATTCAGAGTTATGCATTCTGTAACCACACTGACATCTAACAACCCATTAATTTTCTCTTAAATCTGACAACCATGATTAGTGTAATATCTGTCCTACTGAAATGTGCAGCAAGAACCTACAGGAAGAGTAGCCATTTTTAATATTAAACCAAAAGGTGGTACTAAGCATGTCTGTAAACAATGGAACAAAAAATATCTTATTCATATTTAACTTGTTACAATGTTAGGGTTAGTAAAGAGTAAGAATAATGATTCTAACTACGTGGAAACCTGGATAAGGTATTCTCAAGTTGGAGAAAAGATTAATAGATGTGTGGACCCACTTTTAACGTATTGATGTCTACAGCATTAAATGAACACTACACCTAATACATATTAAAAATACATGAATGCAAATGTATGCAAACAGCCACTGATTATTTCCTGTTTATGTATTACCAGTTTGGACAGCGAGCTCAGCCTTGCAGGAGGTTTCGCCTGCTAGGTTCTTAGCTGTGCAAGTGTACACTCCTGAATCTTCGAGCTGTGCATTGAGGACTACAAGGGAGCATTCTTGGTCGTCATATACAAAAGAGAAATGACTGCTCTCTGCAAGCAGTACATTGTCCTAAAAGATAAACACAGATCACATGTCATTATTATCATGTTTTAAGATGCACTATTTAGGCAAATGTTTCTTGACACTGTTGAAATGAGCGTGACCCCTTTTGAAACACTAAGAGCATCCACTCTACTGGGAAAGCATTCCAGCAGATGCTGTAACATTCCTGGGTAGATTTGATGGCATTCAGCCACATGTGCGTTGGTGAGGTTAGATACTGATGTTAGATTGTTAGTTTTCGATCAAAATGCCACTTGAGGTTATTCTGTAGCTATTGGATGAATACACTTCCAAATCTCCACAGCCTCATACTGGAGGATTTATACACCTTTATTTTGCATTGTGACCTTCTGTGGAGCATCCCATTCTGTTGACAGTTATTTTGGGAGTGTCCTTCAGGTCTGTTATGTCTAAAGGCATCAAAAAATCTTGCTCTATAGAACAGTCCAAAACTGAAAATAATGATGGACGCTGACCTTGGGATAGTTTACGGAAGCTCACCTTGTACCACAGAATGTCAGGGTCAGGTTTTCCATTAACAACCACAGCAAAACGAGGTGTTTCACCAACACAAACATCCAAGTCCTCCATGATTGTTTCAAAAGCAGGAGGTGCTAAAATTGACCAAATCAGAGCAAACAGACATAATTAATCCAGTTTGGACTGCTTGAATGTAGATGTTGTATTGCGTTACATTGTTGTATAGTGTTAGTAAAACAAATATTTTATGAGCAGCAACAATTACCTGCCATTGCAAGCTGGATAGTGCAAAGGTCACTGCCATACTGGTTGTTTGCCATACAAATCACCTGCCCAATATCTGTTCCCTTCACCCTGGATATCTGCAAAGCATGCTGGTCATCATCTGGCATGAGCATCTCGTATGCACCAGGTTTATTCACAAGCATCACACCTCTCCTAAACAAACAATGATTTGCTTAGTATTATACAAATAAAAAATTAGGGGATAGCCTGTTCTTTTAAATCAGCATTCTTACATTTTCCAAGTGATTGTTGCTTGTACGTGGTTGAGAATGACTGTGATGGTAACAGGCTGGTTCTCCACTGCATACACAATATCAGGCTTATCCAGGATGACTGGTGCTTCACGTAAGTACTGCCCTGAAATTGAGGTGGAAAATAATTTAAGCAATCTGTTTAGAATTTCCAGCACGCTCTCCATTATAGTGAAGCTTAAACTGAACTGAAGCTGAAATGTCAGAGCCTAAGACTCTATGTAATTTCATAAAAAGCCATGAAAATATATGACCATTAAGCAGCACTGTCCCGAAACTGACATTTTAATTTGTTTATTACACAGTACATAATACACATTAAAAAAAGGTCTACAAATATCATATATGTATGGAATATATATGAATCTTAACTGGCTTAACTTGGCCAGCTTCTGGTTATCTACAGGCAGTGTTCAGGTACCTTTATTGATGAGTTGAATCAGGTCAGTAGGTTGAGAGGGCTTGCTGAAGGCTTTTCCAGTGCTGCACATGACCCTGAATGCATATCTGACTCCTTTCGAAAGGGAGGTCACGGTGTATGAGGTCTCCCTCACATTGGACGCTATGATTGTCCACTGGATAGAGCCCAAAGCCTGTTGCTGGACAGCATACATGAGGGAACTAGGGTCTGTTTACAAAGGCACATAGGAAATATTACATCTGCAATTAATACGGACCTTCATAATGATCAAAATAATATTTAAAAAATATATATTATGAAACTGATGGCAAAATCAATGTAGACAGAGTAATATCACATGTAAAAACTGTAAGTAAAAACAAAATGGATGCGCATTGTTCACTTTTGCTATCTAAGACCATTTGGCAGCAGTTTCATAGAATGATTCCTTGGCCAAAAAAGTTAATATAATCATTTTAATGAGCGAGTCAGGGGACGAATTATAAAGAGCTTAATACGTCATAATCCATTATATATTTGGCTTATTCTTAGAAACACATGTTTTTGGGTGAAGCACTACTTTAAGATAAAACTGTGTTTTAAAGATAAAAGTGTTTGTTCTCATCTCTCCAAAGTTATGTTGGTCAAAACACTGCATGACTACGGTGTAGTGTTGTTTTTCAAATGACCATTATTACTGTGCTTAAATCTATTTGCTTAAAATGGGCTTTGCCTGTAATGCAGCCATTTTCCTTATACAACATTCTGCAAATCTTTTTTTTGAAGAGTGCTGATTCAATAAAACAACTTTACATAGCAAAACAATGTATATTTAAAACAGGGACACGCAGAGGCAAAACCATAAATCAAAGAGTGGTGGTTCTAATCAACTAGGTTTTAAAAGCAATTTAAAAGCAGTTAAGACTGCACTATTATAAATACAGTGCCTTATTACAGATGCATGAGCAACTGCACAAATCCTGCACTATACTGCAATAATATGCAATACGGCTATTTACCGATAGATGGATCAAGATTCTTAGGTCGTTTCCAGCTTATGGTGATGGTCCTTCCAGTAATAGACTCAACTACTGGAGGCCCATCAGGGGGTTCAGGGATGATGTCTGTTGAGGAAAAAAAAAAATTCTAACTTTTAGCTCCTCTACAAATGTATGACAGTGGTTCCCACACTAGAGGGAGGACCCCCAAGTAGAGCAACTTGTAATGGTAGAAACTGACCTTCAGTCTTGTTTAAATATTTTATATTTAGTATAGCATTGTGAGTGCATGAGGCTAGTTCTCTCAATGGATGTGCTTGGTGAAATGTGGACACAGCATTCACTTTATTTTCACAGATTAAAAGGCTTAGACATGCTGAACATTTGTTGCATTCATTGTGGTCTTTTACCTAATAAGTAACAGAACTCTTGACTTAGTCTTTACATGTATATGTGAATATATATTTGGTTTACTGACCACACCTCAGGAGTGAATCTTACCTGTCACATATAGATGAGCATAGCATGTTGCCTTCCCCACCTTATTGGAAATAACACTTTTATACACACCACTGTGGCCATGACACACTGAACGAATGACCAGACTGTGGACATCCCTGTCTAGAAAAGAGAGAAAAGAACGTAAGCAGTGATTTAGGGGTTTAATTAATCTGTATTGTTATACTCTGAAGAGAGCAGAGGAAATGGTGATGGGCCAGACTTGAAAGTTAAGGTCATGATTGACTTACACTGTGTCATCTTCCTGTCTTCACTACTTTCTATCTTCTGGCCGTTATGGTACCAGGTGATGGTAGGGTATGGCATGCCTGTTACTTTGCACTTCAGTACTGCCTCTTTCCCCTCTACTACTTCGAGGTCACTAAGAGGTTTGATGAAGTCAGGCATAGTTCTGCGTTCCAGTTCTCCCTCCAGCACCTCTGGTTCCTCTGGGATGGAAGGCATCTTCTCCAACCTTGACCTGACACAGACAGAAATATATGTAGAATTCTATATAGTAAAGAAATATAATTTATAAGATATTATTTTTCTGTAAAATCGTTAGTATTGGGTATATTCAATATCATTTAGTTTCATTTCAGAATTAATTAATGTTACTTACTACACATTACATTATAGGTAGTTTTTCTTGTCAAAATTGCCACAGATTAGTTCATTTATAGACAATCAAATATGCACTTAATGCACTACCAATTCTGTAGTAACATTTGGAATAATTCTGTAATAACTGGGAAAGTGTGTTTAATGAATTAATTAATCTTAAAGATGAGCTAAGTTTAACATTAGAAAATATCTGTTACAAACTAGCATTAAACTTGCTAGCATTCTGCGATCCTTATGGTCCAGCTTTGAATGTTTATAGCAATGTTTTAAAGATATTTGATGATCAATGATTTACTACATTCTCTCAGTTATAAATAGTGATAAATAATGAATAAACTTAATTTAAGGAGTTCAACTTCACAATAGCTAGCTACCTAATATTAGCTAACAATGAACAGTGTAGTAGGCACATGAAAAAAATCAATGTTTCACTGCTACAAATTGTTTGAGAAAATGTCAAGTATTAAGTCTCATTACGACAATTTAAAAGCTGAATGTTATTAAAGATAAATCTAAAACAACAAATTGATGTAAAAATGCATTCCCAACACAAACAACAGTCACTGGCAAATCTTTAGACAGCATTTATGATTTTTTTTCCTTTATATTTAACCTAAATATAAATTTTAGCCTAAATCTCATGTCTTTTATACAAGCCACACTGTCAACATAAATGTCTACAAAAATAATCATTAATTTGTGTGCAAAAGAATTAATCTGTGATTACTCTTCTCTACCACTAGGTGTTCCTGCATATGCATGGTAAAATGTAGAGCAAATTCAGCTACTTAAAGTGCACACACTGTTGACACAGGGTTTAACTGACCATAGTGTGCATAATCTTCTTTGAAAACATGACAAAATGACTGGAACACTCTGGAGCAGCTGGACATGATTTTAAAAGGTCACCAGGACAAATCCTGAATGTAGGCTTGAGTAGAAATAGCACCCCAGCATTAGGTTGTGGAGCTCTGTGTTCTCTGGAGTAATAGAACACCATTTAATATATGATCAGTTGGAGTGCTGTTTGAGTTCCAGAAGTAATGGTTTAACATCACTACCTCACTTCATATATACAATTTTCACAGCAGTTTCCCATACAGTCTACTGTAAAGCCTTCCTAGAAAATCAGAGGCTGTTACAGCCTCAGAGATCATCAATTTCCCTATTAATACACACAATTATGGTCATATACAACTACCATAAAAATAATGAATCAAAATATGAATAGGTTATTCTTAAAACCGAGTTGGAAATGTAGACATCGGGTGTTTAGAAACAAATAATGCAGGACAGGATTTCCCAAGGTTAGGTTTAGAAAGGCACTGATATTTAATACAGATGGTATGTCTTACATGTGAGAGGATATGACTGGTCGAGATTCCTGCACATAGAGATCCGCTGAGCATTCAGCCTTCCCATGAACATTTTGAGCAATGACAGAGTAAAACCCTTCACATTGCTGGGTAGCATGGGAGATGAGCAGGGAGTGTCGCCCACCCTCAATGAGAATATGAATATTTTCATTCTCTAAAATTGCTTGTCCTATGGGAGAGAGAGAAAACAGACATTTCCTTGAATAAACCATTTCCTCGAAAATACCAGTGCCGCTTAAAGTAATCCAAACTGGTATTTGCTTTCATAATGAAAAGAGATCATTATAAATGGTTCCTGCTAGACTACAAGGTTAACCATGTTAGGATCCTTGGTAGAGTTAATGATTAATTTAGAAAGCTTGGGTAAGAACAAAACAAAATATCTAGGGGCACTGATGATATGTCTCACCACAGTGGGTCCATGTAACCTCAGGAGATGGTGTGCCACTGACTTTACAGTCAAATCGTGCACATCGACCTTCAACGACCTCCAGGGCCTCCAGTTTTCTTGTGAAGAGGGGTTCCTTAGAGGGTATGACAGTGAGCATGGCACTGCTCATGAGCTCCCCTGATCATCACATATGAAAAAGATAAACCGCATACAACATTTTAACTGAGCTAAAAACTAACATCATTTCAGAAAACATTTTTTATTTTGCTTTTTTTTTCATTTGTTTGCTTTTGAAGAACCAGTGTATAAGACTATGCCACTATGCCAACACTGCAAAATACATCCTGGTTTGCAGAGCTATTTCAATTATGAATGGATGAAATTTAAATCTCATGTTCAACCATCACATTTCATTAATAAAATGTGGAAGTAAAGATAAACCTATAAAATTTAGAAAAGACTGATGTACAGTATATGTACTTAACAACACTGAACAATGAAATAAGCATTTCAGGATACATATAGTTTCTGATTAGTATCCATTTATTGCCTGTAACGACTTATCCAGTTCAGTTTCCTCCGGGTGCTCCGGTTTCCTCCCACAGTCCAAAAACACATGTTGGTAGGTGGATTGGCGACTCAGAAGTGTCCGTAGGTGTGATTGTGTAAGTGAATGTGTGTGTGTGTGTGTGTGTGTGTGTGTGTGTCTGTGTTGCCCAATAATGCCTTGCGCCCAATGATTCTAGGTAGGCTCTAGACCCACCGCAACCCTGAACTGGATAAGGGTTACAGATAATGAATGAATTAATGAGTTATTCTATTTAAATAGTTCATTTAAAGTTTAAATTCATTAAATGACTAATTGTAATTGTTAATTCCCATGAATAAATGTTTAATCAAAAGAGAATCAGTTTAATCAAAGCTTGATACAGAAATTTGAATTTTAGCTTTATACTGGAGGTTCACCTTTTGCTGTGCTGAGTTTGCAGGTGTAGCAGCCGCTGTCATCCTCGTGGACAGATCTTAGCAACAGGCGGCACCTCTTCCCATCAAACTGCATCTTACAATCTAGTAGTGCCGGCTGAATCAGCTTCCCATTGGACAGCCAGTCCACATCTATGTCCTGGGGCCCAGTAACTTGACACTCAAACAAGGCCGTTTTGCCAGCACGGACCCTTACATCCTGCACAGGGCTGGTGATGGCTAAAATCTCTGGAGGAGGAGGAGCTGGGGAAGAAATTGGTTGCCATGGTGATTAAAAGAATGGCAGACGGTAGTGGACTAAAGATTTGACTACTTTATTAATTGATTTCTATCCCTCTAAGTTTCTCTCTCTCTCTCTCTCTCTCTCTCTCTCTCTCTCTCTCACCTTTCACCTCCAATCGGCATTCTGTCTGCTTGGTGCCGCATTCATTAATAATCTTGCATGTGTAAAAACCCGCGTCTGATTTTCCAACCGAGTTGATTCTCAGCTCACACTTCCCATTGTCCATTTCACGGAGCTCATGCTTGCCATCTGTTCTGATACTGACTGTGTCCTTCAGCCTGAAATGACATTTGCTTTATTTAACTGACACAATTCATCATCTCCATTCATTTACAAAATAGACTATGGATCAGTTGTAAAAGTTTTATGATTAGTCAAAATTCCAGGGAACAAAGAGTAAAACACAGTCTCATAGAAAACTGAACAACGTAAATATCTCTCTCTCACCAGTACACCACTGGCTTCGGCTGCCCACACACCTGGACACACATAACAACTTCTTCTCCCTCTGTCACAAGCTGGTCACCCAGAGTAACCTAAGAATAAATTATCATTAGTATTAACAGACCAGCAGAAATTGACATCAGCTCAGGTGAAAGGTAAAAACAAGATTAGGTCATTTATTACAAACAAGCCAAGACTGTTAAAGGAATAATAGAAAAGTATATGCACCTGGAATGTGGGGGGTTCCTTAATATACGGCCTGTTTATAACCTCATAATCCACACATTCCTCCATGGGGCTCAAAAACTCCTCATCCGAAGCCACTGGGCTACAGCTCTGCTGCAGTGGCAAGCTCAAAGATCCACCTTTTCTGGGAATAGATTCTGAAACAGGACACAACAGGACAAGTAGTTATATGGTAATTGAGACATTATAATATAGCGAGAAGCATAAACAAACAGTATGGAATATTTAACACTTCAAGGTTCATTTGCCTTAAAACCTCACTTTCTAAACACACACACACACACACACAAACAAACACAGAGCTGTTTCCATGTTTGAGTCCCAAGCTGCACAGTATCGTTGATTTTCTCCATTATCGCTCCTGTGTCCGATGCTAAAGCTCTTCCTGAAACTTTTACTCAGCAAATTAAGACACTATAAATTCAAAAATATAAATAAATTCAAAACTGCACTGAGATATTATAATAAAGTAACAAAGCAAACTTTCTTGTTGTGATTACATTTTTAGGCACTACAAATATAAATTTATATCCATTGTGCTGATCTTACATTGATTAATTGGTTAAGTAATTAACCTTACATTTAAATGTCCATTATTAAAAGCTTAAGTCTTAAGAAGGCACAATGCAATTAAACACAATTAATTGCAGCAAACTGTCCAAATTTTTTTGAACATTAGTTTAAAATTTTTTAGAGGAAAGTAAATTTTGCATTTCAGTTGGAAAGGTCCCAGAGTCTGGGGGAAGAGTGGAGAGGCACACAATCCAAGCTGCTTGAGTCTAGTGTGAAGTTTCTACAATCAGTGATGGTTTGTGGAGCTGGTGTTGGGCCACTGTGTTATATCAAGTCCAAAGTCAGCGCAGCCATCAACCAGAAAATTTTAGAGCACTTCATGTCTCCCTCTGCTGACAAGCTTTATGAAGATGTGGATTTCATTTTCCAAAAGGACGTGGCACCTGTCCACACTGCCAAAAGTACCAATACCTGGTTTAATGACCACAGTATCACTGTGTTTGATTGGCCAGCAGACTCCCTTGACCTACACCCAATAGAGAATCTATGGAGCATTGTCAAGAGAAAGATGCGAGACACCAAACCCAACACTAGCTGAAGGTCACTATCAAAGCAACCTGGGACTCCATAACACGTCAGTAGTGCTACAGGCTGATCGCCTCCATGCTATCCCACTTTGATGCAGTAATTCATGTAAAGGGAGCCCAGAACAAGCATTGAGTGCATATACTGTACATACTTTTTAGCAGGCCAACAGTTCTGTATTAAAAATATATTTTTTAATTGGTCTTATATAATATTCTAATTTTCTTTTGGGTTTTATTGGCTGTAGGCCATAATCATCAACATAAAAAAAATAAACGCTTGAAATAGATCACTTTTTTAATTGAATTACTGAAATAAATGACTTAATAAATATATTTTTGATGATATTCTAATAGTACTGTGCAAAAGTTTTAGGCACCAGAGATTACGAAATTCAAACTCACTCACACCTACTACTTATTTGTTTTATATTATTATTTTTTCATATTTACTGTGATTATATAAAACTTTATACAAGCACCACATCGAACTTAGGAACTGTAGATAGATAGATAGAGAGACAGATACATAGATAGGTAGGTAGATAGATACACAGTCAGATATTTCTGATTCCACTCAATGCCAGGGCGGATGTTGCCATGGCAGCGCAGAGCTTGGCAACCGAGGATAGAGAGATTACAGAGGGTCGTGGCATATGAACAGAAGCAGATGGCAGTGAGAGTGAGTTCTAACTGACCACAGCTGGAGATACAATTGATTAATCCTTCAGTCTCTGACCCAATCACAATGTTTCCACTCATAAGAGGAACTGCCGAGGCTCCAACACTCCATGTGAGTGGAAAATTCCAGAAATACTTCATTGGAGTGGTCTGACAGTAGCCTACACTATAATGCACTTATTACGCCTGATGTACCGTGTATGGCTAGCTTGTGTCAACAGGGCCAGGAAAGACTTGCCTAAACAATCTGCTTATTTATGTCCTGCTAATTTCTAAAAAAAAAAAAAAAAAAAAACACTCACTAAACCTTTGAAAGTGTGCTGAATGATACACACAGAAAAGGACAGATATAAACATTTTGTACTGTAGAAATTAGATTGGGATCAGAACGACAATCTAAACAATTAACATGACGTCTAAATGACCTTGTACCTTATCACACAATGTAAATTATATTTCTGAACACAAGATAAATAATACGATGGGATCCAACAAAGTAATAAATAAAATATAATCTACAGTCCAGATTCTAGCTCTTTCCAGCCATATGTTCAAGCCTTATTTCAGCATTAATAGAAGAAAGGCACACGAAGAACAGAAGCAATACAACCATTTTCTCTTTAATGCAACAAGCAAGAGATAAAAAAAAGAAATATTAAAGATAGCATACAAATTAAGAACTGTTGTCTCCAAACCAAGCACAAAAAGGGAAATGTCTCCAGATGAAAAGCCTGTCATGGTTTATTTAATAACTACAACTTACTGTACTTTCTATCTGCATTTGCAATCTCTCCTTCTGTCTCCCTTCCTCCCTCCTTCTGTTGCTTTCTCCCTCTACACTCTCTTGTTACATCTCACAACCACCAGTCCTCTCTGTCACGACTCGAGGCCAATCAGTTCCACTGACATTAATAATTTGGTCCAATGTATTTTATCTACGTTTTAAACAGCACATTGAATGAAATACACAGCAATGCAGCAGTATATATGTACATATATCTCTCTTAATATTTATTGCACTTTTTATCTTTTTAAATTTCAGTTGGACACAGGGCTGAATTTCCTGGCTATAAAGTAACATTAATCTCGTGTTGGGAAATGAAAACAGGCTGCAATTACTTGAAGGAACAAGGGACACTATAAATACACTGTGTACTTAGTGGCCTAATAAGGAAACACAGGCCTGGCTTCTGCACTAGCCCCAGATAGCAGAAGCACTTAGAGAAATAGCTGCAGCTTTACTGGAGAGGAACATGGCACATTCAATTAATCCACTGCTTCCAGAAAACGTGTGCTTAGAATGTGCTCAGAAGAGCTAAACTTAACAATAGCAGGAGATAAACTGCATCTCAGAGCTTTCAGAGTATGACGTAAATTTTAAATATTATTTGAAGTTAGACCCATGATCCAGACTTCTAAATATTGACAATTCATAAAAATGATTTCACTCGAGTTCAAACGCAGCATATGACCATATTTAGTCAGACTTAATAATAATCTCTTATCATTTCCTAAACAAACGGCAAAATCCCATATCATTAGCAGGCCAAAATACAGCTATTGGAAAAGGGGGGAAAAAAAGATAATCTCGTCATTCAGATTTAGGACGAGTTCTTTTTTATCAATTGCCATGGCAACCAGTGAATAGCTTGAGCTGCGCTTTCAAAGACCCATCATTTGAGAGACGGCCTCCAATATGAAAAAGGGAACATGCGCTTTGGGAAAGGGGAATCGTTAGAAGTACAGCAATGCATTCAAGCATACTGAATGCTCAATTTGTTCTGGTGTAATGGGCAGAATATCTATGAAGGGCAAAAAGGCCCCAGACGTTAAATTCACCTGACTGGATGAAAAGCGTGGCTGTGCTGGACACCCGTCCCCCTTTGCCGGAGGCAGTGACAGAGTACGTGCCTGCGTCACTGGGTCTCATCTGGCGGATTCGGAGAGTGTGCCGCCCCTCCTCCGCCTCCACCTCATATCTCGAACCATCCTTCAGCTGCACGTCACCCTTCCTCCACGTCACTGTAAAAACCAGTCATGATTCAGAAAGGTGCCGTGACTGTAGCGCACATTTATCAAAGCCAGTCAGGCATGCACATGAGCCATTGTTTTCCAAAAACTACAACATTAGTCCAGGAAAAATTGGGAATTTATACTCGACACATCCTTAAAAACCTTCAAAAATGTTCAAAACCTACAGAAAATATTTTAACCCTTATTATCTGTTTCTAAAAATGAATATGGAATTATGGGATTATTACATATTAAATCATTCTCACAGGGTCAACTTTACACTTTCATTCACTACTGTATAAACATAAATGCAAATTATAACATAACATAATACATACTTTACATTTATATTTACATTTACATATACAGCATTTTGCAAATGCTGTTATCCAGAGCATCTTATGATTTAATCATGTTACAGAGGTAGATGAATATAGTGTTAGGAGTCTTGTCCAAGGCCTGTTCTTGTCTAAGGCCTGTTATAACTGTATATTTCAACCACACGAACACAAAAAAACAATTATAAAAAGCATACCTAAGAACAGCATGGACAGGACTTGTAAGAGCTGTATTAAAAGCTACTGAAACCAGATTATTTAATATCTAGTGTATTCACAAACACCAAAACCAACTGCTCTATAGGTGGCAAAGTGGAGTCAGTTTTTGTTTTCTGAGGTATGATTAAGATGATTACAGAAGCCATGCAGTTGGAATGAAGTCCTGGAGAGGATTTACATTTACTTTTTATTTTGAGTTTGAGGCAGTTCCTAGATGTGACATTATCGTTTGCATAGTATCCTTTACAAACTGATGATTCTGCCTTTGCCCAATTCCCAACCCTGCTGCACTCAGTTTAGTGTGCCCTGAAGATGCTTAAGCAGTCTTGCCTTGATAAGGGTTTCCTGTGATTACGCATTCCAGAGTCACCTCTGAGCCAGCGGCAGCTACAGCATCCTTAAGAGGAAGTTCAAACACAGGAACGCCTGCTGAGTCCTCTTCTGCAGACATGTAGGAATCATCAGAGGAGTCCTCTGGGGGAGCCAAACACAGGTGTTGTTGTTACATATGAAGCCAAGACATTGATAGCTGCATATCAGAAACAACCGCATTATGCTGGGTCATATTCCATGTATAGCCTATTGCTGTCATAGTACAGTGTCTTATAGTGTGTCATCTTTATTTATATGCACCAGCAGTGCACTAGAGTCCATAGTTAATGTCTTTAGTGGACACACTGTCTTTATGCACATATTTTTTATGACTTACTGGTATCTATGATAAGTTCATATGCTTCAGCTATTCATTTATTTATTTAACGTTACACTTATATACCGTCTTTCTAGAAGCCCAAGGACACTTTGCAAACAACACAACATTCAATACACACACACACACACACACACACACACACTGGAGAGAAGTGGCAGCCAAACGCGTATTCTCAACCAGGAACGTCCACCTGGAGGACTGTGTTTGGCACTAGGATTTCTCCCAGGATAGAGCGCCAATCCATACACATTCACTCACACACATACATACAGACATTCATTCACATACGCGCTTATTCACTCACACACCAGGAGTTATTAGAGAAGCCAATTCACCTAATCTCCATCTTTTTGGACTGTGGGAGGAACTCCTGAGGAAACCCATGCAGACACTGGGAGAACAGATGGCACATGAACCCAAGATCCCAGTGCTGAGAGGCAAACGTGTTAACCACTAAGCAAACAAATCATTGAGCTTTTACAAATGAGAAAACATAGTTTAAGAACATTTTATAAGTATTTAAGTGCCTACTTGCTCCTATATAGTGCACCACTCAAGGTTTTAAAATGTTTGTCATGGCAATATGTTTTTACACTTATAAAGGCATCACACAAAGTCAAAATGAACTTTAATTCATAACATGTAACAAGAAATACACTCATTCATTCATTATATGTAACCGCTTATCCAATTCAGGGTCACGGTGGGTCCGGTATCTTCCCGGTATCACTGGGCATAGGGCGGGATCACACCCTGGAGGGGGCGCCAGTCCTTCACAGGGCGACCCACGCAGACACAGAGAGAACACACCACACTCCTCACAGACAGTCACCCAGAGGAAACCCACGCACACACAGGGAGACCACACCACACTCCTCACAGACAGTCACCCGGAGGAAACCCACGCAGACACAGGGAGAACACACCACACTCCTCACAGACAGTCACCCGGAGGAAACCCACACGAACACAGGGAGAACACACCACACTCCTCACAGACAGTCACCCGGAGCGGGACTCGAACCCCCAACCTCCAGGTCCCTGGAGCTGTGTGACTGCGACACTACCTGCTGCGCCACCATAAATACAGTTACGAGTTTTAAACAAATATCTGTTTTTTGATCAATATTCCATGAAGTGGAACAGAAAATATGACGTAAGTAAGAATGGTGTAAATTATTTCATTTCATCTTTGCTTCTGTTGGATTTTAACTGGGCAGGACTAAATATTCCTTATGTGACCTCAGGTCAGCCAAAGACGTAATCAGAGTCTCCTACCTTGAAAATATGACTGCCCTCCGTTTAGCCTCTATGTGAGTGGTTATTTATGACACTGTAGCGATGCCACTGTCAATCATTCGGTGATGTGACACACCCTCACACTTCTCAGTGGGCAGCTGCTCAGAATCTTTTGAGAACTTACTACTATTTAACTGCACTGCTATATAAATCTATTAAATCTATTTAATATAATTCTCAGAAATGCATATTCAGTGGCATTCCCTGGGTATTTCAACACATTTTATTTATTTAAAACCAGGTAAACAGGGGATATGAACAATTAATCTGGATCTGTGTGTACACGAAGACCCCTGTAAAGTATAGTTCATAGCCAAATCTACGAAACCTGCCTTAGTTAACAGACCTGAGTCTATGTACATTAAAAATGACATAAACAGAAACTGTGAAGACTGCTTTTTCAGAATGTGCTACATACTAAATTTACCAGAGCACATCACATGAATATTTTTAGCACAACCTTGAGACATCCTGTCCTCCATCACCCTTCATATTTCATATCTAAATGGTATTCTCACCTTGCTCTGGAGACACTGGTTGTCTCGGTTTACTTCTTCCTCCTTTTTTTGGTATTTCTGTTTGTTTGGCTTGTGTTTGGTCACATATTGCCATCTCCTCTTCCTCCTCCATAGGCTCATCTTCAACAACAATAGTAGGTATAGTCAGTTTAGGTAAGCGTGATGAGGCTTTCTTCTCTTCTCCTCCCTTAAATGACTTTGGGAATGTAGAAGCTGAACCAAAAAGCCTTGGGGGTTTCTGAGGTGTTTGGGTTGCTTCTCCTTTGAGGGAGGGCTGTGCTCTTTTGGGCACAGGACTCAAAGACTTTCGATCTTTCTTGGGCAATGGCTGCTCAGCCTCTGGAGATGAAGCCTCTTTTACAGGTGATGATGATCTAGTGCCCAATGTTTTTCTGGTGAGCCTTGGTGAATGCTGGACTGGAGGTTTTTTGACAGGGACGTCCTGAAGTGTGTTAGAATCCTCCACAGAATGACTAGGGATGACAGTTAAGTCTGTCCTTAACTGGCTTTTATGAAGTTTGTCAGGTTGTAATTGGGATGCTGCTATTGATATGCTTTCAGGTATGGGTGCTTGATATAAGAGTTCGGTTTTTGTTTGCTGTGACAGATCCTTTATGGGTTGCTTTGGTAGGTTCTCCTGAGGTACATCTGTGCTGTGATCTGTTATTTTCTCATCTGCATCCTTAAGTCTGTCATTGACCTTTGGTGGGACTTGCTCAATCCTATGCACGGGCCGTCTGCCAGTTTCAGTCACATGCTCAGCTGAGAAAGCTTTCTTGATATTAGGTTTTCCAACCAGTTTTTTAATCCGTTGAAGCTCCTCAGAGAACTTGTTATGAAAGGATTGCACCTTCTGAGAGTAGCTGGGCCGTTCCTCCAGCGAGGAGGCTCTCTGCTTGAAGATAGACCTCTTGATTGCCACATCACTCATGGGATTGTCACCAACCACACTGGATGCTCTTCCACTGAAACCAGCCCAGGGACGCCCTGACAAAGACATTCTTGGAGCATCGATGCTGTGCCGGCGTTCCTCAAAGGCTTTTACCTTTTCTGAGATTTTGGAACTTGATTGAGGGAGTTTGGGAGTCTGGAGAGAGGCTGGGTCTTGAGAACCACTATTCTGAGATGAGGTTGAAGATTTGGAGGATTTGATTTTCCCTGGGGGTTCCCCTTCGTCTCCTACCTTTTTGTTACCACTGTGGGCTGTTGTCGAGTCTGCCCCACTAATGAAATCTGAGGCAGGTATGGGGCTCTGGGCATTTTGGGAAGGCTGACTTGAGACAATTGGAGATGATTCCCCATTAAAAGAGTCCAACTGGCTCCTGAAATAGGGTGATTGAGGGAAACATAATGTTATGACAAAGAAAGAATGAAATGGCAGCACACTTCTGAAGTGTTATACTGCAGGCTTAGAATGAAGGGCTGGGAGTGTTCAACTGCAGCAAAGTAGCATAACAAGGAAAGCAAATACAATAAAACAAATAATAAATATCATGACTCACAACAGAAAACCAATTGCAAACAAGAGACATGAAAGTAGTGACAATCACTGACTGATGCATGCTACCACAGAACTACTAAAGATGATAAACAAAGCAAGTGGAGTCAAAGGAAGGTAATAATTCAAGAAAAATGAAAAATGTATAAAAATATATGAATGAAAACTTAAACCGAAAGAACTTAAAGACCATGACAGTTAAAAATGAACGGCAAAATTGAAAAAAAAATGAAAAATATGTATAACTTTTTTTTTTTTTGTATTAATTTGGTTTGTGCCCATTTAAACCACGAAGCGTTGTGCTGTGACATCACGAGAGCCAGTATTTACTCCTGGACACTGTATATCGAAAACGTCCTTTGTCGATAGAGGCTGAAAACGCTCCCATAGTAGTCACTGGCTATGGACATACTTTCCTCGGACCCCACCGCTGGGTAGTACACACTGATCTGAGAGGCCCGCACAAGGGCTTCTACTCCCAGGTGTCGGACCGGGGGGCTCTCAACACACCCAGCATTTGCTTGCCTGCCAGGCTGGAGGGGATCTTGTAGACCTGGGGCTCTTGAGCCCAGGGCCAGCAACTCTCTCTCCACTATGGGGCCATCACTTGGACTGGGGATATGGGCAACTGTTGTTTTTCCTCCACCTGAACAGATATTAGACTAGATTAGAATGGAGGCACACTGAAGCTACATCACAAAGAACTGACCATCCCTTCCCTATTGAATATTTTATATAAATGTCTCATAAGTTATAAACAACATTATTGGAATTTTTATTTTACTTTATTTTATTTTAATTCTTTTACCTGACAGTTGATTGCCAACTGCTTGAGCCCTGGATCTTTCTTTCGTCTCCATGGAGACCTGGGATTCCCCGTTCTCATCATCTGTGTTTTCGGAGTCTGCAGAGAAACAAAACAAGGCTTGTGAAAAGAATAAATCTCTGTTAAAAAAAAAACTTTTTCAGTGGGTGTACTAGCAATACATTGATGCCATTCTATCTAACAGCCTGTGGACAAGACATGAAAAAAGGTGGCATGTAAATATATATAATGCATAATAATGTCAGCATTTTTTGTATGGAATAAACACATGCTAAAATCCAATTTGCAGTATAAAGACAAACCATAAAAACTGGAGGCAAATACAATACCAATGTAGTGTATGTGGGGGATGTTCACCAATAATCAGTGGTCCCTTCACTCCCTGCAAGTAAAAATCACTTGGACCACAAGTGTACTGAACTGTGAAATGGATAAAAAAAAGTAAAAGCAGCAATTTACCATTGCTTTGCTTCCTGCACAAGCGAAAAACTTCACTTCCATAGCGGCAGAAAAAAGAAGTGGACAAAAGAGCACTGTTACTATAGAAACAAATGTCTATCTGCAGGCATGTGCGGGTGCATAGATGAGACCCACACGCACACACACAAACACACAATTTCAATGTTATTTCATCATCACTATCACTAATCCAATAATCTCTGCATTATTCAAAGCGCTCCAATATCCATTGCTATAATGAGAACCCTTAGAAAACCCACGAGAGCAAAGTATTAAAAACATTACCAGATCATTGGCTTTCTGTTTGACAAGCAAGGTAATATTCCCATTATTATTTCTAACAATATTTTTATAAGCATGCATACCATCATATAGTTAAGTCATTCATATCATGTTACATTTAATTTTTGATAATAAAGGTGTCATAGAACTAAACACACCATGAGTGAGTCTTCCAAACATCCAGCTAGAGTGTCCAGCTCTCTGGAAAGAACAACAACAACAACAGATTGTTAAGGATGCAGCTTAGCTCTGAGTTTATGGGGGCATTTAAAAAAAAAATCAATATTTTGATGCTATCTAAAGCTACATCTCCTCAGGGCTATCAAAACAATCATCATAAAATGGCACCAACAAAGCCAATCTCATATTCATAAGCGATGAACATGGATAATGTGATCATAAAGCAGAGGTATGTGTTTACAAAAATGGCTTTTGAATCTGTTTGGTTTTCAATTGTCATGCAGCATTTCAAACACCCTCCCATCTTGCTACCAAGGCAACAGGGTAATGTAATTGTCCCCATGGGCATCTCTCTCTCTCTCAGTTTCTCTCTCTCTCCCAATCAGTTTCCATTCCAGGAAATACATTTATTCTTCAAACACATTTCATGTACTGTATTATCCAACAGTTTATTACAGCATCACTGGTCCTAATCCTTATATAAGTAAATCATTCGGAGATTTCGCAGCTTCGTTAAGAAGAAAAAACGCCCACGTTCATCGCCATCAAAACAAGCATGTCGAGATCACTGAGTTGTTTACTTCATATGATGTCAGGGTGAAGGTTAAATAAAGGTTACAAGACTACGAAAGCAATCACAAAAGCAAGATAATCACCCAGTGATTTAAAAAATTAAAAATACAATCCGAAACTGTGAAAGACTACAGTGAAAGTTGATGATGAAGTAAAGATAAAGCCTCTGTGGATCACAATATCATCAATAAAGAGAACATTTTTCCCCCTTTTTATCCAGCAGAGAAAACCTTAGCTATTGACAACTTACCTGGAATCTTTTTTTGGACCAGATTTTCTTCATGACCCCAAGTGAACCAAATCTCCTCTACAGTGCGAGCGACTCCCCATTAACCTGAATGTGTTGATGACAAAGAGCAGAACTTTGGAACCTAGATTCGGATTTAGAGCTTGTTTTGGATTTCACGTCGTATCTAAAGGCGCCAGGCGCTTTGATCTGTGGCACTTGCTTAAATTTGTTGGAAACTTGAGAGTGATCTCCAGATATCTTCGATTTATAAGAGAGTAGTGGGTGCTATCAACATACACCCATGTTCTTCAGCACAGTAGAGCCCGCCAGCATGCTGGATGTAAACAGAAAAAAAAAAGTACAATCCACTGGATCTTAGCGAACACATCTCTACGCTTCTGCTTAAAAAAATCCACAGCCTCCAGGCACTGTGAGAAGTGGAGGTCAGAAAGCCTATTCTCAGCGTGTAACCACCCACTCTTCTTCTCTGAGTCCCATAAAAAGAGGTAAAGAAGAGAAAGGAGGGACTGTTGAGATGGAAAATGTGCTGAGGAACAATGCAGTAAAGAAAAAAAAAAACACAAGAAATGAAAGAAAGCCAAAGACAGTAGCGGAGCAGAGTGTAATCAAATCTAAAATAAGATTTTTGCTGTCTTAGCTCTTTCGCTTTCTCTCTCTCTCTCTGTCTCCTGTTCTCTGCTTCTTCTCCTCTTCCCAGCTTCCTCTTCTCCCTTTGTCTGTGGTGCTGACTGCGAGGAGAGAGGGAGCGTGGCTCTCAGCAAAAAAGCATCAATTATATATTCTGTCTGGCAGTGGCAGTGACGTCACACTAATCCCAGGTCGATGCTGCTGCTGGTGCTGCTACTGCTGCTGCTGCTGCCGGGATGAGGAAAAGAGAGGGGAAGCTGACAGAGTAAGCGGTAACTTTCCCTTCATCTGCTCTCCACAACGTCAGCCCCTCTTGTGCAGAACTACACACACACACACACACATTCTGTTCAAATGCTAAGTACCTGCCTTTGTGTGAATGCGCAACATTGTGTGCAGTTGAACGAGCACAATAGAAACATATTCAACATCAGACTTGGATAATGGAGAGGCAGTGGTTTCGGATTGTGTTCACTTGCAAACACAGCTTTCCTGAAAGAAGTGTATTACGGCAGTAAAGAAACAAATAATGCAACCAAGACAAGGAATCTAATAAATCAAATGTAGTAGAAGCGCCTCTGCAGGGCTTTAGACTGCATATATTTTATGGAACACTTCCTTCTTGATGCCCTTTTTTTATTGAAAGCACATGGAGATGAAGATACCAGTGCAATTGGGCACTGTAAGCATTCACAGTCAGCAAATGCCAAACCCACACACATTCCAACATCTCCCATGGTTTCTCCCTAATAGACGACAATCAATAAAAGAAGCCCACTCAACAGCAAAGAAAAAAAAAGACTCGGCTCAGGCTGCCTTCACATCTCACTTAAGTGTGATCGATCCGGCAAAAGAGCACAACTGAAATAGTGCCTCACAAAGTGCCAAGTAAACACAGATGTGTATCTGGAAATGGTGTTTTAAATCTGAATCCTGGAGGCTAAATGATGGATCGGTTACGAAAGCTCGAATGAATCTCATTTATGAAATATCTCTGAAGCTGGCAGATTTTTATCCGGACAACAGAAGGGAATGATGGACTTCGGAGAAGGGAAGACTAAGTGAAAAAGACAAGGCTCATTGATTTTTACCTTAGCCGGGGAAATAGGAAACACAAAGCGTCAACCACAACCTGTTTCGTTTCAGAGGGAAGCAAGAAAAGCTGGTGGTCTTTCAGCCTTTCAAGCTGCGTAGCCTTTCTATCTGTTTCTTACAGAGGTACAATATGACATTTCGTCTGAAAGATACAGTGGCGCAGGGAATTGAGTTCATGTGAAATTCACTCAGGCGAAAAAGTACAAAACCTCAAACATAGAGGTCAAATAAATACACGGGATATTTCAGGACATCTGCTGACACAATGTTTTGTCTGAAATGAACTGTAACAAATGTGGAACTGACATCCTACACTGATCAACCATAACATTAGGTTCTACCCTCACTCCACTGTCCACAGGAACACTTTGTAGTTCTACAGTTACAGAACTGTAGATGAGCACATCTGTTGCATTGTATACATTGTTTGCCCCCTTTCACCTTGTTCTTCGATGGTCAGGTCCTCCACTGGACCTCCACAGAGCAGGTATGATTCAGGTGGTGGATCATTCTCAGCGCTGCAGTGACATTGCAGTGACGCGGTGGTGGTGTGTTAGTGTGTATTGTGCTGATACAAGTGGATCAGACACTGCAGTGCTGCTGGATTTTAACTGCTTGACTGGGAAGAGTCCACCTACTAAAGATATCCAGCCAACAGTATCTGGTGGACGGCATCCCTTGTCCACTAATAAAGGACTAGAGGACAACCAACACAAACTGTGCAACAGCAGATAAGATACTTAAGATACTCTCTCTGACCTTACATCTACAAGGTGGACCAACAAGGTAGGTGTGTCTAACAGAGCGGACAGTGAGTGGACACAGTGTTTAAAAACTTCAGCAGCACTGCTGTGTCTGATCCACTCGTACCAGCTCAACAAACACTAACACTGGGAATGATCCACCAGCCAAATCATACTTGCTCTGGGGTGGTCCTCTGGGGTTCCAGCGAAAAATGGATTGTTTATCCTGTAATCATAAAGCTGAACTGTTGGCTCAACTATTTTAAGAGTGGACAGCTTTACACTATATGTAGCAACGCTGATAACAGTACATAGACAAAACAGCATTAGTGCAGTCATGCAGTGATACTGGATGTTTATTTTGAAATATATATACACCACTTTAATTCTTCCAAAATGATTTCAGTAGTAGGCCTTCACTTTAGATCCTCAAAGCTTTGTACCAAAATGAAGCCTTCTGCTGAAGAAAGGAGGTCTTGATTCTCTGTCACTTTGCCCTTAGAAAGTACAAGTGCCCCTTTCGGCTGCCTCTATTATAGATTTATTTTACAACTAAGAATTAGACTCGAATGCTTTAAGGATTTATTTTCTGATCCACTTCAATCTTGCCCTGGCAACAGAGCTTGTGAGTAGTCTTGAGTTCCTTAAGCTTCATTGCTCTCAGTGCCCCCTCTGGTGCAGTACCAGAGGCTGAAGTGATTTCCCATTAGGAACTCTGAACTAAAGCAAATGTAAGCATCGCCACAGCACAGAAAATCCCTCCATTAAAGCACTGAACCTGGAGCTTTTTACCCAAGTTCTCCCCAGTTATAGTCATTAGCAATGCCACCTGCTAGCTGGGTCTCCTCCTTATGGAATGCTTTTAGACACTTCAACAACCAATGGAGGGGAACATAAACTGCCTCGTTTTGTTTAGACACCCACATCGACTGCCTTCGTGCTGATGGGGAGAGGGTGGGTATCCAAGAAAGAGCAAGGCTAATTATGCGGTCTTAGACTTTGGGCCTCTGGTGGCTCTAGTAATCTATTTAAGGGAGCATCTCATTGCAAAATGTTAATTTGGATGCCATTAAAGGGTTATAACAACATGGTAAACTTTATTGTGGCTATTTTAGGAAATGAAAATTATTCATGCGAGGATGTAGAGTTATATCATTGCAACAGTAATAAGACGCCATAATTAGCAATGGTCACTGTATTGGCAATACATTTTTATGGAGGTTATAGACATTGTTAGAGCAACTAAATGTCTGTGTCAGGAATTGGTGCATCTTAAAGAAACACTATGTAAGATTTAAAACTTTTTTGCTTCTGTGCTATCCCTACATTTGCAGAGTGTAATTCTTTTTTAAACACTGTCCTAAAATCAAGGGGAAGGGGAAAGGGAGGAATTACACAGTGCAGTTTCTGCAGTGCTGAGCCTGGAGTAGCAATGACATAGGCTCTATTCTCCCTATCATGTCAGAAAATCATCTCTTTGAATTTGAAGCTGTCATTTTAAGGTAAAAATATTACCTAGGGTTCTTTGAAATATGAGATATGAAGATTGAAGCCCTTGCTAGTGTCATGGGAAAAATAGGGCAGGTGGTGCTGTGAAACAGTATAAGAGCCACTAATCCCAAACAGACTCGTGAGTCCAGGTGACATTTAAAATAGAACACATGTAGAAACATGCTGACAACATGACCATAGCACCTCACAGTTATGATAGCACAGACCCCAGTTATGAAACTCTTCTTGCAGGCTATGATGTAATCAGTACATTTTGTGCCTATAGACAGTAAGTTATTTAGTGCAGCGTTATGAACAGATCACAAAAAAACATAACTACAGTTAAAGACTGTTTTGTTAGAAATCACCTTCACTGTACAAAGACCTATAGAACTACAAAACTATAGAGTGAACTTTTTCATTTTCCATTCACGAAACAAAACATACAATGTGAATCAAAAGCCCCAGGTGAGCAAGCTGAATGCAACAGTGGCCAGGTAAAACTCCCTCGACACTGGAGGAAGAAGCTCACAATGGGACCCATCCAAGAGCCCTATACTATATTATATTATATTATTATTAGTAGTAGTATATTATAATATACTATATTATTTACCTTATAATTATGCACTTAATAGTGATCTGTACAGTGCAACTACATTGTTTTGTACTTGTTTTGTACCTCATGTACTTGTGCATCTTAAAGCCTGAAGTTTGTTTCTTATTCAAACAGTGCCAGAATGCCACTAGGACATGACTTATGGTGTAAAAATCTGAATTAGAAACAAATAACGAGACAAATAGTGAGTAAATGGAAAGCATTGCATATTTAAATTGAACTAATTGCACAGTATGTGATATTTGTGTTGTGAGGACATGTGCACCACACCGTGTGATATTTGTGTTGTGAGGACATGTGCACCACACAGTGTGATATGTGGATGCTAAACTGGACGGGATCCATCTTTACTGACCTGTTAATACACATACAAATGCAAAGATGCAAACTAGAGCATTTATCACAGTGAGAGTTCTGTATCTAAGTGATAGATTTGTTTTACTTTGCTTTTTTTCCCAAAACACACTGTTTTTATTAACTTTTGCACTAGCTTTGTCTTAGACTGATTCAAATAACTGAATGAATGCTTTCTTTGAGCAGATATTTAAGACATTTAATTCATGACTGGCCAAATTTAGGAAAAATCGGTTTATAACCATTTTCTTCCACAGATTGTCTAATATGGATCCTGTTACACAACATACACATTTCTGTAAGAAGCAAAGCTGTGGAGAACGCACCACTACCCAATGCCAAGAGTTGGACAGAGGAGTATAAATCCCCCAGCAATCGGGCAGTTTTGCTGTGAAAAAGAGTTCTTTGGAGCAATGGAACACCACTCAATAACCGAGATGAGCTGGACTGGCAATGTTCCAGTATCTACTGCAAAGACTTCCCCGAAACATAGAGACCAATTTCTTAGTAATACCCTTAATTTCAAGTGAAATGTTGGATCAGATGGTCTCTAACATTAAAATCCACTGCGTTTAATATAACTATAAATATAAGAGTGTTTTTTACTCTATATTCTGTACATAATAATTCAGTAAATATATATTTACTGAATTAGTTTGTCCAGAATATACAGTAAATATTTATTATATTGTCTACAAGCTTATTATATAAGCCAGTATACATACTTGTATGTATATATACTAATTTGCACCATATACAGTGATTTATATATATACCTATATATATATATTATATATAATGTACCTAATATACATTATTTTACATATTTTAAATATATATTATATAACACACACACACACACACACACACACATCTATCTACAGTTAAGAAAACAAGACTAAAATGGCTAGAGTTTATCAGCTGTATCATCAAGCAATATGCTTCACATTCTGCACAGGACTAGTTTCACATAACAGCAAATAGTTTTAAAGCTGACATGTGCATGTACTGTACAGGTGGATGATAACAGTGACCAACACTAGAATTGTACACTAGCATTCTCACATATAAGCTACAAATACAACCCAGAACAACTGCATGAAGCTAATGACATTTTCACCTATATTCTTAAAAAAAAAACAGGAAGAACAATTTAATATTAAACTGTGAAATACCGAACACTTTGAAATGTAATATAGGATGAATGACAGCTCTATTATACTGGAATATAACAAAGCCAGCATTAGCTAAGGCCTATCATTCCATCTAAGATACCTAAACCGTCCCTTCTTCATTTCAGCATCACTATGAATCACTCTTACAGTAGCAAATTCTTTATAGCTCCCATGAAATAAATTACTGATTTAGTGCTGGGGTCAGCAATGGCACAAACCCGAGCAGAGTGGATTACAAGATGGATACTTATATAATTAGACCTAATGAAAGTGGTGTGCATTCATTTCTCAAACACTGTAAACCTATTTGGTAGCACATTAATTTAAAGATTGGTATTAAGTGGTTAATATTATGATAATAATATAATAAGAAGTTGTATTTACTTATAAATTATATGTCAATTTTGTTGTTGTTACTGCTGAAATTTAGTGCTAATGCTGTATTAATATTAATTCAGTTGTTTTTAAGTTGTTTCTGACAACTTTAAATGCCTTTAAATGATCGGTTACATTATGGTGCACACACAAAGTCAGTGTATCTCACATCAACAGATATCATCAGTTCTAACTGGTCTATGTTTTAACCCGAGCAGGGACTCGAACCCTAGTCATCACTTCTCTCTGATCTGTGCTTTACCTGAGAAGGGAATCAAACCTAGGTCATCATTTCTCTCTTATGAACTTTTATCCAAACTGGAATTTGAACCCCAGTTTTCTACACAGAAAGCAACAGCTTTACTCACTAGATCAGTGGTGTCAAACCAAATCCACGGAGGGCCGTGTGGGTGCAGGTGTTCTTTCCAACCACGCAAAAGCCCCACACTACTGAAAGTCAAGATCTATTGATTAGATCCAATGATTTAAAACAGGTGGAATGAGGTGTGGCTTCTGCGTGGTTGGAAAGAAAACCTGCACCCACACGGCCCTCCGTGGATTTGGTTTGACACCCCTGCACTAGATCAACCTCACACTACAGCAATGTCCCTCATTATTCTTACAGCTCTAATACCATGTAGTGTCTGTGTATTTTCAGTCATTAAGTTTAATGAGTATTTTAGAGCAGTAATATTACATAATTTTAGCAGACTTTAAAAATAATTTTCTGGGTAATAACCCAAATTAATAGTTAATATGTAGATAATCATCATTTGTAACTTGTTACACATGCAATTCCTGAATATTTATTAGAAGCAACTAAGAATCTGATATTTAATTTAGGGGGAATATGTTTAATATATTATTTACCTTATAATTATACACTTAATAGTGATCTGTACAGTGCAACTACATTGTTTTTTCCTCATGTACTTGTGCATCTTAAAGCATGAAGTTTGTTTCTTATTCAAACAGTGCCAGAATGCCACTAGGACATGAATTATGGTGTAAAAATCTGAATTAGAAACAAATAATGAGACAAATAGTGAGTAAATGGAAAGCATTGCATATTTAAATTGAACTAATTGCACAGTATGTGATATTTGTGTTGTGAGGACATGTGCACCACACCGTGTGATATGTGGATGTTAAACTGGACGGGACCCATCTTTACTGACCTGTTAATGCACATACAAATGCAAAGATGCAAACTAGAGCATTTATCACAGTGAGAGTTCTGTATCTAAGTGATAGACTTGTTTTACTTTGCAGTTTTTTTCCCAAAACACGTTTTTATTAACTTTTGCACTAGCTTTGTCTTAGACTGATTCAAATAAGATAAATAATAAAAACAAAATACTTGCTCAACTGAATGCATGCTTTCTTTGAGCAGACATTTAAGACATTTAATTCATGACTGACCAAATTTAGGAAAAATCGGTTTATAATGTTACACAACATACACATTTCTGTAAGAAGCAAAGCTGTGGAGAACGCACCACTACTTTATATGAAATATAAATCAACAGTGTCAGTTAAAAACCTGGTAGAATATCTACAAACATGATTAGTTTGCTCTTACAGAGGCTGTATGATTCTCTCACTTGCATGGGGTAGGGTTGCATGAGTAAGACTCACCCTTTCTTTTCTCTTCGACAGAGCCATATGTCCTTTCCCTCCTTACACTTCTCAAAGCCTTCCTAGCATCCACCAGCTCTTTCCGAATCATGGCTATGAGTCTGCCTGATTTATCATACAGGCATGTGCATTCCCAATGACTAAACTGGCAAATTTCACCTTGTCTCTAGTGCCTTTTTTGCCCCATCCTGGCCGTCTGCTGGATACCCTACAACCTTCTGGTTGTTGACGGGTGAGCCCAATGGTCTATTTTGAGTGGTTCATAATACACCCCCAGTGAACCCCACTCAGGCCCGGCTTTCACTAATACCAGAAGATTATGGCAGAGGATCACTTGATCTTCCGTGCCGCTCTTCAGTCAAAAACATTTCAGTCACTTAGCTGCATGATGTTTTTGTTGGTTCATCAAAAATTATGGTGGAAGTGTGAACATTGAATTCCAAAATACATGTCCAATGTTTGCAGACACCAGATTTAACAAATGAATTTAGAACTTTTAAGGTGCACCCATTAAAGAACTATGGATCTCCGTAGAAACGCATTGATCAGTAGAATGGAACACTCTGGAGATAAGCTAAGGTCACCATGCCCAATGTCAAACACGAGCTATAGGGGTATAAAGTCTCCCTGTATTGATGTACAGCCCCATCCAATATATTTGGGTTGAGTTGGAATGGGGTTTGTGATCCACAAGTATTTATCCATCATCAGTGGGATATAGCATCTAACCACATTAAAGCTCTTATGGCTGAATGCCATCAAAACCTCAGAGAAATGATCCAATGTCATCTAGAGTCTTGTAAGAAGATTATAAGCCATTACTACAAAGGAGAAGGACTATATAATAATGCTACAAATTTCAGATGACATGCTGAACACCAAGGTATCTACATACTTTGGGCCATATTGGCTTTCAAAGCATTGTTGGTTCGCCTTCAAACAATCCATAGGAAGAACTATTCAAAAACTGTAAAGTTATATATCAGCCAATATCTAATATCTGTATATTCAAAAATAATAGGAAAGCCACAGAATTGGCTGAGATATATTAAGCTGGCTACCTGTGTTGTTATAAAATTTCTATACTTTTAATTTGTGCAAAATATTACACTAAAATACATGTATGAATTTTAAGTTTAATATTATTGCTTATATTTCAGTAGTTCGACTTATTCATTCATTCTTGGTCTGTAACCACTTATCCGGTTCAGGGTTGCGGTGGGTCCGGAGCCTACTCGGAATCACTGGATGCAAGGTAGGAACACACATGGGAGGGGGTGCCAGTTCTTCAGAGGGCGACATACACTCACACATTCACACCTACAAACACTTTTGAGTCACCCATCCACCTAACAGCGTGTGTTTTTGGATTTAGAATAAATATAGCTCTAAATCTGTAGTTTAGTTTAGTTAGTTAAGAGAGTAACTGGTAGAACCAGATATATCCAGATATTCATAATGAATACATAAATGTTCACTTTAATATACTGCCTTTGCCAGGAAGTGTGTGATTAAGTGCAGAGTGCTTGCATTTTGTTACCGTAGCTCTTCCACACGGACAATGATCAGAATCCCTTATTATACAGTTCTGAAATGAATGTGTACCAAATGCAATAAATCAACCTTAACAGCTTTAGTGTTGCTGTAGTCTGCACAGTGTGACTAAGCAATTAGCAACATGCTCTCTAAGATAGACACAAAAAAATCCTCATATTCACTGTGATTCATCTGTAGGCTGTTGAACCTTATATTATACTATTGGTTGAGACGTGTGAAAACCCCAAATTTTATTGATATACAGTTTTCTCTACCAACCTGAAGAACCATTTATAGTGTCATATTTTAATTTTCTCTAACATGCATACAGTAGCATACTCCCATATCCCAGCTAGCTCAAACACCCTTCCTGATATGTTTTACTCAGGACATTTCTGATATCTGAGGCTCAAACCCACATCCCCAGGATATATATATATATTTGAAAATCACTGGGTACATGGTTACACACTACCTTCTGTGATGCATTGTGGGATTGGTTGAGTGCACTGAAACCCATCCATTATGATTTCAGACACTACCCTAAAATGGCCGAACCCCAAAATAGTGCAATATATCGTGGCTAGGGAACAATTATGAACTCAACGCATGTCTTTATGGAACGGTCATGCCTTCCATCATCCCTCATCCACCACACTTTACTGTTGGCACTATGCATTCCAGTAGTTAAAGTTCTTCTGGCATTACTCAAAACCAGATCTGTCCATCAGGCAGCCCAACAGTGAAATGTGATATCGTCATATCACGTCATTCAAGGCCAAATGTGGACCAACTGCAGATGTGCCAGATTTTGGCTAAATATTCTTTGCTATCTGGGAAGGTCCCAACACAAACTCTTGTGCTGAAGTGTTTCCGTAGACCAGGGGTCATGGATAGGCAGATCGCGGTCAGAGTCTGAACCCAGATGCTGTCCTATCCGGACCTGGACCTGGAACTTTTACAAATTAAAAGAGCTGTTTAATTTTGAACAGAGTGTTTGTTTTAAGTAGGGTGACTCTTCTTGTCATTACAGATAAGGTTTAGCGCTCCAGGAAACTCACAGACTAATCACATGCGTTTCTGCATATCACACAGTAAGCTCAGCCTATCAGATCTGTACTTTTTCATGGGAGCTGTGACTCGAATGAGTGACACACATAGGGCAGGGCTCCAGACACCGCTGTCCTAGGGCCAGTAAAAATAGCCCAAGGGAAATGATAAAAGAGCCAATCACACTCCTGGTTATGGAAAAGCAGTAACGTCAACTGCAACTACAAGACAAGTCATTAGGGACTTTATTTACATATGCGTTTTTTTTTTATCAATGTTTTATTTGTAAATTTCACTTGAAATGAGAAAAGGACATTTTATTTAGAGTATTTTTTATTTATAATTATTCATAAATCCTGTTGAAATATGCTGAAATGTAATTTGATTTGACATTCAGTTAACTACATAAAACGTTGCTATAACTACTAGGTTATTTTAATGTACAGGATATGGCACTGATCATAAAGTTATACATTATGTTCCGGACCTTGGCTTCTGAAATTTTTATTTGACTAGATCTTAAAGAATTTTAATAAATTACCCCTGCCATAGGCCTGTAAATGCAACAGGACACTACAAAAGAGGATAGTTTTTAAATTTTTTACATATTATGCATTTCAGCACACGCAGGCCATGCTTGGTGAGTCACTTTGTGTCTGAGCACAAGTAACAGCGCTGTAGCAAAGTAGAAACTCCAAAACGTGGCCTGCAGCTGTGACATTATCCAATAGCAGAGCCATATTTAAAGTCACTGGGTTTGATTTTACTTTCAGAGTGTGGCTGAAACACCTGAAGTCATTATCAGAAGGAGTTTCCACATTCTCTTGGCTGCACAGTGCACATTAAATGCTTTAAAACCCTGTAGAATGCATTAAATACTCAATGTTTGACTGTCACTGCTAAAACTAATTCCCCAGCATTGTAATGCAATCTTTAGCCTTTGACCAAATAAAAAAAATCCATGGAGTTGTTTATCCACAATCTAATAATCCATAGACTTAACAGATGCCTATATAACAGGTTAAATAAACTGTTTCCGGAGTGACGTATGGCTTGCAAGTTGAGGTAATGCGCTAAGTGAGATTATTCTCTGTGATGCAAAATCGATGGTCATCTCACTTCCGTACCTAAGCCAAGATGCAGTGCATGGTGTTTTTTGATTAACCATGTTTTTATTCAACTGTAGGGGAATAAATATTGCCTGAGATCAATTGGCTTGGGTCGTGCCAACTCTCCCCCACCTCGTGCACATGTCCGATTCTCGTCACAGATGTAGACTCAATACGCACAGCAGCAGCTCAGCAGCAAAGGAGCTATAATTGTGGATGATGTGTGGCAGAATGACAGTAGAGCTGTAACTCGAGGCCTGGCACATTCCACACTGTAAATAACCACAGACACTGAGGGAGGGAGGGGGGAGAAAGAGAGAGAGAGAGAGAGAGAGAGAGAGAGAGAGAGAGAGTGCGCGGTGCTGAGTGTTCTGACAGCTGAAGGCCCTGCATAGTCATGGCACACGATTGACATAGAGCTGACTTTCACCCAGTTCAGGGTGTGTGTATTGGTATATGAGTATGTGTATGTGTGTGTGTGTGTGTGTGTGTGTGTGTGTGTGTGTGTGTGTGTCTTTATAATACTCCTCTGTATTTTAGACACAACCACCTCCAGCTGCTTGAACAGAAGAACCGTTTCCTCATAATATTCTTAATCTTACAGAACTGAAAATAAATATAAACACTAATACAACAATTTTGAATACTTCTACCACTAGCAAATTACAATTTCTATTATATAATTTTCAGAGATTGAGATACATTTACCAACTTTGATGTTCCTATCAACATATGCTTGTCCCTTGAATCATGAGGATGTTAACTGTATCCAACACGTTGCTACACATCGTCACTGTCCAATTACAAAACACGTATCTCCCAAAACAGCAACTCTTCAGGAGAAAGGAAAAACCTTCTTAACTTTCAGTGGAAGTCAATGTAAAATATTTTATTCCAAATAATTAATTTTGGAACATTTCTATTGGTCCATTTATTATGTGATGTAGCAAAAAAGAAATCCACAAAAATGGAGATACATGTTTTAATTGGACAGCAACATCAAGATTAAACATCTTGTCCAAAGAAACGTATTGTTTATAGACTGGTGTCCCTGCCCAAGTTAGAAATAAAGCTCTAGTCTTGGCAATGATGGAGTCGCTGATGCCCACTACACAATATGAACCATCAATGTACTGAAACCAGTTAAAGAAAAACTAGGTAAAATTTTTACCTTACAATTACACCTTCAAAATAACTGTGATGCTTCAGTGACCTGTAATAGAGAGAACAGAGACTCTGTTGTGTCTAATCCAGGCTCAGAACTAAAGAAACTGCACTATGAAGTATGACAACAGAAATGGGGTGTACAGGAGCAGAAATGACTGAATCTTACCTAGTGTTTCTTTAAACATACATGAGTTCCATATACCCTACAGCTTGAATTTGTTCCAGTAGTTGTCATTTGAGTAATGACCTTGTAATTAAGCCCTTAGTAACATGAATGAGAAACCTTGATATAGGATAATGCACATCAGTTCTGAAACATCTTTGAAACCACAGCCGATTTTCTGCAGTTATTAAGATGCAATTAATTACAGTAAATCACCTTTTTGTTTCTACACTTTACACTTCACTTAACCTATAGGTACACTTTGTAGTTCTACAATAATTGAGTGCAGTTCATTTGTTGCTCTACATAGTAACCACCCCATTTAACCCAGCTCTTCAATGGTCAGGACCACCACAGAGCAGTTATTATTTGAGTGTGTGGACTATTCTCAGCAGCAATGCTGTGCCTGATCCTCTTGTACCAACACAACACTAACACACCACCACAATGTCAGTGTCACTGCAGCGCTGAGTATGATCCACACTCACAAATTATAATAATACCTGCTCTGTGGAGGTCCTGACCACTGAAGAACATGGTGAATGAGGGGCTAACAACATATGCAAAAAAAATATATATGATCTGTGGAGCTGTTAAATGGAGAATGAGTGTAGAAACAAGAAGGTGACTTTAATGTTATGGCTGATTAGTGAATAAATAACCATTATTGTGCTAGCTGAAATGTATACTGTGATAATAATGAATAAAGAAATGCTACAAACACAGGCTTCCACATTAAGCACTGTTACATCATTACATGTGTGAATGACACCCATTTAAGAAAGAAATACTGAAAAACTTGTATACATACTAATACATATTTTATGGTGGAGCTATTTCACAGCCCTCAGTAAAGGTCAGTACTCTGTTGCAGTCATTCTCAGCTTCAGTCCTAACCTAATTTGTGTGAATTATACACTTCATACATAGTTAAACAGAACAAATGGATGTGGATTTTTAATGATTATTTAAATTAATATTGCAAAATATATTCCCCATGTGCAATATTGCTATTTAAAATGTCATTGAGAATATAGCTGGTTTCGCTTTAAAGGTTATGTATATAATCATTTGTGCCACTAGACGCTGCACAAGAGCACCAGTATCACAGACCAAAACAAATGCTTCTTATTCCGCCAAGCGCCCTTCCCTTAGGCCATGTTTCCCCCTCCCGTTCCTGTTCTCAGCAGGGACATTCTAAGACATTTAACATGGAAAAAGCTTTATATGGCTTAATATACAAATCGAATGAATTAGGAACACTAATATTCTCTTACTTATTACTGCCCCTAAGTAATTTCTACTGCTGCAAAGATCAAACTGTAATTCAAAAGGAAAGAACACATTTTATGTTAAACTTCTTCCATATAACAGGGGAATATAAATGGGAAGTAAAAAACACGCACAC
Source organism: Hoplias malabaricus (assembly GCF_029633855.1). NCBI lineage: Eukaryota > Metazoa > Chordata > Actinopteri > Characiformes > Erythrinidae > Hoplias > Hoplias malabaricus. The sequence continues at coordinate 69,069,069 of NC_089802.1, read as the reverse complement.
TGGTGGGACTGACTATGAAAACAAAGAGCAAAGAACAACACACACTGAGAATGTGTGGCTTTTTGGGTCATGATGCCTTTGCTTCACTCTTTATCTTTACATACACAGCGGTTGTTTGCTGCTATATTAATGCTTAAATGTTGTATATATTACCTTTAAACACAATACTGATCTAAAGTCTAAAAGAGCACTTTTCCAGTAATGGCAAAAGTGGCAAAGGACATCTCAGTTGAAATGATAAAGTAAAAATTGAAAAGACATATTAATGGACGGAAATGATATCCAACATGTCAAAAAAAAAAAAAAAAAAAAAAAAAAATATATATATATATATATATATATATATATATATATATATATATATATATATACACACATTAACATGATATTGAAATTGAGCTTACATATTCATACACATATAAATATACTAAATTGTTCTATGGTGCATTCAGGACAAATGCACAGAATACTGTGACGCAGACTGAAATTAGAACACCAATTTGGGAAACAATAAGAATACATTGCCCTTGTCAAATAAGATACCATACAGCCTGTGCTTAAAATACCACAAACAGATAGTGTGCTATTTTTAAAATACACTCAGACAGTTCCCATTTAAGAGATTTGCTTGAGCACAATTCTGCTGTACATCATCACAACTCAACCCAAGCAAGTTCTTCTTACCTTCACCCAGGTCCAGGACAGCCAGCGCTGCACTGCTCTGGGCCTCTCCCAGGGGGTTCACAGCCACACAGGTGTAGAGCCCACCGTCTGATTGATGGCAGTCCCGAATCCATAGTCCTCCATAGTCCTGGTCGTCAGAGGGCAGCAGGGTATCATTACGGTACCAGTGAAGTCTTGGCAGTGGATGACCCCCCACAGTAACCCTTAATCGGACATCACATCCTGTGGCTACCGCAGCCCGTCTCAGCTTGCGTAGGAAGATGGGTGGGGCAGGGGGTCCATGTTGCTCTGAGGTAGTTTTAGCTTGTCTTGATGACATCATTTCCATTGACCTAATATCGCCAGCCTCTCTCAGCTAAATGCCTTTAATCTTTTAGCATTAATAAGAATTTTTGAGGATTAGGCTGTTTGTTGCGATGGAACAAATACCTCAGAAGCCTCCAACAGTCTCAGGCTTTTGGTTCCATTGTGCTTCAGATGTTTCCATGATCCTTTACTTTGATCTGTATCATCAAAACAGCAGTGAGGAAATGAAAGGAATCGTTGGGGCATGTAAAATGAGAGAACATTCTCGGATATTCAAAAAGCATTAAAAAAGTACATGTACACATTTGTTCAACTAAGAACATACACTCATGCACTGAATTATCACTGCATTAGGAACACCTACCTTGCATCTACATTCATTGTTTATTTTATCAGCTCCACTGACCATACAGGAGCACTTTGTAGTTCTGTAATTACAGACTCTAGTCCATTTGTTCCTTTGAATACTTTCTTATCCCCATTTCACCCTGCTCTTCAGTGGTCAGGCCCAACACAGGACCACCACAGAACAGGAATGATTTGGGTAGTGGAATCAATGCTCAGCGCTGCGGTGACACTGGTATGGTGGTGGTGTGTTAGTGTGTGTTGTGCTGGTACAAATAGATCAGACACAGCAGTGCTGCTAGAGTTTATAAAGTCCTTAGTGTCACTAGTGCCACCAACCAAAAATATCCAGCCTGCAGCATCCTGTGGGTTGCTTACTGTGTCCACTGACGAAGGAATTAAGGACAACCAACACTTCGTAATACTTTGCAGTAACAGATGAGCTGCTGTCTCAAGGTGGAGAAGGAAGGTGTGTCTAACAGGGTGGACATTCTGTAAGTGTTTAAACACTCCAGCAGCACTGCTGTGTCTGATCCACTCATACCAACACACCACTACCATGTCAGTATCACTGCAGTGCTGAGAATGATCCAGCACCCAAATCATACCTGCTCAGTGGTGGTTCTGACCATTGAAAAGAGTTAAATGGGGATATGCAGAGAAACAGGTGAATTACAGTGTGTAACTGTAGTAAACTACAGTACTTTGTATGGTCAGTGGAGCCGATAAAATGGACAGTGAGTGTAATTCAGTGTTTACATTTCGGAGAAGTCTATAATAGCAAATGTGAACCAATATTATTTAAACAATAGCCAGAACAGGTGGAGCCTTTATACTACACATCAGAATACTGTGGTCACCTGGATTTTGTAATGTTTTATAGTGTCTGACTTTTAATTAAAGAAACACTAAGTAAGCTTTGGTAATTTGCTCCAGGGCACCCCCTAGAGAGTACACAGAGTATAATTCCGTTTTACAGCACTGTCCTAAAATCAAAAGTTACATAGTGAAGTTTCTGCTGTTCTGAGCTGGAAGTAGCAATGACAGAAGCTCTGTTCTCCCTATTACACATCAGTGAAGCATCACAATGATACTGATGCTGTAATTTTAAGGTGAAAATACTACCTAGTGTTCCTTTAATTATAATAATAATAATAATAATAATAATAATAATAATAATAATAATAAAAGTTCTCAGGTTTACTCTCACTTAAGTATTTTTCTTAGTAATTTTTTTAAATCAAAATAATGATTAAACCTTCTCTTTTCTAAACAGTAGTTACAATGATAAAATGATAATAAAAAAAAACTTGTGGTAAAACTAATTAAAAGATTTTAAGAAAGTGCGGATGACATCTCAAAACATCTAAAAAAAAAAGAGGATTAAAAATACAATAAAATGCAGGTAAGATTCAGTACCTTCTTAAGTTTATATTCATGGGGAAAGTGACCAAATCTACAAAAAGCTTTGGATTTAATAAGTTATTTTAGACAAGCCAAAACACATCATTATTAAAAACGTTTGGAGGCAGTAGGAATCGAAATTTTAATGATGATTTTACACTCACACACAGCCACTGGAGAAGCCTAATTGTTAACATGATTTAATGCTGCAAGCTAAAAACATTTTGTTAGATATTTTAATTAATTTTTTATAAGCAGTGTACACTGCCCGGTCACATAATAGTCTAATTAGTAAAATGGGCCGATACAACATTAAATAGCTCTGAGTAAATTAGCTGTAACTCAGCAGCACTGAGAAACATGCTGCCTCATTCCTGCAAAAGTCTAATTAATAAATAAGTCTCTGAAAAGAGAAATGGCTTTACCTTTGGCCAATTAAGGGAGCACAGCATGTTGTGGAGACCCTGTCCAGCATGGACACAGCACTAAGCCCTCAAAGGATCAGGCAGCATTAGCAAGAGCTCTGTTTACAACAGAGAGGTGAGGAGGACCCTCCCTCTCTCTCTCTCTCTCTCTCTCTCTCTCTCTCTCTCCTCCCTCTCTCTCTCTCTCCTCTCTCTCTCTCTCTCCTTTCCTCCCTCCCTCCCTCTCTCTCTCTCTTTTCCTCCCTCCCTCTCTCTCTCTCTCTTTCCCCCTCTCTCTCTCTCTCCTCCCTCTCTCTCTCTCCTCTCTCTCTCTCTCTCTCCTTTCCTCCCTCCCTCCCTCTCTCTCTCTCTCTCTTTTCCTCCCTCCCTCTCTCTCTCTCTCTTTTCCTCCCTCCCTCTCTCTCTCTCTCTTTCCCCCCCTCTCTCTCTCTCCTCCCTCTCTCTCTCTCTCTCTCTCTCTCTCTCTCTCTCTTTCTCTTGTTCTCCCCTTTCCTCCCTCCCTCTCTCTCTGTGTACCCTACCAACTCTGACAATGTCAAAGTGTGCCCAAGCTTAAAGAAGGGTACTCTATGTCCAGCTCAACTTATTCTTCTCTCTAATCTGAAGCTGGGTTCTACCCCCATCTTCTAAGTGTCCTTTTCTACTTGTGCCCTTTTACCCTCGCCGCCTCCCTGTGGAGGTGATAGGCGAGCAGTGCCAGCCTTGAAGCGACAGCTGGAGCCAGAATAGGCTGCATTTTTTTGGGCGGCCCCTGTGCTTCTGCAGAACCCCCTCCCTTTTGACTAGGCATGCAAGAGGGCCCTTGTAACCAACCAAACAACTCCACTGTTTGTGGCTTGTGTGCGTAAGGAGGTGGCGCTGAATGAATACGGTCTGAATCATTTGTCAAAGATAGTATCCTACCAGGAACATGACGAGGCATCGGAGACATGTGATGTAACCAAGCAGGGCACTACAATGAGGCTGTGGTAAAATATTCCTCTTGAATTTAAGGTTTCATTTAAACTAGGGAACGTAAGTATCCACAATCACAGAGTGGCACAGTGGGGCAACAGGTAGTGTTCTGGGGTTGTGGGTTCAAAACAGCCTCAGGTCACTGTTTGGGTTTTGGTATGTTCTCTCTGTGTCTGTGAGGGTTTCCTCTGGTTGCTCCGGTCTCCTCTCACAGTCCAGAACTGGCTACTCAATAGTGTCCATACGTTTGAGTGAGTGTGTGATGCCCTGTGATGGACTGGCACACTGATTCTGGGCTGAAAGGAATGAATGAATGGACAATATAATGTCTTTAAATCTTTTGGACACTTATTTTACTCTTGGCAAACCCTGTACAGCAATGCAGTATGTCACTAAAACATTCTCTACAAAAACCTCAAGACTTTGGACCTCATTCAAATTACTAGTCAGTTCACCCCACCTGCTGGCCATTTTGAAATAATCCCACTCTTACTAATACCACGTGTAACTAAATTCTAACCTTTCCCACACTCTAGTAATGCATGAAAACTTTGACATAATTGTCATAAGTATTTTGCTTAGTTGTTAAAGAAAATATATCATCACTTTACAATAAAAAACATATCTCTATTACTATCTGTTTATTCCATCATTCCAGAATTCATTCATTCATTATCTGTAAGCGCTTATTCAGCTCAGGGTGGCGGTGGGTCCAGAGTCTACCTGGAATCATTGGGCGCAAGGTGGGAATACACCCTGGAGGGGGCACCAGTCCTTCACAGGGCAACACAGACACACACACACACTCACACCTACGGACACTTTTGAGTCGCCAATCCATCTACCAACGTGTGTTTCTGGACTGTGGGAGGAAACCGGAGCACCCGGAGGAAACCCATGCAGACACAGGGAGAACACCATTCCAGAAATACTTGGAATAAAATCTTTTACATTGACTTACACTGAATTTATTATTATTTATCACGGAATATATATTATTAATATTCAATCATTATTCAATCAATAATCATTATTATTATTATTATTGTCCAACGAAAAACATGTATCTCCAAAATAGTAACTTTTCAGAAGGAAAAAAAAACCTCCTTAAATTCAGTGGAAATCAAATGGTTAAAATGTACACTAATTATCCAAAATGCATGAACATTAATGTTCTCAAAGTGACCTGTACCTGTTATCTAGGTCTAATCATCATAAAAAACACCTCCCCAGAAACGTGTACACAAATAATGCAGGGACAGACTACCTACACCTTTAATTTCAGAAGGAATGTTGAATGAGCAGGAGTCCACACACTTCTGGCCATATACTGCACATGCACTATATTAACGTATTCCATGACCCCACTTGGGTAATGCTGGCACAAGTCCAAAACTCTGCACTGACAGGAACCTGAGAAAGCTAAGGTGTCAAACTGTTTATTTATTCTGGATAAGACAGTCCGTCTCCATAGATGTCTCCATTTCAAAGCAGGCCATAACTGCAGCTAAAATTAACCGTGAGAAAGGCTTTGTGTAAACAGGGATACAGAAGGAAAAGGTGGTAACATAATTTAATACTTTTAACTTTTGAGATGCAGATTTTAAGAAAGTAGACATAAAGAGTTGCAGAGTGTCACAGCGCATCTGAACTCTGGCACTGTGCCAAGCTTGCATACACTCTCCTAGTCAAGGTCAGAAATGTGATAACCCAAGTTTTGTTTGTCTTATTCACATATCCCATGTACAGTGTGGTAAAACTGGTGCAGGGAAGTGCTAGTAAAGTAAGGCTCTACATTGGAGCAATGTTTCTACACTCATGGCCCTTTCTCTCAGGTTCACGGACCAGACAGGACCACTTTGTCTGCTCTTTCCATCTAGTACTGCTCTTTTTACCCTATTCTTAAATGGTCAGATCCCCTTAAAACCACCACAGAGCAGGTATGATATGGGTAATATTCTCAGCACTGCAGTGACACTGATATGGTGATGGTGTGTTAGTGTGTGTTGCGCTGGTATGAGTGGATCAGAAACATCAGGGCACCTAGAGTTTTCAAACCTCACAGTTTCACTGCTGGACTGAGAGTAGTCATAGCAGGCTTAGCAACTGGGACCAGAGGGAAAGTAGTTGACTCTTGTGAAGGGCATTTCGCTACTTTTCAGCGAGTCAGATCAACGCACATAATGTGGTAATCTAGCATCCATGCTAATTTCTTGATAACATTAAGGAACTCTAATTCTAATTCTTTTCAAATTAATAATGTGTTTTCTAATTATAGTCATAGAATAGGGTTCTTTCTGTTTGGCTCTATCACACACGGTGCTCAGAAGAAACAGATTATAAATTCCTGTTCAACATGTGAAATTATGTATTTATATAAATGTTTTCAGCTCTGGTTTCATACCACAGTCCAAAAAACACACATTGGTAGGTGGATTGGCATCTCAAAAGTGTCCGTAGGTGTGAGTGTGTGAGTGACTGTGTGTGTGTTACCCTGTGGAGGACTGGCGCCCCCTCCAGGGTGTATTCCCGCCTTCCGCCCAGTGATTCCAGGTAGGCTCTGGACCCACCGCGACCCTGAACTGGATAAGGGTTACAGATAATGAATGAATGAATACATGTTTTTGGAAATGTACTTAATTTTACCAGCACCATTTTTAGCTGAATTCTTGCTAAACTAAACATCAGCAAAAATATTTTTGCTGTTTGTTTAAAACTTATACACAGTATTGCCATAATTAATTTTCTATGGTGATTGTTTTTTCATACTGCCAGTTTTAGTGCAGTTTTCTAGAATACTCCTTTTGAGACAAGGAGTTCTTTATACATTGTGCCATTACAGCCTTTCCAAGGTCAAGGCCAAGGAATTAGAACAGTTCTCCAGACTGGTCTATCTCACTGGCCTCTTCCCTGCTGCTTGCTATGATAGCGTTAACCCAAATACTAGCGTCAAACGTGCTGCACACTTGTAGGAGGATCTGCAGCAAATAAAGGGTTCAGTGATAGAACTGAGAGAACAGACAAAGAAAAACTACAACAGAAGGTTAGAGAAATCTCCCAGGTTTACTCTGGGCATCAGCGCATTCTTTTCTCATTTTCTTCAGGCTTCTAAAGAAAAAGTTGACTTTCCGAGACTGTCACTCCTCTTCTGTGTGAACTTTGAGGATTTTTTGGAGACCTACAGTATGTGGCCCTCTCTGCTCACCTGTGCGATGATGGTGTTGGTGGTGCTGACCAGTCTTCAATGCCAGGCCTGTCCAGGAGAACATGTGCCTCGGGAAGTGGTGTTGCACTGGCTGAAGAACCGTATCCTAGAGGGACTTGGGCTGGACGAGCCCCCTGTGCCCACACTGCAGAAACCCCCTGGTGAGAGGGTGGAGAGAGCAGCCCAAAATGGAGGTCTAAGAGTGAGCAGAGAGGCCAGAGTGGAACGAAAGCAACATCAGGAGACATCCCAAGTCATCCTGTTCCCCAACTCGGGTCAGTGGGTCCAGTTTCCAGAGGAAAACTTAATTGTTGTTAGTTCAGGAGACTTTAAGAGAAGCAACATTAGATAAAAAAGTAGACAGGATACACTTCTAGCTCAGAGAAAATGATATATCAGATAAAATAATCCCCTTGTTAAATAAAAAGTCAGAATGTTAGAATTAGAAAAGAAAGCGTTCAGTCTGTCTTTTGACTTGTTGCATATATAATTAAGGGTCTATAGATCTTAAAGACTTTACGTTAAAAACATTAGTGAAATATCTAACAAAATACCAGAAATGAGAGAGGAGAGGAGAATGTTCCAATCCATTTTTAATAAGTTACTAAAGATGGAAAAAACATAATTCATAGGGGGAACAGCTTTTGATCTATAATGCTTCTGATGTATAATGGAGACAGACACGTTTTTCTAAAATACATTAACAATTTTTACCGTGGGAATCAACCAATTTAACAGTATTTCTAATGGGTTTTTTTTAAATAAAAATGTTAAATATAGTTATAAAAATATTATTATATAATATATATATTTATTATATATATTATATATAATTATATTATATAAATATTATACCTTCTCATACTGCTATAATCTTTGTTATTTAAGAGGACTGGTTCTGCAACTGTATTTGATGAATAAAATAACCAATTTTTTTATTTAGGCTGGAATAATTTGGGTGACTTTTAAATATATATATTAAAAAAAACGTAACATCCCTGTGTCCGCGTGGGTTTCCTCCGGGTGACTGTGAGGAGTGTGGTGTGTTCTCCGTGTGGCCACGTGGGTTTCCTCCGGGTGACTGTCTGTTAGGAGTGTGGTATGTTCTCCCTGTGTCTGCGTGGGTTTCCTCCGGGTGACTGTCTGTGAGGAGCTGGTGTGTTCTCTCTGTGTCCGCGTGGGTTTCCTCCGGGTGACTGTCTGTGAGGAGTGAGGTGTGTTCTCCCTGTGTCCGCGTGGGTTTCCTCCGGGTGACTGTCTGTGAGGAGTGTGGTGTGTTCTCCCTGTCTCCGCGTGGGTTTCCTCCAGGTGACTGTCTGTGAGGAGTGTGGTGTGTTCTCCGTGTGGCCGTGTGGGTTTCCTCCAGGTGACTGTCTGTGGGGAGTGTGGTGTGTTCTCCCTGTGTCTGCCTGGGTTTTCATCCAGGTGCTCCGGTTTCCTCCCACGTTCCAAAAACACATGTTGCTTGGTGAACTGATGACTTGAAAGTGTCCGTAGGTGTGAGTGTGTGAGTGAATTTGTGAATGTGTGTCACCCCGTGAGGGACTGGCCCACCTTGGGGGTTTTTATCTGGATTCTAAACAAAAAATACATTTAGACAGATTGGGGCCACTGATGGTTCAAGCTTCTTAAACAACTGCTTATAACAAGAGACTTATTGAATTTTGTATATATATATATTTGTTTGGAGCAGCTACTTTATCAAAATGTGTAAAAATGTTAATTTATTATTATCATCATGCCTATTGTGCTCAAAATATATCACAGAAGACATTTTAATAATAATATTAACAATGACAATACATTTTATTTATTGCTGCTTTTCATAACACTCAAGGTACCAATACATCACATAAAACCAGAAGAAAAACGCAGAGTAATTAGATTAAAACATCAATAAAATCAACAACAGCATAAAACATTGGAGTAAGCCAGTTTATAAAGATGAGTTTTAAGAGCATTTTCCAGATCAATTGCACGGATATGAGGCTTAAGTGTGTCCCAGTGTTTGAGTGAAGCTTTGGAGAGGTCCCTGGCACCCACTGTTGCTAAAGTTGATGTTTCGTAGTGCCAATTATCCTGCTGATGTAGGCTGCAAAGAATGGCTATGATGGACATGAAGTACATTATTATCAACTATAGGGCAATAAAACTTAATATTGTGTTTTATGGCTAAATGTTTGTTGACTCCTCATCCAGTATTTTTTAATCCAGAGATTAAACAGCTGCAGCTTCTTTTGGGAAGGCTTTAGACTAGATTTTACCGCAATATTGATAATAAGGTAAGCTGTTTTTAAGGTAAACAATGATGTTGCATGATTTTGTGTGGATCATATTTACCACTCTGACTCATCCCAAATCACTCGTGAGTCCAAAATGTGTGAGCTAGCTGTACTCTTTTATAGCAATAAATGATGATTGTACTCATAAATACCTGTGTCATGTTTGGACAGAGTGTGTGGTGTGTGGGCTAAGTGGCTCCTTGTAAGTGGTGAGGGAAGCCTTGACATCTTTTATGCTTTGGTCCTGCTTTTATGTAGACTCAGCATGTCTGGATGCGTCGTCATCAGAGGCCTCTTCCAGCCACTTCACTTACTACTTCCAGCCTTCTCTGGACAGCCAGGAGTCCGTCATCACCTCTGCCCACTTCTGGTTCTATGCAGGACAGGCCATTGTGGAGGATGCCACCCCTGCCCCTCTCTACATCCTCACATCTCGCCAGGAACTGTTGCAGGTGGCTGAGAAACCAACAAAGCACAGCCCCGATGGATGGACCACCTACAGATTGGATCGCCACTTTCACGCTTCTATGGGCGAAGGACCGTTCATGCTGCAGGTCTGATATTATTAACAGTCAGGATTTTAGCACTAGAAAATGGGAAAATAAAGTTGGGGAATTAAGGTTTTAATAACCTTTGTGTTTTGTATTATTGATCACCATGTGTTGTCATAGCATTGACAGCATAGTATAAGATAAGCTAGGCTAAGCTAACACTTTAGCGAGACTGAATGACATTGCACTGTATGGCCTTTTTATTAACATTTCTTCTGAAAAGAAGGATATAAATAGGGAGTTTGCCCCACTTTGTTGCGGCTAGAGCTATTTTATGAGATGGCTTTAAACTATGTGCTATTTGGATTTGACTGCATTCAGCCACATGGAGCCACTAAGGTGACATGGTGTCACCAGCTGTACTTACTTAGAAACAAATGTATGGCTATGGCTATATAGTGTAGCTGTTAACCCATAAGAGCCCAGACTCAGTTCATTATAAAGCCAAATTATGAGAAATACAAAACACATTTCTTGCCATTTCTGTAATTATTTTGGGGTTAAAAACCCAATATAACAAACATCACAACAACCATTTTGTAACTTGTATTTCAACATTTTGTTCCTGATATGGGATCAGAACATTCATTCATTGTCTGTAACTGCTTATAGAGTTCAGGGTCGCTGCTGGTCCGAAGCCTACCCAGAATCACTGTGCACAAGGCAGGAACACGCCCTGGAGGGGGCGCCAGTCGTTCACAGGGCGACAGGGATCAGAACATGTTGTATGTAACACAAGGCAGGAGAACAAAGCTTTTGAATTGTTAAAAGTAAGACACCGTTTAGAAACAAAAATATACTTTTAAAAATAAGCATTTCTATTATCTCTATGTCCTCATGAAGCACACGGTCACACATTCACACACTGTCATGTGATTACATCCAAGCTGTTCAGTGTTTGTGACATATGTGTCACCATGGGCTCTTATGGGTTAATAAGACATATATAATAAATAATGTAAAACAATATATTGGTGTTCATTATTTAATATATTGTGGCCATCATATTAATATATTATATGGGATAATATACTGAGACCATAAAATGATATTTTGAGGCCACAAATTAAGATAGGTTGGCCGCAAGTTAATGAACTATATATATCGCGGCCACAGAGAATATATTGAGGCCATGAGATAATATATTGAGGCCAAAATATAATGTATTATGACCATGGAATAATATACTGGGCTAGTTTGTGACCATGTCTTTTTAAAAAGACCACCATGACAACTTAGGGGCTCCATAAAGCCACAAGAGGTTTATCAAGATACTGATGTTTGCTGATTAATTCTGGATCAAAACACCATCCTTAATTTATTAGAAGGACCATCATCACTCCAGAGAATGCAGGGTCAGTGCTCCAAAGGGGGCTTTATAGCCATCTAGTGCACAGTTGGCATTGGGCATAGTGATCATAACAGTATGTGCAGCTGTTTCAGAACATTCTCTTTCTCCCATCACTCATTATTAGGTCCGCTGCCCGGCTTGTGGTTGTTATGACTCAGAGGAGGACAAGACCCCCTTCCTACACCTCCATACCAGGCCTCACGCTCCGGACCGAGCTCGCAGAGCTCCCACCATCTCCTGGTCCCCCAGTGCCATCGAGAGGCTGCAGAGACCTTCGTCTGAGGCCATCAGCAACGACTGCAAGAAGGAGCAGATTGAGATTTCCTTCCAGGATTTAGGCTGGGATAACTGGATCGTGCACCCAAAGGTGTTCACCTTTCACTACTGCCACGGTAACTGCTCCAGCCCCGAGCGCACCACCACTTTACTGGGGATAAACCAATGTTGTGCTCCAGTGCCAGAGACCATGAAGTCTCTCCGCTTCACTACCACCTCTGATGGAGGCTACTCCTTCAAATATGAAACCCTGCCCAACATTATTCCTGAGGAGTGTAACTGTATCTGATCCTCGGCTGCACTTTCATGCCGTATCTGTTTTCATCTGAGATTTAATAACATGCATTCATTTCAAATGAGTTTGAAAAGATTAAATAAAGATTGTATTTTGAAACATGTTTAAACATATCGAGTTTACAAGAAAAAATACAAAAATATGTAGTCTCATGGCTAGAGGGCAGTGTTTTACCTCTTTGGTAAAAAGCTTATTACGTCTTAAATATATTGGTCATTTCAGTTACACATACCATAGGGGATAATGGAATAAAATTACTTCATCAATTGTGACATCACAAAACAATGTATATAAAGCAGGCTGATTTTATATACATTTATTTATTTATTTAGGAGAGGTGATAGATTGACAGAAGCTAGAAACAATTGTTTTTCACAGTAAATATATACTGCTTCTAGTCTCTAGTTCATTAAAATCCTCTCCCAATCCTATTTAATAGGAAAGGCTTGACTCTGGGCTTAAGTAAACAAGTAAGCTCAGAACTCCTGCTTTGAGAAAATAAAGACCTTACCTTGGGGTCTTTTCCCTCCAAATTTAACAAAATAAAACACACTTAGAGCAATTATCAGTATGCAAACTTTAATTCTCACTGCAAATACAAACAATTAGGACAGAGATTACAAAAAAACATGACTAAATGGTACAGCAATTATTTTGGCCTTGTACCGTGTCACCTCTAAAGTTAAAAAAAAAAATTTAAGATTGCACATCTTCCAGTTAAAATGACCTTGATGAAAACTGTAGATGAGAAGCTATATTTGATATAGAACGCTACAGAATAACAGAACTGATGTACAGATGGTGAGAAAGTTTAGTATGCTCATTCTAAAACATTACTGAAAGTTCTGTTAATAGATCTAAAGAAAAAAAAAAATAGTTCTAAAGGCATAATGTGTTACATATCATTTTGTCTGACCGGATCAAATGCTACAGTTAGATCAGAACAGCACAATGCATTCATTTCTTTTATTTAGTTTAGTTTAATTTACAAAAATATACTACAGCACTAACCAGGACAAAATAGATTAAGGTTTACAATTTATTACAAATAGAATAAAATGGAACAACCAGGTCAATGTATTAAGACAAGTGTAATATAGACAGTTTAGTCAAAAGTTAGAGCGCATGAAACATTTCAACTTACATTATTCAAGCATTTTCCAGGTTTTTAGTACTGTCCAAATTTGGTCAAATGCACATGTATGGCAGTAACATTATTCAAAAGGACTCGCATTTGTATTAAATTCATTAGAGAGAGAGAGAGAGAGAGAGAGAGAGAGAGAGAGAGAGAGAGAGAGAGAGAGAGAGGTGCAGCCACTGTGTTATTAGATCATAAGGCACTGATCTGGCCCAGCATCAAACCTGGGAGAATGTGAAAAGTACCACAAAATTTGAGAGAAGGGCCATTAAGTCAAAGCTCATCTCTTATATATGTAAGCACACATTTCCCAAGTACCAAAAAAGTTACAATAAACATATTACTTGCTAAATATATACACCAATGGTATTCATGCACAATATGTCAAAATGTTTGTAGACACCCTTTGCAGATCCATATCCAAATGTTACAATATCCACTGAAAAGCATTCAATTAAATGCTCTGGAGAAACTGCACGAGCCTAAGGTCACAATGGCCAAAGCCAGGTCGGGTTCGATGGTATAAAGCACCCATGTGATACAGTGGAACCGCATACTCTGGAATGATGGGGCTACATATATTACTATTGGGATATCATCCAAGATCAATAATTAAAGAGTGATATTAATACAAAACCCAGAGTAAAATGTTGATGAGAAAGCGTCTACATACTTTTTAGTCATATCGTGTGCATTGGAATGATCTGAAGTGGAAGACTTAGGCTTTAGGCATCTACGCCGATATCATGGCTTAAGCACAATGTAGCCAGAGTGTGAGCCTTAAAAGGACATTCCACTACTTCTCCATCATGGTTAAATGGACAAATATGGAACAATATCAGCTTTGTGTAGTCTATAAGATAATGAAGGCTTTAAGATGGGAGATTTTAACTTGGATTATATTTTTCATAGCTTAATTAGACTACATCAGGACCTTGGAACATGTCTTTAACAACTTAAACTCCCCATTAAGAAGTGCATGAGTTCTATTACCCAGTTAGCCTCAGTCTGCTTATCAATTAGCCATGCAAACTTACAACATGGCGTCAATACTTTTAGTTAATTGGTGCTCTATTTTCTACCCTGTTATGAGCTGTTACCAATGTCACCTTTTCATTAAATCTCCAACCATACTAGATGAGGCCCATCCAATGCTTCTTTTTGAACTGGCGCTAACACAATGCTACTGGTAAGTTTAATGCATCGAAGGAGATTGCAAACTGCCCAGATCTTTACATCAGTTGAGAGAGCCCATGCTAGTTAGCACAGTGAGGTCACCTTTGTGTCCATACTGCGAGCAATGCTCTATGTGCTTTCTAGGCCTCCAATGGCTTAGGCATAACCAGTGTTTCAACTTGTAATTTTCTCACTGCACAACTCAGGAAGACCACAATAGAGTTTTGTAATTATTGTCTAGCTATAAACTTTTGTTATTGCTAGTTGTGTGGCCTTTTTTTACTAGCTCAAAATTATCACAGTAAAGTTGTATCAGCAGTCATTTATAAAAGATAGAGTAGTAAGCAAACTAAGACCAAGTCCAACAAAAATATTAATGTTGTTAAATGATTTTTAAAGTTGTTGAATGCTGCAGCTTATAAGCTTTGTCAGACTTTGCCAATGTGGTTGAAAATGCAAATGCACCAGGTTGCAACAATTTTGTATTACTTTCTACCACTAATACATTATGGTCACTTGCCACTGAGCTAGTACACTTCACTAGACCTAACAGAGCACTACAGGTGGTATAATGTAGTAAGTGATATCACAGACCTCTACACAATGAACTGGGGACTGATTCCCAGCTGAGGCACAACGCTGCACCAAGAGCGGCCATTTACAAGACTCCTAATCACTGCAATAGTCTTCCTCTATAACATGATTCAAATTTAAAGTCACTATGGATAATATAAAAAGTGATGAAACACCCTTAAATCCCCAAAGAGTAATGGCAAGTAGGGAAATATATGCTAGAACTGGTAATGGAACTTGCACCAAATATTTCAAATAAATACTCTTCACTTTATTAATCATTTTTATTATTATTATTTACTTTTACAGGCCTTCTATAAATATTGACATCTTTGGATAATTTTGATGAACCACAAAGCAAAATCTAGGCTATCAGGCTGAACCTCAATTAATTTGACATTTCTGAAGTAGTGGAGTCTCCCTTTAATACTGAAAGGCACATTTTTTATCTTAAACATACAAAACAAACATATATATCTTCAGTATTCCTCACATCAATGATTGCCCTCCGATATGTGCAGCCTGTGCATTAGAGATTGGTGGAGAGGCAAGTTGACAGCAGTTTGCTTGCTTCAGGCATGGACACCTTTGAAAGCAGAAGAAAAATTAGGGAGGGAAAAAAAATTCTAATTTAAAATATATATATATACATTTACAATTATTCAAAAATGTCTATACAAAATACAAACATTAAATACAGTTTCCCCTTAAATTTATTTTACTTTTATCCCTTGCAGCCAATTTAAAAACCAAGCTTCAAACACCAAATGTGCTTCGGCAGACTCTGAGCAATGGGAACAGGGAAAATTTATTTATTTTTGGTCAACTCGTTAATTTATGATTAGACTGAAATATAAAGTCCTCAGTCACTTCTGTCAGATGTTTAAGGCCCTGATTAAATTCTCCAAGATTGTGACATTATAATCAATAATTTAAAAAAGTCCATGTTTGGCTGACAGGATCAAGGGGGGGGGGTGGATAATAATAATAAAATCTTCCCTGGGATTCTTGGTTCTACGCACCTTTTTCTGCAGTACTGGCATGTTTCTCCTGGGCAAGATTAAGTCGGTTCTGCTCGGCCGCGGTGCTGTTCGACTCCGGACTGCTGCTGCGTGAGGCTCCCCCCTCCTCGTTTTGGTATGCCTGATCCAGGTGCTGCTGTGCTAACTTCAGGTGCCTCCTCAAGCGCTCCATATCCCTGCTGGCCACCTCATCGCCCAGCGACTCTCGCCCAGAGTCGGCCATGTTGTCACGGAACTCCCCCTTCAGCCTGCTGGAGGCGTTCTTCTTCAGAGCAGTATGGTAACCTGGTGGAGCGCTAGCTAATTTCTGGCAAAGGGTCGAGGTACGAGGAGGTCCAGACAAGGATCTCCTCTGGGCCGAACGCTTGCGGAAACTGTCCCTTAAACCACCCACACCCAGGTGTAGGATCTCCAACACCGTCAACAACAAGCAGAGCATGCTGACTACGTACATGATGATTAAGAAGATGGTCTTCTCTGTGGGGCGTGAAACAAAGCAGTCCACGGTATGTGGGCATGGGCTACGGGTGCAGACATATGAGGGGGACACCTCAAAGCCATACAGGATATATTGTCCAAAGAGGAAGGAGACTTCAAATGCAACGCGGGACAACAGCTGCAAAACATATACCTTCATTAAGCCGTCTCGCTGGATGCGTCTCCGCCCGTCATGCTTCTCACCAGAGCTGCTGGACTCTGCTTTCACCTTTTTGGAGTGAGCAAAAAAGAATAAACATTTACATCATGAAATTCAGAGCTGAATACTCCTACCAATAAATACGCACATACAGTACTGTGCAAAAGTCAACGACCACTCTTCATTTATTCAATGTCCAGTCAGTTATTCATTTTGCAAGCAATATTACTAAGTGTATTTAAAGATGTCCAATTGCTGAAAATTCTCTTAGAACAAGGTCCACGTTTTAAGATTTGTGTATGGTCTCATGGTGACACTTTACATTGCTGCTTTTGATTAATGGCATGTTTATTAAATGTTTAAAGACACACTGGTTTAGGACCCTGCAGGAAAAATGAAAATATATATATATGAAAAAAAAAAAAAAAAAAAAAAAAATTATATATATATATATATAAAATAATGCTTCAAATTCTGATAGAATTGCTGCTCAGTCCAGGTCCAGACTGAGGGCTGCTATTTGGTGATCCCTGTTATAAACTTTGGTCCCATCACTGGGAGAAATCAGGTCAGAACATTGTTAAGAGTCTCCCTTTCACATATGAAGTAAACAGCAAAAGATCATCCATTCCAGACACATTCTCAATTATTTGAAATAGTTTGTTTGGTTGAGGTATGACACCTGGGCAGACCAGAGATATCTTCATGAGGGTATGTACATAATAGGACCAGCCTTACTAAAGCACACTGTCACTGGTCCATTAACCATATAAATCCACATCCAAATGTATCTTTTCTGCTACCATAAAATATCAATTTATTTTATTTTTTCCCCCCTTATAATGGCCATATTATTTCTTATGAAAATATGCATTAAAACTTTCACTCTTTCCAAAGTTTTTATACTTTCTTGGTGTCCCCAAACGCATCTATTTCACTTTTTTTTTTTTTTTAATGGGTTTGTGCTCACTGGAGTATTCAGAGTGAGTGAGCAATTGTGTTGATGCCATTGCTATAAAAAACCTCAGACAATGACCTGCTCAGTTCATACCTGGACTCAATCAGAAACAGAGTTTGGTTCAATATTCAGTACAACTATACATTTGCATTCTCACATTCTCCTCTTGGTAATGTCTAGAAAAGTTCAGTGTTGCGGCACATGCCTGAAAATGGCTCAAGACAGGATGGCCCCACTTCTCCTCCCCAGGTGTCTTTTAGATGACATGGCAGATATGGACATTTAGAGTTTGGCAGGGTCATTGAATTGTCCAGTGGTATTGTGTCAGCAGTAGTTGGCTTCACAGGTCTTGAAGCACTGGGAAGATCCTAACTAACAAGCGGAATTGGAAAATGATGTTTGAATGCTGCTGAATGTGTTTGGTGATAAAATAACAAGGAACAAGGAAAAAGGGTGGTCTGAGTTTTGCAGAGTACTGTACACTGGACAATCACTGCATTAGTAACACCTTCCATGTAAATACACTTGTTCTCCACACAGGAGAACATTGTTCTATGACATACATGCTTTCTTATCCCCATTTCAACTCTGCTCTTCAGTTGTCAGAACTCACACAGGACCACTAGAAAGCAGCTCAGTGCCACTGCTGGATTGAGAATAGTCCACCAAACAAAACATCCAGCCAACAACGTCCACTAATGAAGAACTAGAGGACGACTAACACAAACTGAGCAGCAACAGATGAGCTACCAAAGACAATGAAGTGGACCATCGAGGTAGATGCGTCTAGCAGAGTGCACAGTGGATGTACACCATGTTTAAAAACTCAAGCAGCACTGCTGTGTCTGATCCTCTTGTACCAGCACAACAAACACTAACCATGTTAGTGTCACTGCAGCGCTGATGATTATCCACTACCCAAATTACTCCTGCTCTGTTGTGGTCCTGACCATTAAAGAGCAGGGTAAAACGGGTATAAGCAAATATGCAGCGAAACAAGTGGACTACAGTCTTTAATTATAGAACTACGGAGTGCTCCTGTGTGGTCAGTGGAGCTGAAGCAATAAATAATAAGTGTAGATGCAATGTAGGTGTTCCTAATCCACTGGGCAAATACAGATGTATAAATCAAGGAAGTCAAAGCTGAAAAGCACCCTCATTCCTTCCCTACCTTCTTGTCCTTCTCAGATGGTTCAAGTTCCTCTGTTATCATGGGAACATCCTCACCCATCTCTTCAGCCTCTTCGTAGTCTCGGTTGGCCCCGCGGTGCACAATTGGACCGCGTTTGAACTTGCGCGGCCGGTAGTCATCATCATTCATGCGAGCAATCTTGTGCATGGCAAAGCCCAGATACATGATCGAGGGTGTAGTGATCATAATGATCTGGAAGACCCAGAATCGAACGTGGGAGAGAGGTGCAAAGGCATCGTAGCACACATTCTCACATCCAGGCTGTGCAGTATTACAAACAAATTTACTCTGTTCATCGTGATAGATGGTCTCGCCACCCACCACTGTTAAAACAATCCGGAAGATGATGAGGAGTGTGAGCCAAATCTTCCCTACAAAAGTGGAGTGGTCTGAGATCTCATCCAATAAACGTGTCAGAAAGCTCCAACTCATGATGCCACGGTGATTAGAGAGCTGTCAGCTGTCAGAATTGAGAAAAAAAGAAAAAGGGGAAACATAACAGAAACAAGTGAGATGTAAGCACACGTCTAAAACCTTGTAGACATTCCTTATATTCACTGACCAATTAAAAACATGTATCTCCATTTTTGGTTTTCTACATCATTTGAAGAAAGCAGCTGAAAATTTCATGACGAATTAACCATAAGTAATGCTTAAATTACTTAAATCTTTGTGCATTCACTTTCATAGAAATTTAATAAGTTAATATTTTGGGAGATATATGTTTTTAACTGGGCAGCTATGATATTTAGTGAATTCAGAAACTCCACACAGCATTTAAAGCTGCATGAATTAGCCAAAATGTATATAATGATATATTTCTTAATTTAGATCTATATAATTCTGATATCCATATGAACAATACCTGCCAGAGAAAAACTGCCAAGAATAAAAAAGAAAAAGAAACATAAAATCGCCATCAAATATAACCCTCTTGCCTTTGTCAATATTAATATTTTTAAACAAAATTTAAAGTTGAGTTCACTAAACTGACAGCACCCCCCTGTAATTAATATCAGTCAGTGACCGAAACTGTAAATAATGTATACTTAAATATGAAAAATGTTTAAAAGTTAAAACTGTCATTGAAACATTTTATATTGCAATATATATAGATACTGAATTATTGCCCAGCCCTAGCACCACTCGCTGTGAACACAATATTGTGTTTTCTCTTTAGGAAAACAATTAAATCAAATGCGCTTTTCTGGATAAGCTGCACATATACTTCAAGTCAACACACCCCCATGCCAACTGTGGACTAGGGGGAGCTGAGTTCAGTCAGTTTTCACCTGTGGAGCAGAGGACCTTTGTTCTATGAAGTGATAAAGAACTATTCAAACTGTTTTGATGAGTTGAAGTCATATTTGTGGTCCAGGGCTAATCATTTAAACTCAGTCCAAGGTATTCCCAGAGGAGCAGTGATATTATTACTGCCACAAAAGGGAGTAAACCACCTATTAACTTCCTTAATTTCTGAAGAAATTTTGAATGAGCAGGTATTCAAAAAGTTTTTTTTTTTCACATAAACTTAATTTATTAAGAAAAAAAACTCAAATGAGTAAATTCAGTGCACACTTTGCTGTTGTATCTGTGTGTTGCCAATAGAATGGGACGCTCTCGCACAGCCAGGCGTGCAACTGAGGTCACTTTTCCAATGTCTGGGCTCCAGGGATAAAAAATCTCCCATCACTGGTCTCTGAATGCATGGAACACTTACCTGGAGTCACAGACAACCATTCAGAAGCATTTGAAGCTGAATTCAATCAAATTCTCACAGCAATTTATACTAAGCCTTATCACAATTATATTACAAAATGATACCATAATTTCTCATAATTTCTAGAAGAAACACTGGATAAGCAAGTTACTTTGAATGCTTTGGACATTTGGAGATATTTTCTCATTATTCCAGATTAAGTAAAAAAATAAATAAATAAACAAGTAAATCTCTCTTGCATGTGTAAGACATGAACGCTTTCACCTAGGTGAATACCAGCTAATACCTGACCCTAATCCAAAACCTGCATGCCTCAAAAATATTCATTCTTGCGGTTGTCATTAGTTGCTTTCAAATTTCACAGTAGAGTGCAGTGCGTGGCCTGGCACATCAGTGTACGGATTAAATATGGTTAACCGCTCCCAAACAACTGGTCACACTGAACTACGCTGGAAGAAGACATGCCACAAGATCCAGGTTTTAGCACACAATATGCAACCCAGTGTAATGACAAGCTTGCTGTAAATGCTGCTGAACTATTTCTGTGGTGGTAAAAATGGATTATAGCAATTATTATTTAATGCAATTCTGCGATCTGTTTGAAACATGTTTAAAAGCCACCCAATCCAGATATTACAGAAACGCCTGACTCTAACCAGAAGAGGTATGAAACCATACAGAAATATAATCTGAGATGAAAAACAAGTTAGCGAAAAGGCATTACCATGTGTACTCATTTCACTGCAACTCTACCCATTGCAAAATGCAAACAAAACAAATAAACCCTATATATAATTGAAAATAGTACAAAAGCAATAGTTTAAACGTGAAGTTGACAACGTTAGTTTTTTTAAAAGTATTCACCCATTTTGAACATGATGCCAGCAACACCAAAAAAATTAGTACAGGGCAGTGTTTACCATTGTTTTGCATCACCTTGTCCTTTAACGGAACTATCTAAACATTTGGGAACTAAGGAGACCAGTCACTGTAGTTCTGGAAGTGAGATGTTTTTCCCATTGTTGCTAGTTTCAAAATTTCAGCTTCTCAATAGATTGGGTACCCATTATTATTTATTTTCATTTCATAACACACCAGTTATTTTAAGTGGGTGAGATATTTAACATCATTCAGCTTTAACAGTGCATTCACAAATATGAAATTCACCCATGCCATGTGCATTAATGCACCCCTATAAATGGTGGGCTCATAATAAATGAGCTCTGACCCAGAGAATAAGCCAGCATTTCTGGACTCTGGTTATAGATGGCTTCTTGTTTGCATTTGTGAGTTATAATTTGCAATTGTAGATGTAGCAACAAATTGTTCACACACAACTGTTGGGGAAGCGTTCCTGAGCCCATGTAGTGATTTACACTATGGGATATTCTCAGTTTTTAATGCAGTGCCACCTGAGGGGCCAAAGATTACAGTCAGTTGATGTTGGAGTTGGGCCTTGTCTCTTGCATATACAGATTTAATTATAATATGTACTCTATTTTATGTTGAATTGTTGCCAACTCTCCTTCACAGAGTGCTCTTTTTTAAAAATTTCTCAGGTTCAACATTTGAAAAAATGTCTTTATAATATTGTTAATTAAATATAGGGTGATTTACACAGCATTACATTACATTTAAGGTTACAACAAAGTATCAGATTTTTAACACTAAGCACTGCACATAGTAAAATTACTCTGATATTAATGTGGATCTTTTTACTTGTAACAAATTACACTTTCTGCCAAAATGAACAACTGTTCCATTCTCACACTATGTAAACAAAAATAAATAAAGAAGTAGGCCTAACTAAATCTAAACTAGTTTCTAAATCTGTTCCCGATAGTACTGGGCCAAGATCTACAGCATCCAAATAAAAGAGCGATTGTATCGGCTCCCCATTCACTTGGCCAGTAATACTAGGAAACTGGGAACAGAAAGCTTGCATTTAGTTATATTGGAGAAAAGATGCAGCTATAAAATTGCAAACGACTACCGCTGGGTACATCCTAAGGATGACATGCTGAGGATTACTGACTTTTAACAGCCCCCGCTTCCAACCCCACCCCCGAGATCAACATCAGTTACTTTGTGTGCAGACAGCAGCTTCAAAGAGATGGCCAGCAAGTCATGGCAGGCAGCTAACACAGAGTCGCAATGGAGAAGACTGAAAGACTATGGTCAAGAAAGGGAAGAAGGAAGAGAGAAGATAGAGGTGAGGCTCATTTAATGAGTTCACACATTAAGAAAAAAAAATTTCAGTGTGGTGAGAGCTGTGAGGAAGGAACATTGTGAAATGCGTTCAAACAAACTCTAAACCACTATGTCAACAGCTAACACAGGTTTACTGCTACAGCTGCAGAAGTTCACCATGACCCCAAGTCCACTAACCACAATGAGAAACAAATGTCTCCAGAACCAATGTCTCAATGCACCAAAAATGTACACAGACATGTCCACAGAAAAACCGAGATCATACCTGGCACAGCTAGTTCATGTTTCATTCAGACTATGCAAGTTTCAGCAGATTCCGAAGAAGTGTCAGCCTTAGTCAGATACTCTTAAACTCAGTCATCACTTGAAACGTGAGAATAAGACATGACGAGAAATATCCGACACACTTTTGAGTTCATTTAAATCCAGTTTTTGGTTTACTTTTTCCATATCAAGAAATCCAGGTGTAACAGATATGTCTAAAAATCTTGTTAAACAAAATAAGTAATCACCACAAGTACCGGAATTGCTCCCAACAGATACCCCAGAGAAATAAAGGTTAGTTAAATACAGTAAAAATCATTCCAAAAGCGGGGCGTGTCGCTCACTATCAGTTGCACATCTCTTGGGACTGCTTCCTGAAAGAAAGCTTTTAGCTAAGATTCCAGCTCTTGAATTCTCTATTGACCTGGATGCTGAGAGAGTAGCTCAATTTTACTGGAAGGAATATGGAGTCTTTCCATGACAAGCTACAAAAACTGCAATTACTGGATACTGGACATGTATTTCTGGTATATGAAAATTAATAATGTGCATAGTTCAGTTCTGTGTTTTACACGTTTTGACAACCTAATCCCTCTGAGGAACAAGGGCATGTCATATATATATATATATATATATATATATATATATATATTAAAACAGTACTTTCAGCATTACTTCATATCTCAAGTGCAATGTCCATGATCTGTGGTCAGAGGTCAGTAGCACTGAAGAGTTGAAAAGGTATGCATTGTAAAAGCTAAGATATATTTGTTTAACACTATACAATATAGACACATTTTCAACTTATTCATTTGTATGAAGATATGTTAGTCTCTGGGAGAAAGTTTATTTTAATGATAGTGATGTTAGTCAAATTAAAGCCAGACAGGCTGCAGAAGATAATTAGTGGTCCAAGATATCTGTAAAATAGTAACAAAATAAAACATGCTTTAACCTATTCATACATTTTACAAGCTTTCTTAATCTTAACACACGTTAGGAATTAGCCCCTAAAAAGTGATGAACTCCGCCAACCGAAATTACTTCAGCAGCCTCTACTTTCAAAAACAAACAAAAAAAATAATACACTAGTCTTAGACTTTATTATTGACATGAATCGACAAATCGACCAAACAACCCTAGAACTTTAGCATGAAAAGCCGGTTCGTTTTAATAAAAAAAATTATATATACATATTTATAAATAAATTTATAATACAGCGTTTACATCCAACGGTTGAAGGGTAAATCTTCCGTCGCGTGACCAATTCCCCTCAGAGAACGTTACCTTTTGTGTTTGTCCCCTTAGCACTCCTCCACAGGAAAATTTTGGCTGAAAACCTCAGTGTGACTCCAGTCAAGGATTCCAAACACACACTCACACACTTTTAAAACCCTTTACCCACCTTAGAAAG
This sequence comes from Hoplias malabaricus, assembly GCF_029633855.1. NCBI lineage: Eukaryota > Metazoa > Chordata > Actinopteri > Characiformes > Erythrinidae > Hoplias > Hoplias malabaricus. Next base: position 69,044,686 of record NC_089802.1, on the reverse strand, counting down.
TGATTAATGATTTCTGCCCTCCGCGGCTCGTCAAGGTGAGGCTCTTCAGCGCTTTAAATATATCTCTGTGTTAAAACGTTAGCTCGTACTTCACCATCTCCCCCTTGTTCTAATAACCAAGCCAGTGTGCAGAGGTTGAACCATGTGACCTCTCCATCCTCGTCGGTATTTGAGAGACAGAATAAGGGGGCAATCTTCCCCAAATTCCTCCAGCCCACCTCCACCTCCTCCTCTTTCTCCTCCTTCTTCTACTCCTCCTCCTCCTCCTTTTCTCACAGCTCTGTGTAACAAAACTTCTGGGCTAGCAGTTTGGCTAGTCTTCTAAGCTTCAATTCTTTGGAGCCACACTAGTGAAATCCCTTCAACGAGATAGGGAACAAGACAGCTAACCGCCTCGACTTATCATGGCTATCTTGGTCAGTTCATTTATAATGTATTGGCCACACTTTAGGAACTTGTTACCATGGATTAGTAAATTGAGCCCATGGAATATTGTCAGATGCAAAAAATTCCATGGGCCTCTAACTCATTTACTCACTCACTCACGTTTGACATTTTGGTCTGATGTGAGAATAATCGTATCCTGCAAAATACATATGCACAAGTTTTTTTTTTCTCCAATTATAAAATTTTAATCTTGGGTTGCACTGTGGCGCAGCAGGTGGTGTCGCAGTCACACAGCTCCAGGGACTATATTAATGTTAATATCCAAACTATATATCAGTGATGATGATCTTGCATGCTCCAGTAATGGAATTCTTATTATCTGGCTGCTGTATAGTATAAAGTAGAAGAATGTGTTTCATTTAAATGCAATGAGCTATGAAATGCTTTGATGTTAAGCCTAAAACTGATATTATAAGCTGTGAATGGATAAAATAAAAAAAAACTTATACAGAAGCTGCTGTTTACACCTGCTTATGAGCACACTTATGCAACCACCTCTATATCACAGTCGACTTCAGCTGTAAACAGTCTGCTATTGTTAGAGGGGGGAAGCCCGGAAAGTGACTTGAGTGCCAAAGGTAGAAATGTTTACCATATGCGCTTGTGTCTGATGACTTCCACCTCCTTGAAAGTAATTTGTCTCAGTGAAATAAACCTAAACAGGAGCTGGAATGTGCCCTAGAGTATTACAAGCATTAAAGACTACGAAAAATGTTTTATTTTTATTATTATTATTTTTTATAGCCTGATCTTATATATGAAAATATGAAAGAGATGTACCCTTTCACCGAGGTCAGTTTATTAAAGGATGCTAATAATCTATAAAGGTTCTGAAAACCCCATCGTTTAAGGCACTTTGATGTGCATGCAACTTCCACCAAAAATGGGTCTTGCACCAGATGAAGGTCCTATATTTCACAGCACCACAACTCAAATGAATATCTTTGGAAGACATGCCAAAATAGAAATGTAGCTTATTCTGCGAGTCACTAAGGATCTTCTGGGGAGAAAACAGGGTCTGCTTACTGTCTAGCCGGACAATACTAAACAGTTGAGAACTGGTTGGCATCATTCAAGACATTATTGAATAAATTGTTTGAGTGTCATGAGCTACAAAAGCCAAACCTGAGGGGACAATTCAATTAGAACAATATATCTTCTGTTATCCTACTTCAGTGCAAAATGTGTTGTCTCTAACATCAGGAGATCAAAAGCTGATGCCGTCGTTAATGCATTTGTTAGCAGAGGTAGGACAGTTTGTGTTATCCTCCAAGAGTGTTGAGCTGTCCACCACGACACTATGGTGATATATGAAAGAATTTTTTTAGGGTTTGTATGGGCTAGCATTGGATGATTTGATGATTAACATTTTTAAATAAATGGAATATAAACTTAATTAAACATGAAAACACTCCAAAAACTTTGATGGAATTTGCTGCATTTTGAACCTTAATTGTATTTTTTTTTGAAAGTGAAAGGTGTTTTTGTGTGTTGGTGGCTTTGAAAATGTTATCTACACAAGGGGGGCACTGCAAACCCTGTTGTCTAGTAATGTTTGGTTGGACGACTATTCTCAGTTCAGCTGTGACGCTGAGGTATTTAAAAACTCCAGCAGCACTGCTTTGTCTGATCCATTCGTAACAGCACAACACACGTTAACGCATGCCCACCCAGTTAATACCTGCACTATGGTAATCCTGACCACTGAAGAACAGCATGAAAAAGGGCAAAGAAAATATGCAGAGAATACCTATATATACTCTATAATATTTCATATATTGGACATATTAAAATGCATCATCAATTAAGTTAGTGAAAAGACATTTTTTTTAACAGTTTATAAATCATAATCTCATTTTACAAGAGTATATATAGCTTCAGTGAAAGAAAAAAGTGGAAGTTTTCATTGGATTGCTTCCTCTAGTGTTTCAACGTTACAGCACATGCTCGACGTATTCCAGGATTATCGAGTTTCCAGACGCCCCCTACAAGAATTGAACCCAAACCAACTGGACCCCAATGAAATGCTAATATTAATCTAATAACAGTCTCTTTAAAGCCATCATCCTGATTTATGCACCCCAAAAAAACGTCAGAGAAGTAAGACATAGGTTAACTAGTGAAGAACTGAGGATCTGGGCTTACTGGGAGTGTTCTTGTTTTAGCTTCTGAGGAAAAGTGAAATGTGAGACTCAAGAAAATCTGCACAGCTTCTTAAAGTATGCCTAAAGGCTATTTGATTTCACACTTCAGGTCAAACTAACTAATAAACAGCTAGCTTTTCAGTTTGTGCTGAGTTGTAACAATCCCCTTGTTGAATATTATTATTGTAATGTTATACGGAGATGGGAGTGACTGCCAGTTGAATCACTTTCTAAGCAGAGTGACTCAGGGAGCTTTTTATTTTGAACTGCTTATAAAGGTGCACAGGAACAAGGCATTTCACAAGGTACTAAGAACACCCTTCGATTTCTTTGTCATTACAATCAGATGCGGAGCCAGAGGGGGTATTAAGCCTGTAGAACAATGGAATAGTTTCACTCTGGGTGATGGCCCACCATCCAAATTCTTTGGAATGGTCTGGAGTGGCTTTTGTAATTGTGATTCCGTTCTCTCTAAAGCTATTTCACTTGATACAATTATTTTTGTTAAAAGAATAACAATAGTTCATGCACTTCACATGCTATTCACAATCATCTCTTCTACACATTTCTCTTAAAAGGACAAGGACATGGACATGTGGGGTTACTTAATCATTTGTTGCACATAAAGACCATGCAAACAAACCACTTCCCACAGGGATGGAAATGTATCTGATGACAGCAGGGGTGGTTTGTTAGACTCCAGAAAGACCTCCAACGATAAAATAACAGGAATGCTGATGCAAGGAATTGTGCCTGGTGTGTTGTAGGGACTTGTAGAGTCCACTTTACAAGGAATTCCATCACTGACAGTTAAATGGAAGTGCTGGGTGACACTGTGTTGCTGGCCACTTTTCATACTTCCATAGTGCCCATGTTGGCTATTGGCTGATTTAGGTTTGATTCCTTAGAGGCCAATGGTATGTGTTTTCCATCATTTTCAGATGCATCACTACTCAGTGAAAACATTGCCCTACAGAAGTCACCAGTCTATTGTAAGTATTTGACAAAAGTCTGGCAAGTATTTTCATTAATTATTAAACCTAGGGGCTGTCATCCCTGCGTTCCAAGCAGACTTATTTGCTTATGGATATATGGGATTATGGAAACAGCCCAACATTCCTGAGTCCCATCAGGTTAGGTATGTTGAAATTACAGTCTATTTTATACAAACTGTGAAATAAATGTAAGCACACCTGTGATGTAATTTCCAATTCCAGTTACACTCTGTCACTAAAATATTAATGCATGGCCCTCTATTGGTTTGTCAGACAAAACAAGCTTTTAACAGCAGAATTAAAAAGTGTTGTTTCTTCAACATTATTGCTCCTAAGGGCAAGTAGTTGTAGAAACAGTACAAAAAAAAAACAATACACCTCATATAAAGATGAATACGAACATTGTTTAGAGCATGGTATATCAAGAACATTGATAAGCTACTAAACGTTGTTATTAGAATGTTTCAGATGGGCCTCAGTAACTAAAGGCTCAGTGGCTGTTCTCAAAATTTGAACAGCTACATTTAAACTTTTCACAGAAAAACAGGAAATGCAGTGCTTCTAGTTTAGCACAAGGTTTACCTTCAGGAATCTGTTTCTCTGTGAGTTCCCAAACAGTACAATAAACGTTTTCTTTCAAGTCACACATTAAGTTAATCAGCAAAACTGCATTTTACCATCTGCATAATATTCTATGATTGCGCTCTATGCTCAAAGATAGTGATGCCAAAATGTTGATTAACGCCTTCATCTTTTCCCGTATTGACTATTGTATCTCACTTTTTTATGGTCTACCAGTTAAACTGATCAGTCGTCTCCAGTATATCCAGAATTCAGCAGCCAGGGCTCTTACTTTCACCAAGTGTAGAGCTCATGTGACTCTCGTACTTCATCAATTGCATTTGCTTCCTGTAAAGTCTAGGATGAAATATAAAATCCTTCTTTTAACATTTAAGGCTTTCTACTCTGGGTGGTAGGTCTTTCAGTGTCGCTGCCCCAAGCTCTGGAACTCTTTTCTTCCTGACCTTCGTAATTGTTCAACCCTGTCTCACTTCAAATCTCTGCTCAAAACATTTCTCTTCTCCGTCGTTACATTTTTTCCCCATCCCAGGTTATGACTGTAAAGCGTCCTTGGGTTTAAATTGAACTAGATATTATTATTATTAGTAGTAGTAGTAGTAGTATTAATAAACATTGCACCATCTACACCAGAGTTTAAAAAAAATCAGCAGTTGAATATTAGATGAATATTGATAGCAATAGTTTGGTGTGGAATGGGCCAAGGCTACCCCAACCCACTTAGAATTTAAAGTATGTCAAGAGCAGAAGATTTTCCTTTAAGGAGGAAAATTAACATAATTATCCACATATTTATTTTAGTCAATATACAAAGCAAATGTTGACTTTAAATGCTCTCGTTTTGTAGCATTGTGTGATTAGGAGGAGACGGCTAAAGGGTAAAATTGGCAAAAACCAAGTTGAAGAGTAAAAAAAATGGTGGTGGTGGTGGTGGGATCAATGAAGAATCATATGGGTACATACGACAATAGAACACATTTATCTTTCTATGTTTAAGGAAGAATGTTCTGTTCTAACTAATTATCCATGCCGTATCCTTCCAAAACTAAGGCACAGCAGTAACACATTCCACACCTACACCTGGAGGAAGAGGAGCATGTTACACATTATTAAAACACAGATTGAAACACAACAATGGAAGATAAATGTTGCAAAACAAGATGAGACATAAGGGTGATGTTAAGATCCTCCTGATAAAAGTTGATTAACAATACTTAAGCTGAGCTGTACCTTAGCTAAGCACTGTGAACTATGAAACACGTTCATGGCAGAAGTGCTAGTCCTGGCTTGCTTTGGCTTATTCAGTTTCTCTCAGCCAGCTCCATTTATTCCTCTCTAAGAGAAGAAGAAAAAAGAAAAAAAAACAAAAAACAAAAAGGGAAAATGGAAAAATGGTTTTGACTCAGTATCAAGATAGGCATAGTTTATTTAGATAGCAAAAATAAAAAGTCTTTAATAATTCCCTTCAAGAAGGCCGATACAAATATTAATAAATAGGCCTACATATAACTTTCGAGCTCACTGACAAAGAGTACATTTGACAGTTTGTCATATTCTAATTTCCCATTCATTAAAAACAAGTAAATTCTGAGCGCATGTATAGGAAAAATACAAACATTTAAAGGTGCAGTTAGGACAGATGAGAGCAGAAATATACATGCACACATGATTTAATTTTTTAACATTAAAGGTCCTTCCACAGGCAAAGTCTTTTTTTTGTCGGAGCTGTTTTAACACGATGCAGTACCGTTTTTGGGTTTCTTACCATTTACGTTTAAGTCGTATTATACACATGCATACACTCAACACCCACAGACCCATAGCTTACAATTTCACATAACCATGTGATAATGTCAAAATATAAATATGTGTTTTTACAGATGTGGACGTTTGTTTATATGGGTTTATATTGGCGTATATTTCAGGGCACACCATGTACAAAGAAAGCACAAGACCAAAAACCTAATGGGAGAACTTGGGTCTTCATATGTGGCATTAAACTTGGCATCAACATTCTCAAGTAAATCTGTAACAATCATGTGCCCTGCTTAAAACAGACATGGCATTTCGATTTTTCAATTTCAATATAACTGTAAAGGATAATCAGCCCTGAGAAATTCAAGAAATACTTTAATGTCCACATATATAATGTATGCTACAAACTACAAAGCATCATAAGGCACTCTGTTTTTCTGTGTCACCTACTAGGATTTTACTAATAATGTCACATTACATCACAGTGAGACACATCTTAACGATTAAAAAAACCCATAAGATATGCATAGATAAAAAACTGGGAATCTTGTGGAAAACCACCGTGGACAGAACACAACACTAAGTAATGTGTGGCTATGAGTGTAGTGCAATAAGCTTCTCTACTGTTCTACTGTACTATTCTCTATCTGCTACTGAATAGCAGTAATTAGCTTGACCCCAAACATGGCTTCCCATTGGGTTTTGACCCAGTCAACTAATCCCTGTGTTTCCTGTCCAGCCTCTGTCCTCAATGGCCATGTCTTCTCCTCTTTAGCCATCTGTAAAACACATACAGAAAAAAAAAACACATGAGTCGTTTGTTTCCTGTAGTTTGAGTTTTCTATCATTTATAGTATCTTATGGAAGCCTCTGAACTTGTCTAAATAAGCTTAACCTCTGTGGTCTAAATGACGTCATACACACCTCGTCATATAGTTTTATATCCACCAAGCATGGGTTAGATGAGTACAGACGGATGGAACTGACACAGCTGATTGGTTGAGTTTCATGAATTGTGACTCTCACACTGCTGGTTTGTCTCTCCTCAGCGGTGGTCAGCTCTGATTGGCTCTTGCTCCACTGGTGGTCTTCGTCTAGGAGGCACAGCGTATCTCGAGTAGCTAATACAGTCACAGACTTCCAGCAATCATCTGAGGAAACCGCACACAGAAGCATATCTTATATTTGCCCATATGGTCAAACTATTTTTGAAATCTAACTTTAGAACCCATATTAAATCCATAGGCTAACGTGGATGGGCAGTCTGAAACCGAGTTGTTTCCAAACCTCTAAACCCTTTCCCCATACAGATAATTAGTTTAAATATTGAGCCAGAAATGGAAAGAATCTTAATGGATGGAAGAGTGGGAGAAATAAGCAGAAATCCAGAAATAAGCAAGAGCAAAACAGCCAAACTGGGATATAGTAAAGTAGTGACAGAAAAAACTGGGGAAAACTGAAGGCTCAGGATCTGGAGCCTGAGGTCTGCTCCCAGGCTTATCTGGTGAGCGGTTGGTGGGGGGTTAGGATAGGTGTCAGTGGGGTGTAGGGGATACTGAAAGATGAGCCACACGCTCACAGTGAGAGCACTCTCTCAGGAAGAGTCAGATAGAGCTGTTTGTTTAAAATGAGCCTCTTCCTCCATTCTGAGTGTACTATTGCAAAGAAATCAACTGGACTTCACAAACAAAACCTATGCTCTTTAGTACACTGATCCTGTCAAACTAGAGGAGAATTCCCACAGTGGTTGGGTACTAGAACAGGTAGTCAGTCCCAGGATGTGATTTTGTTTTCCCCAGAAATATATCCAGTCCTATTGCTGAACCTTCCACTAAAAGTCTGCAACTTGCTCAGCTACAGGCTTCCAGAGACGAGTCACTGCATGCTGCCATTACCATAGGCTACATTCTTCAATCCTGCCTCCCCCATTTATCAGTGAGCTCATTTTTGCTCCAGATGCTGGAAAAAACAACAAAAAAAAAAAACATGTTATCCTCACACTGGAGTCATGAATACACACCTTGCTGAAGGAACGCAAGTAGGTAAAAGAATGGAGGATGACTGTCTTCTTCAGAGATTGGCTTGCTGTCATCACAAACCAGGGGCCTGTCAGAACCCAAAAAACACATTACAAAACCAGTAACAAAAACACTTGGGACATCTTTTGGCCACTACGAACACACACATTTCAGTCACTTGGGTGTGGGGAGTGACATAGTGAATCATAATTATGCTTTACTCTTTCATTAATAGTAAATAGACTTCCACACATTCTGAAACTCATTCCTGTAACACATTGCGAAATAAGTTTTCAGGGGCAAGGTCAGTCAGGGAATGTTGTGAAATGCACCAGACATCAGACTGTTCAGTTCAATTTCTTATTATCACTCAAAGATAAAGTCACCAAAAAAAACATTGTCATCTGCCATCGTAACTCAACAGATGACACAAGCAATTTAGCAAATAAGGGACTACAGCACTGAAACAAATGGGGCAGATTTTTTATTGCCACTCATGTAAAACGTTTCATCTGGGATTCCAGATGTGTGTAATTAAGAGGCCGAAGGTGATGAGAAAGAGAGAAAGAAAGAAGGAAAGAAAGAAAGAGAGAAAGAGAAAAAGAGAGAGAAAGAAAGAGAGAAAAAGAAAGAGAAAGAGAGAAAGAAAATATTTCTTTACGTACCAAAGATGGTGCTTGGGATTCAGCCGTGTGGTTGAAATGCCCTTAAGCTTGCTGTCAGATTTTGGGGCCAGTTCTCTTGCTATTCCTTTAAGGACAGAAAGGGTATTATTGATGAACACAAATTACATCCCTCCTTAGTGGGCCCTCTATTACCCAAACATACATGATTCATTGCTATGGCTCTGTTACAAAACCCCTGCCTTACATTTCATCTTGGTTTCTCTAAGTAATTATATTACTTTGAAGCATACGTCTTGAATGGATTTCAGAAATACAATATATGGCCATCAGTTTGAACTTTGTCACGCTGTTTACAGGATATTTTTGGTTGGTGGACTATTCTCAGTCGAGCAGTGACACTGTGCAGCAACAGGTCAGCTACTGTCCCTGACTTCACATCTACAAGGTGGACCAATGAGGTAGATGTGTCTGAGTGGATGGTGAGTGGAGACGGTGTTTAAAAACTCGAACAGCCCTGCTGTGGCTGATCCACTCGTATTAGTGCAACACACATAACACAACACCACCACATCAGTATCACTGCAGGCCTGAGAATGATCCACCACCCAAATCATACCTGCTCTCAGGTGGTCCTGACCATTGAAGAACAGGATGTTAGGAGGCTAACCATTAATGCAGAGCAATTGTAGAACTACAAAGTGCTTCTGTGGACAGTGGAGCCGAGAGAGTGGACAGTGAGTGAAGAAACAAGGAAGCGTTCATAATTTCATGGTTGATCGTGAATGATGTACATGTAAGAAAGCATATTTTTAATACCTTTATGTTATTTAAATCCACTTTGTTTACAAGTTTCCTGGTGAAACAGTAATCTAATCCTTGTGAAATAATACCTGCTAGCTTGATTGTCTTACAACAGACCTGTGTGATCCTGTTCTGCACTCAGATCTGTGACACAGATTCCAGGTAATTTAACAGAGACGCACTGTTCAAGCCTCTCTTGCATTATCTGTTAAATTATTATTGTGTGACATGCTCAGCAGATAGTAAATCTCTAAACAAAACTGTATGGAAAACAGCAGACATTGTGATACGTCATATCATTGTGGGGGGAGAAAAAGAAAGACAGGTAATCGATCTGTGAGCACAGAATCTCAACAATGGACAAGCAGAACAATTATAGTCTGGGTCACACTCTCCATTACACTACAGTGTTTTTTTTTCTATGTGAATGTTCATGCTGACAAGCAGGTAGTGGAGGATAACTGCATAAGCACTGTTGGTACTGCAAATTAATGGTTATTCAACCATTAAAATACAGCAGGTTCCACAAACACTATAAAACATTGTATATTTGAGATCATTACATGGGGATCAAAAGGACTGTGTTCCTTCTTTGACCTTTAAGACTAACACTATTTTTGTTTTAATCATGGTATTTGATGGAATATGACCAGCACTTCAGGGAAAGGTTATGTAGTGCCACAAGCTCAGACCAGCCTCATCCAGTGCTCACAAGTTAAGACTAGGGCTGAAAAGTGTCAGCCCGTTAAACAGCAGCAGCACCGCTAAAAGCTCTGAGGTTCTGCAAGGCTCCCTGCTGGGTCCTGTTTATTTTCACAAGGCATACTTGGATCCTGGTGAAATTTGGTGAAGGTTACTTTCCAAGTCTCTGTTAGGGTGTCTGGAGATTTGAAGATGTAAACGAGACGAACGAGCCAACTAAGATTTCCAGAGATTAAGGGTCCATCAACGCTTACGAAGTGTAAATCAAGCGTTTATAATATTTGGATATTCTTCTACATTAAGGTTCACTTTTAAAGGACTATGCCATTGAAACAAAGCTCAGACTATACAGTTAATCTACCTACAGGATAAAACCTGAATGAAGGGTAAAAAGCACTCACACATGGCCAAGAGCCTGGTAGCAACTAGTTCATTTACTGAAGCATCATCAAAACATTAGAGCCACCATCTCCTTGAGGGTAGGGAATGTGTATCTGTCCAAACATGGCAACAGGGTAACATTTGCCACTCACTTCAGGAATACTTTTCTTCTACTGACATGCCTTTTTGGGTACGGAAGAAATCACATCTATTTTTGTGCATTGTCACTGATGGAATAAAATTTGTTCTCAGAAATAATTTTAAACAAACAAAAAAAATTAATTAATTCAGAGTAATTTTGGATTGTTTCCATTGGTCCATTTGCATTAAATGGATGACAAAAGCTAACAATAAACACATAAATTACCTTCTGGCTAAGCTTCTTAATACAACTAGCAATTCCACCTTAAATGGTGTAGCTGTTACATTTTGGCATCTAGATTCTTACCTGAATAATCTATTACTCATTTACATTTACAGTGGAATGGAAAGTTAAATGGAAACGTGGTGAATATAAAGCCTAATTTCTCAGCATTATGAGTCATAAACATGATTTGAAACATAAATCCTGAGTCAACATTCAGCTTGGTATAAACTTGACCTTAAATGACTTACACAGAGGAAAGAAAGAATTCACCACTTGGAGCTCTCCCTTTTTCACAGCACTAGGTCATTTTACAGTGCTGTGAAACCACAGCTGACTGTGAACATTGCCAACTGGCTCCACAGCCATTTCCCATTTGGTGGAAAACCACATCCTATGAGCCTTTCAGCGGCCTCTTTGCTCTGGACGGCTCCAGTTAGTAAAGCAGTGCATCGCTGGCCTTCCATCTGCTCAACAGCCTTTGCTCAGTACAGCCTGAGAAATGTGCTTTGTTATGTTAAAGGTATCCTTCAGTTCTTCACTGAGACAAATATTTTCACAGCTGTCCGGCGGAACTAAATAAACACTTTTTTTCCCCCCACTCATTTACTATTGATAAGCAGCTTTGAGACATTGCAAACTGTGCCAGATTTTGCATACCAAGAAAGAGCTGATTGTTTCTGGCTTTCTTGCTCAACACCTGGACAATGGCAATGCCAGTTTACAACAAACAATCCACAGATGTGTCATGTAATCCTGCAGCTTTCGTAACTCTCCTTCCCTCAGGGAACCAGGATATTGTAAGACAATTTTAACACCCCCAATTGGCAAAAGAGAAAATATAAATATGTAAGGGCTGGGCAATTAATTGAAATTGACATTCAGAACTTCTAATCAACATAATCTTCTATATTTATTATGTATATTTTAACTGTTTTTTAATTCATTCCGTTATGTCCCCAGTGTGCGTTCATGTACTGTCCCTTAAAACCATGCTACCAAGCTGTAATCACCTGATTCTGCCCCTATCTGCCACATGGAAGCAACCTAAACACTGAGGCCGACCGAGCGACTCTTGCAGTTCGTACCAGAGAGAAACACCTCATCTGTGGTTTGGACGTGCTGAGTTGACTGTAAGTAAGACGACACTGAACAAAAAGTCAAATGTAAACGCAAGAAAACGCGCTGGTTTCAGGGACCAAAGCACAATCACACACCAAATATAAACTGTGCTTAAAAGGGTAACAAGCTCCCAGCTACATTAGAAAAAATATTATTTTAACACATTTAATACTGGAGCATATTTACACTACAATCACTGAACTATGAGGGTCATAAATACAAAACTAAAATAATGGTTAATTAATCGTAATCGTGGTAAAATGTACAATTAATTGTGATATTAATTTGTGCTAATATCGCCCAGCACTAGTAAGGATGAAATAGTTCTGAAGCTTCTGTTCCAGTCAAATTGTTCAGAGGCTTGAAAGACCAGTTCTGAACATGCCCATACTTTCTAATCTGAACCACAGTGACAGTTATATTTTAATCTGAAACAAGGATGAATTAATAGAAAACCCCATAAAACAACACATTCAATCAAACTCTCAGGAAAGTTCTACACTGAATTTTAGCTTAAATTCCTCATGGCTGTGTTGTTATTTTCTTTTTGAAAGCTGTACCCTACTCTCTTTGGATATATATGTTATAAAATCCATTTATACAGTCCTATGTATACATCTGTGAGTGCAAACTTAAATTACATGTTAATTTCAAGGAGTAAACACACTATAGAGACACAATGTAGACGTGTGTGTGGACAACTGCTCACTCAACTTGCAACAAAACAAGCGTATACAGCCCTTGCTGTAGTAGCAGCTTCATCTCTGCAGAGATCACTTTTTGTCAATATATAATCATCAATTACAGTTTGTTTAATACATTTAAAATCCTAGAAAAAATAATAAAATTCAGCCTGTGTTTTATTTAATGTTTTTCCCCAAAAAGCTACACTCAGCTTAGTTTTAAAAGCATTTGTTGTTTTGAAATCATGATGCACGTGACAGAGTCTAATATCCTGCACAATAAAGAACACCCTGATTAAGAGAGCTGGTTTTTCAGATATGTGTAGCTGTCACTAGAAGTACAATCTGATCAGTAAAGTTCAGGAGAATTTTAAAGGGCAATCCTCCGATGCCATGGTTAGTGTAATCTTTCCCCGTTGAACAGTTGCTTATCACACTGGGAATTCTGTTTTGACAATATGTGATATGGCAACACACCTGCAACATTGTGGATATAGATACATGAGCAAACATTATCATGAGATCTATTTTAACCAATGACTTCATAGTAATTCTTAGAATTACTGGTTAGAATAACTATTCTGATGTGTATGTGAATGAATGTCTGTATGTATGTGAATGAATGTGTATGTGCCCAGATATGGATTGGAGTTCTATCCTGGGTGAAACCCTAGTGACCGGTGCAGTCCTCCAGACAGATCGTTCCTGGTCGAGAGTATGCTGTGCGCATTTGGCTGCCGCTTCTCACAGGTGTGTGTGTGTGTGTGGATTGAATGTTGAGTGATGATTGTAAAGCCTCCTTGGGTTTTTTTGAAAGGCGCTATATAAGTGTAATGCTAAAAATTAACCTGTTCTATAAAGACTTTAAATACCACTAATGTAATGTATTAATGTACACTCTCTGAAAAACTGTGGTGGTATCCTCAAGGGTCCATATTCAGTACTTTTCACTACTCTTTAGATAGGGAACAGAAGAGTACCATATATATATATATATATATATATAAAAAAAAAAACCTGGACTTTAAAACCACTCTTTGTACCTTTAATGACAATAATGTACCTGCACTGTACCTTTTTTCTGAGAGTGTAAGGAGGACCATCTTGGAAGCAGATCAGCAGGTGCCCCTCTTAGTTGGATCTCTTCCTGAGATCAGAGGACACAAGCTGCAAGCTAACCGGACTGTTGAAACTTATCGCTTCTACCCTGTGGGGTGCTGTATTTTTTTTTCCTCTCCTCACAGATTACCCACAACACATTTTTCATTTTGAGGCTTGTGTTTATGTTACCCTAACGCGAGTTCTGCATGTGCAAGAACGTATAATTGTGTGTGTCTACTTCGCATGTGGGTGCAGGAGCTCTTGCCTGTTAGTTGGCTGAAAAAGCGCTTGCAACGAGTGCCATCCCGAACCAACAATGTATACGCAGCACACGCCTCATCAAACTCCATGTGGATAGTCTGAGACCCAAGGCCCACTTCCAGGTAGCTCAGCTCACACAACTGATAGCTATCTCGCTTCTGCAGCCAATCTGAAGGCTGTCCTCTGGAGCAAAACATGGAGGAGGTAAAGAGAGAGACAGAGAGATAGGAATGAATGCACAGTATTTTTTAATATAAAATATTCATATGCCCAGATATCAGGCAGTAGAGTTCAGAATGCTTTATAGGAGAAGTTTGATTATAAAATTATATAATATTATGAATGCAGCGCACAATTGACAAAGCTGTAATTTCAAAACAAACTTTTCCTGAAACTCACCTCAATACCTTAATGACAGCACAGCTATATTCCCAACCATTTTAAGCCTTAATTAGAGCATATCATAAACCAAGGTAATCCTGAGGCCTGCCCTATCTGTGCAAATCAATTGTTGTTCAAGTGATGAGCCCAAGACCAGAACAATGAACCGAAAATTTAAGCTAAATGAAGAACTTAAATAAATTTCTTGTTTTAAAAATAAATAAATAAATAAATTCTGTAAAGAAAAAAAAGCTCTGATTCAGATCAGCATTTACTACTGCTTAAATAAGATGCAGCAGGCATTGCAATCCCCAAACAACACAGAAATAACACAACACCAAAACACTGACGCAAACATCTGTCTATCTTCTGGTAAAATCCAAGTGTTGATCCAAGTTGATAATGATAGGTAATGTTTGGGCAAATCCAGATGTGAAGGGGGGTGGGGGACTTCTCTCTGGCCTCCTGGCATCCCATGTACTTTTCAAACCTGCTTTTGTGAATTACATGCTCCAAAATTGAACATATGAACATGGTTGTTCATAGATTATTGCTATAAATGTATTTTGCTGACAACGAAAATAAAAATGGTTCAGTGAGTTTGGAAAAATCTACGGGGGCTTTCACACAACTCACCAAGAGAATTACTGTGGTGGCCTATAGACACTATTTCACAATTCTGCAGCCAAACTCTTAAATTCTTAAATTGTTTTTTTTTAAGATACGTGGCACACAATAGAAGCTTACTCTGACTGAGAGGTCACTTCTAAGATGTAGATGTGCTGGTCTGTTACAACAATAAGCGATGGGAACTCCACTGGATCTCCAAACTTCACTGCAGACATCTGGAAGCAAGCAAAGCCTGAAATTAACATGCATGTAATTGCTTCTTGTTGCTGGAAGAGACGAAACATAAAATCTGGCATGTGTATAAGTCTGGGCACGCTTTTAGACCATAAATATTAAGACCCCTTGTGGTTGAAATGTTTTGACCAAATATAAATATTTTTAATCTTGATATAGATTTATCTCTAAAAACATTCATTCAGAGACCTTACAAAAAAATAGGGCTGACATGTTTTAAGTCTTCTAAATTAACGGGATGTTTGTGTGTGTGTGGGGAAGGCGTGATTTATTCTTTGGATAAAGCTAGTTGGTAATGGAGAAAATCAATACACCTCGCCCAGCAGTGAGCAGCCAGGAGGGGGCTATGTAGATAAGACTGGTTCTTCTCAAAAGGTGGACTCCCAGCAGGACACAAAGGTGGGGTCAACATTCAGCTACAAAAGGGTTCTAAACACATTCACACCCTCTTTCATGCAGTACTTATTAACACTGGTATTAGGCATTAGGAGAATAAAACAATATTATATAACACAATATTTACTGTCAGTGTATACGTCACTGTCCTAGCACTTCTATTATGTGAAGACACTTAACAGATACAAAATAAAGGATAAAAAAAACAACATATCACATCAATAACGTTTTTCACCAGCTTCATATAAAGTCATTCATTCGTTATCCAGTTTAGGGTCGCGGTGGATCCGGAGCCTACACGGAATCATTGGGCACAAGGCAGGAACACACCCTATTGGGGGCGCTAGTCCTTCACAGGGCGACACATATACACACACACACATCCACTCACATGGACACTTTTGAGTCACCAATCCACCTACTAATGTGTGTTTTTGGAGGAAACCCACGTGGACACAGGGAGAACACACCAAACTCCTCACCGACAGTCACCTGGAACGGGACTTGAACCCACATCCTCCAGGTCTCTGGAGCTGTGACTGCGCCACCGTGCCACCACTTAGTGGTGATATTGATTAGAACATTAAATAAATTAATTTGGGTTTCTTACTTCTTTACAGTATTTTATATGTTAATGGAAAATATCAGAAAATTATTTGTTATTTTGATATACATTTAATTCATGTTACTCTCCCTTGTTGAATATGTAAAACTGGTTTACAGACCTTCAGGTAGCAGTGAATCTCCTCTTCTCCATCAAACACTTCTACATCCAGGAAAAGTTTCAGCCGGTGGTCAACAGCCTCAAAATCTTCTGACAGGAGGTCAAAAGGAGCTGAAACACACACACAGATTGTGGTAGATGGAATTGCAAAAATTGGCTCAAATAAAATGGACCAAAAAAAAATCAGTCATAAAAATAAACACCACTGTAGGAGCACCCTGCAGTTCTACTATTCCAGACTGTAATACTGCTGTTGCTCTGCATACTTTCTTAGCCCACTTTCACCTTTCTGGTTGACTGGGAGATGTTCGCAGAGAAGGACCTACATGTTGCTGAATAAGGTTCTGATAAACATTAGTTTTTACCTTGATACATCCCACAAACCATAAGGCCTCCTCCTCCAAACTTGCCTTCTACACACGTTGGGTTCAGTCTTTCCCCATTCTGATGCCGGATGGTTCCCACCTGACACAGCTAATTCAAACTTGTTTTCATAACTAAAGTGAATTTAACGAACCGTATGCGGATACAGAATCTTGCCCATTCAGTACTGATCTGGTGTGCAATTCCAGCTGAAGCATTGAACGGATTCTCGATTGAGAGTCTACATATTGCCATAAGTTTCTCATACATTAGTCTCACAAGGATTATCAGAATTTCTTTGGTTACTTAGGGATTTAAAATGAATAAGAAGCTGCAAAATTCTAGAACTCATGTTCTTTGAAGTACAAACTAACTAATATATGGAATGCATCCAGATGCATTTTTGACCACACACATTCACACTTGGTAGTCAAAAACGATTTTTAGTTTGTTGCATAAGATGCAAATCAGTTTTGCCCATGGCCAGTTTTGACTGGTCTTTTTGTTGTGGAATGTGGCTTGGAGAGATGGACTCATTTACCCCTCCATAACATTTGATCTAAATGTGTCTTGGGTGCATTTACTCCAGTAATTTTATGTGGAAAATCTCTCGATTGAATCCTGGTACTCAAGATGCATAAAATGAGCAGATGTATATAGGATCTATTTGTATGACACACCCAGATCAGTAATAATTACATTTCAACAGACTGTGAGACTGTGTTGCCTTAAGGCTCATTTAAACTCCCTTTACGTACATAGACAAATATATAAAAATAGGCAGAGGTGTGAACGGCGATGTTTGTGAGGCCATTTAACACTTTGAGACACGTGAACGGAGCATTCTTTTGACTTATTTACGAATGGTAATTTTTCAACTTGAACTATTGGCTACACGGCCCCCACAGTTAACAGTGGTACTGCTCGGTTCCTTTCATATCCGAGAGCTTTCAGAGAATATTGCTCTATTTCTGCTCCACATGTAGGTATTACTCAAAAATACCATTCCATTTTAAAAGACGCTGAGCTTCTGAATGTAAACCAACCAGAGAAACTGGTTTTCCCCACAAACGTAGAGGTTCCATATGCAGTGTGTTGTATTGTAAATTTTCAAATAAAAAATATTAAATTATAATAATAATTAAATGCAACTGTCCCTATAATTATGACTGTTTATATAGCACCCAGTGAGGATCAGTGAGTTCAAAGACAGTGTTCTCCTATTCTTTGCACCAAACAATAATGGCACGTCACACAGCCATCTGCCTACAAAGGTTAGACAAACTTGTCTCCTTAAAGTCCAGCTTTTAATGTCTAGAAATGAAGCCCATCTGTGAATGACAAAGACTTCACTGTAATAAAAAAATGCAGTTTGGTTTCTTGGTAACACTAAGACACTCTTGAAACCCAGCCAGACACTGTGGTCGAACATTCCCTTGACACAGCTGCCATAATGATAGGGAGGAGAGATGACAGTGAAGTCTGTAATTATCTCGGAAGCTGCTCGTTGTTGTCATTTACTGCTCCTTATGTACCACAGCATTCCATCCTAAACAGTCGGTGGTAATAAAGGCTCAAATCTATCGATTTCATCTTTCATCCGATGCTAACATTTTAGTTCATTTTAGCTGAATAACCCCTGCTGTTTGCACACAATAACCATAACCCATGTATCCCTTTCCCCAGTACCCACCACGGCTAGCTTCTTGGGCGTTCGGGAGGACAATGTCACTTCTTGCCAGCTCCTCAGGGCCATCCGGTTCTTCTCCCTGTCCATGGTTCTCAGTTGACTGGGAGTTGAATGACTGGTCGACCCAAACCTCGCTCTGACTGGAGACGATATTGGAAAGACTGCTGCGGGCAGTGAAGAAAGTTTCGGTGGCCACTTCATGCACAGTGCACAGTTTGGAGTCTTGGGTCACATGCCTGGGGCTGCCGTGAGATGATGAAGCTTCATCCTGGCCCAGTGACTAGAAGGGGAAGAGATCTTACATTTATGGTTTATATTTATGGCATTTGGCAGAGAGTTTTAAAGGAACACTAGGAAAGATTTGGTATTTTTGCCCCTACAGTTACAGAGAGTAATTCACGTTTACAGAATTGTGTTGAAATCAAGGGGAACGATGGAAGGTGGAGGCTTTCCTACCGTCCTCCAAAAAGGTACATAGTGCAGTTTCTGGAATGCTTATCTATCACTGGTCAGTGAAGCATCACAATGACATTGAAGCTATAATTCTAAGGTTAAAATACTACCTAGTGTTCCTTTACATGCAGAAAAGGCAGGGTTAAGAATGATGCCCATGTGATGTACTGTGGTTGTCTCAATTGGGAACTAATCTAAGCAGTCTTCAACGTGGAAAGCAGTGGGATTACACCTTAAACCATGTGATTAACATAAGCATTCACATTTAAAATATGTTAGAAATATTATAGCAGTATTGCTCATGTACATTGGAGGGCAGATGAGGACGAACAGGTGTTTCAGTTTCATCGAAGTTGAAGCATGTGTCGCCATTCTCCCCAAAGTTACAGTGAATTGGGGTACTGGTGGAGGGAAGAGCTTGGACAGCCAGCTGGACCACGTGATCACTTTTACATTCTGGGCAGAGTGCAGCATCCCCTGAAGACGTATAAAGATACCGGTAAGGTATATCACAGCACACAAAAACATATAATGGATACAGATTATAACTGACAATTCTATCCTATTCAGGTCTTGCCAAAAAAGCAGAAAATATTAAAAAGTCACCTGTGTCAGCTGGGGTTGCTGTTGCTATTCTACATTCTGAGATCAAAAAGACATCAAAAGGACTATCAGCCAGACCTCATGATCTCCCAAAGCCCTTTTTTGCTCACATTCTCTATAGGAACATGTACAGTCTCCACTAGGCCTTTAAGCTTCTAATGCTCTGAAAATAAACAATCTCGCTCATCCCTGCCCCATGCAGGAAAAGGTATGTGTTTAGCCAAAGCCAGCAGCTGGAAATCAAATAAACAGGCAAAATACAGCTGAATAAATGGCTTATGAGTCCCCTACACACATCTGAATGTACGGTTTAAGGCCCAAGTTGGTGACTTACACCAAACAATCTTTACAAAATACGTAGTGCAACACCACAAATGTTAAAAACAATATTCATTTTACTGTTGAAAAAATACAAAATAAAACCAACCATTCGACAAGATACAGCTTTGTCTGCGCAACAAAAGCTGTTCCCAAAGGTGTTATTGACATTGTATTTCCCTTCAAAAAGACCCTAACATTCACACAAGCAACTATTTCCACACCTCACCAGTCTCGCAAAGGACACACACATTCACACCTATGGACACTTTTGAGTCGCCCATCCACCTACCAACCTGTGTTTTTGGACTGTGGAAGGAAACCAGAGCACCCAGAGGAAACCCACACAGACACAGGGAGAACACACCACACTCCTCACAGACAGTCACCCGGAGGAAACCCATGCAGACACAGGGAGAACACACCACACTCCTCACAGACAGTCACCCGGAGGAAACCCATGCAGACACAGGGAGAACACACCACACTCCTCACAGACAGTCACCCAGAGGAAACACACGCAGACACAGGGAGAACACACCACAGTCCTCCGGAGAAAACTAACAGAGACACTGGAAGAACACACCAAAATCCTCACCGACAGTCACCAGGACCCTGGAGCTGTGTGACAGCAACACTACCTGGTGCGCCACAGTGCTGCCCTCTAGCATATATTAACTATATATAAATATACCCTAAACTGTGCTTATTATTTTAAGTGAAACAGTAGTATAGCAAATGTGATTCAAGTACTGCATTTTTTTTTCAGCTGGACCAGGCACATCCCTTACAACGTCAGTACAGAATGTTTATTAGAAGATCGAATGGAGCAGCTGTCATGTTCCAACAAGAATAGTATGATTCATTATTTTCTATGCGCATATCCCTGCCGCAGCATGCGAAAAAAAGTACAACTCTAGGGAATAAAGCACCTCAGGAGAGAATTCTGGTAAATGTTGTGGAGACGAAGGCCACAATCACATGATAATTTCTGTGTTGCTAATCAGACTTATTTTCGGAAGGGTAAGCATGTTTGTATTTGTCCCGGGAATGCATGCCAAGGTCAGTCCACTCCCTCTTTCCTAAGGCATAGGCAGAGCGTATGGATTTTTCCATGAATTCTTACCTGAACTGTATACTTTCTCAGACCCTATTTCATCTCGATGCCCCTGACAGCCATCTGGTTCAGAGAAGGCCCTGGCCAGGATTTCAGCTGCAGGCTGGAAGAACTCAGTTCTGCACTTCAGACACTGAAGTCGCACGCCCTGCGGCTTTCCCTCTTCCACCTGCCGCTTGTTCTCCTCCACTACTCTCGAGAGCACCTCAGCCAGAGCCTGAGGAAAACAAGCCATTAGTAACAGCAACAGGCCTCTGTCTCTGTGCTAAGGATAAACCACTAATGACATACCACCACAGGTTCCATTCCACAAGTACTGCATATCTGTCCGCAGGACATTGTTTTGGTAGATTCTGATAAACTACCTGTCAGTCTTAAGGTTTGATGGATGTGTTGTGATATATGAATAAAATGTCCCGTTACGTAAAATTAAATTAATAAAAGAGTGATTACCAATATGCACCACATGGGTTTAATTATCTATTAAATAATAAGGATATAAAGTGTCTATGACGGTAGATGGAAGGCACCACTTTCATTAAGCACCTGAAATAGTGCAGAACAAGTCACCACTGTTGCTAAATTATTTATTGAAAAAAGAAAATGAAAAAAAAAAAAAACATGAAAATCTATCAACTGTGCACAAACATGCAAAAAATGCATAGCTTGAACACTCGATATAATTACACACACCTCTAAGGCTTGCTGGGGGTCATCATCGAGCATAATGTACCGCCGTTTTCGTCTTTCTTTACTGATGTAGCTGAAATGCAACTCCAGTGTTGGGTAAGACCTCTCTTTCTCCTAGGGGGAGACAGACAGAGAGAGAGAGAGAGAGAGAGAGATACATATTAGAGTGTTAATTTCAAATGTTTATTTGGAAATTAGCCATATTTAACTAAGGAAAGTAGAAGTGACTGAAAATTCAGAGTGAGATACTGAATTACACTATTTGACATTGGAAGAGGCAGATGGTCCCTTAAAATGAACTGAGAATCAAGATACTCAAGAGGATGTGACCTCTGTCCAGGTGGCCTGAGATCTGACCTTCTCTTTCCAGGAGGCTTGTGAGGTAGTGAGCTGCTGCAGGCTGTCCAGTTCCAGTCGGTTCGTGACCTTCCCCTGGTGCATGTCCACTTCCAGAATATGTCCCTGGCGAACCCGAAGGAACAGCGGCTCTGAGGCCTTCCTCCCGTCAGGCCCCTCGTCTTCGGAGAGCACTCCCACCAGCATAGGCCTACAGAGGTCCACTGAGGGAGCATACAGAAGAAACTGTTACAGGTCAGAAGATACTAAATTACATTTTTTGGAATATTTCTACTGCAGGATTATGTAGATGAAACCAAATACTAGCCAAAGACGATGCAAAACCCTGGCCAGATAAACAGGTAATTGGTGAGGTTGTACAAAGTATTAATTTGATATACATTTTTAACTATATCTTAGAAAAAACACTTTAACAAGGATTAGACAGACCTCCAAGGTCTTCCTCTTCCTCCTCTGGAAGTGCAGGGTCAGCAGATGCCTTTCCTGCAGCTTGGGGATCACCTATACTCATCTCCAGGGTAGACTCGGTGTCCACAAGACTTTGGCCTGTCCACTGCAGTGTAGATTCAGTCTCAGGTTGAAGGTCTGTGCTCTCCAACTCCTCCTCTTCTCTTTTGGGCTCAGAGGTGAGTAGCGGTGCAGGTAGGGACTCCAGGTAGGGAGAAATGCTTTCAAGTGCAGCAGGGGATGGGGTGCAGCAGTGGTTGGCAATCACCTGCGCTGTGACTCTCTCTACATTGGGGCCAGTCACAGGGGCAGGTGTGCTATCAAGATGATGTTGGTAGCGAAGCCAGTCTTCTCCCATCTGCTCCCGAAAGCTGTCCATCCTCTCAATGTCCTTCTGGTGATGCAGCACAATGTCTAGGGAAATAGACAGAAATATAAAAAGGAACAGGACCAATCGAATTGCAAAAAAAAAAATAAAAAATTGCACAGTCAATTGCAAACCCTCCACACTCACCTTGTAAAGTAGATGGTCTGGATTCATGGTCCGTGTCACTGGGCTCTGAGATGCTAGCCCTCCTCACCTTTACCTTATTTTACAGATAGAAATTTGTTAACAAAAGACTAAATAGATAAAGCAAAAACAATGTTGTTAAAAGTCTTATGATATAATTTTCAGCCATGTTAATTATAAGTGCTATACTTACATTGCTAATTCTCCGTTTTAAATATAAGCAAACTGCTTTGTGCAAAGATCTCCAAAGCATGGTCTTTACATGCGATGTTCACAACAAAAACTTTTTATAAAATTCATTTTGCTTCCCTCCAGTCTGTTTGCGGTTGTTGAAACCAGTCTAATGTATTTAACAAAGCCCCAGTAACAGAAAATGTGTTAAAAAACAAAGGGTTTCTTTACGGTAAGCTAGGCATTCTCTCCCTGCTCACGGCATATTGGAAGTTTTAGACAGCATTATAATTGATTAATATATATATTAATCAATATATATATTGATTAATATATATATTAATCTATATATATATATATATATATATATATATATATATATATATATATATATATATATATATATTATATTAATATTGACATATTTTGCTGTAGATGGAACTCACGCTAAATTCAGTAGAGCACTAACTGTGTGAAAGTAAACACAAACCGAAAGTGCTACAAAACTAAACAAATGAGCTTCTTTGGTAATTTAATCAGTGAATTTAAAATTTAATAATAGTTCAATTTCAGGCATGTACAAACAAGTCTCCTCAAACATCCAATTACACCTAAAGAAATGGGGAACTTCTGAACGTAAACAAACCAGAGAACTGCATTTCCCAACAATCATAGACACTGCTTTAAACTACACGCGAGTCCAATAGAAACTTTGACACCTAATTCATAGGAGCATTTTCAAAGACTTTGTACACAACTTATGTATGATTTTTGATCATTATTTCTTATGTCTATGACACTGAAACAATAATCAGAAATACATGGACAGTTTTGGGGTACATCCTCACCTTGGATTTCCTCCTAGATTTTCTTCTGGTTACTCCCGAGTCACCAACAGACAGACTGTCACTCAAATCTCCACCTCCGCTTGATACGTCCTGTACAGCCTGGTCAGGTGCTAGAGGAAACTGGTGCATCTGGGATGTCTGACCAATCAGCTGCCCAGGTTTTGGCAGGACCTGCAAAATCAGATACAAACAGTACAATTAATATGCTTTTGAGGAATGTATTAAATATGAGCACATCAGGTTAAAATATAAAAATATAAAATAAATAAAATCCCTTTAATAATATGATGAATGTAAATCTGTATGTAAAAATTTAAAAATTATACATCTGTCTACAACTGATTGAGCTTCTGCCCAGTCACTCAAACACAAATGTCACTTGATTAATAAACTACATTGTTCTTATATGTACGGTTGATATGTCTACATTGCTTAAATAAAAGTATGCTTTAGTACTATGCTCTCGTCTGACTGTAATAAATCTGCACTGCAGGCATCCGAGCCTTTCACACACATTCCTTTCATGCTATTTATTCAGTGTTACTATGGTGAAAAACTCAACCCTGGTCAACAGAATCTTTTCAAGCTCAACATAAACCAGCATCTTTTCTACATCCCTTTTATGTTGGTTTTCCTATTAATAATACCTTAGGCAAAACAAGTATACTTTAAGTAATGCTAAAAGATATGCTTATATCTACTGAAATATTAGTAACTGAACTTATATAATGACACTGTATTACAGATCTTTGAAGTAACTGTGAAGGAATATAAATGAGAAAAAAGAAAAGCAATACTCACTTCAAGCTCTGAGGAGGAGAGTGTAGAACCATCCAATAGAAGCTAAAAGACAAAGGTGCATTCAGTTAGGTCATACTGCAGTTTGTGAAGACCTACACATTGCATTTAGATGTGACCATATATTTAACAGACAAGTGTGTATGCTGCAGTGTGTACATTTAATCTGCGTTATAACTGCACCTTTTAACAGTCTGATTAAAGTTCAACGCAACATAAATCAGTTCGCTTGTAGGCGTAACTTTCCTATACTCAAACCCCCTTTTTAAAAATGTAAAAAAACTTTATGGAGACACATTTTATGAACAGAAAGTTGAACACACCATTCCACCTAATATTTCTTCTGAATTTAAGGGTGTTAATTGGTTGTTTGGCTTCCTGTTTTGCAGTAAAAGTTACTAATCAGGAAAGGTTTTACACTAGATCTTTTAGGGACAGCCATGGCCTAAATGTTAGTGAACCGGAAGGCAGCTGGTTCGATCCTCTCAACTGGCAGGAAATTTGGGGCAGAGGGAGTGACGGAACAATGCTGTCTCCTCCCACAATGCATGGCTGAGGTGCTAATGAGCAAAGAGCCTATCAACCAAATACTCCCCAAGCACAGAAAGAGGTTGTCTGCCTGTATTCACGGTCCCTAATCAACAGTGTGTGTTTGTGTGTGTTTTCACTGTCATAGATGGGTTATTGTAGAGGTATTATTTTATTGTACATTTGCACAATATTGTACATCAAATGTTGTATTTTGGAACATTCCTGTGAATATTCAAAGAGGAAAAACTGAAGCATGTGTTACTGTTGAACGACACATTTTGGATCTTAACAGTAGTTCCAACACATCTGAAAATAATGAATGGTGCTCCATCACTTCACAGATTTTCTTGTTTACGACTGGTATTGAGCAAGTTTGTGTTCTTTTTTTTACCATGGCAATTATACAAACTTTGCGTTCAAATTTCAATATGCGTCAACAATGTGAGTCAACAAGGGATGTCTACAAACCTTTAGACAAATGAGATCTTTCTCAAAACCCAGTGAGCTCAGAGATTACAGAGAGGTTTTACTCATAATATGACAAATCGGCTGTACCAACTCTTAAATATGCTGCCTACTGAGATATCATGTTATGAACTAATGATAAGCAAACTTTAAAAGCTTCCTCAGCTGCTGAGGCAGCACAAGACATTCTTTTGAAGATAAAATGCTGAAAGTGTTTACCCCCCCCCCCCCTCTTCCCCATGCAGGAAATAGCGGCCACATGTTCACTTTTTTTGCATAGGTAGATGTTTTAGTGAAATGATGAACACTTTTATTTGTAAACATGTTGATTACGGCACATTCTTCTTAGCTATTACAGTTCACGTTTTTAAACTCATCTCTTGCTTGTTTGTTCAGTTTTCCCTCAAACTGGCAACCTGCTCGAGCCTCCTTCACATCTGGGGAGGAGGGGGAGGAGGCAGACAGCGCTCTCCACTTTTTTGAAACTGTGTTACAGTTCTGATTATGAACGCTTGGTGTCAATATTACAGCTTGCTCCTTTAAATGTGGCTAGCAACAAAAGCCCTGTCAAAATTCCTGTCTATTTCTCCATTCCAGAGAAAATATGACTAAATAGCACAAAAATACACAGGACTGTTATACGTGAGGCTTAATTCTAAGGTGTTTGTGAGAGCTGAAGAAAGTAAAAATCTGTCGCTTACAGTGGGGGAACGAGGGGTGACTACATCTATAACTTCATAAGGCTGAATGCTGGTTAGAATTCTGTTTACGTAGACAGCTGCCTGTGTACTCATCATTCAGTAAGGCATCTCACTATAAACTGAGATTTGAGACTCATTGGCTATGTTCACACAGCAGGTAAAAGTGATCAATTCTGATTTTTTTTGTTCTGCTGTTCACACCGTCTATAAAAGTGTGACCTATATCTGACATCAGTCTGAACAGAGTACGCTCCTAAACTGCCCTGCATGCTCAAAAGAACAGTGCTTCAGCTTCTAACGAGAAGGAGATATCCGTTTGTTTCATAAAGAGCACTTTCATTTTTTTAATTGAAGGAATGGGACTGGACTGGTTCACTGTGCAGTGTTGTATCGCTAAAGACCCTATCTCTCATTCCAAATGAGCGCCATGTTAAAACATGAACTGATGTTTCTTTCACCCCAAGCGCAAATTGGCCAGGTTTTTAATCAGCTTCATACAGACATGAACAAAATCAAACAACTTTTTATTTTCTCATAAATGAGAAACAGGAACCTGGATTTTTGTTTCCCAAATTTTACAAAATGAAAATGCTTTGTCCAGTCAGTTTCCATGTCCTAAAATCCTCTAATTAAAAGGAAAATGCATTGGACCGTAGTCCACAGACCATTCACAACGGCCGAAATGACATAAAAATAACATGAATTCCAATCACGCAAATTGTTATCACAGATCAGATATGGATCGGATTTCAATGTGAAATCACATAGGAAAGTGACCCAAATCTGATTTTAAAAAGTCAGATTCAATGTGATTTGTGCTGTTCACACAGCCACACAAACACCACATCTGTGTCACATATAAGGAAAAAGATTTTTGGGCCTCTTTTACCTGCTGTGTGAACGTAGCCATTGTGTACTTTGCTGTGTCTGCATAAAACACTGATAAGCAATATTTCAATGCAGTGACTTACTCCTTTGACAGCAGCTCGTGGTGAAAGGTGGCAGACAGTTGTGTTTCTGTGTGTATTCTGAAAGTACAAGGGGTTTCCTTCAAGAGTCAACTGTAAAACAAATGACACATACAAACATCAGCAAACTGTTTTCAACAAATCACCAGTATATTACTATAAAGCTTTTCTGGTGATGGAGAACATTTTCTCTGACTGGTTCTCTTCAGTATCATAGCATAGATGTCTGTAGCCTGAACAAATACACACCCTTTAAACCAAAATTGTTGAGACATGCAACTCAATATATCACCAAGGCCACAAATTAAACCAGCCTTCAAAAAGCATACCAAAAAAAATTAAGCAAGAAGAAAACAAGCAGGACTGGTTTAATCTGGTTTAATCTGTTAATATAAACAGCACAGTGAATTAATCATAACCCATGTAAGAATATAGGATGTTGGCCCATTTATATAGAAAAGAAGGCTATTTATTTCTTAAAAAAATTTATAAACACAATCGATACACTGCAATTTCATGTCTGTTAGTATGTAAGCTAAATTTTATGCCACGCATAAAATGCCAATTATATGCTACATGAAAAAAGATACTGTAAAATGTGGCAGTAAGTAACAAGTGCATTGGCAAGACTACGTTAGATCCAGAAAAAAGATATAAAGAAATCCACCACAGAGCAGGTATCATTCAAATGGTGGATCACTTTTAGCTGACACTGTTGTGGTGGTGGTGGTGGTGTTAGTGGATCAGACACAGCAGTGCTGCTGCAGTTTTTAAACACCTCATTTTCACTGCTAGCCTGAGAATAGTCCACCCACCAAAAATATCCAGCGTCCATTTACCAGTGACTAGAGAATGACTAACAACAACAGAGTGGATATAGAATATTCAAACTACAGCAGCGCTGCTTTATCTGATTCACTCATACCAGTGCAACACAAACTATAACACCACCACCACCACATCAGTGTGGTCACTGCAAAGCTGCGAATGATGCATCACCCAAAAATACAAGCTCTGGGGAGGTCCTGACCATTAAAGAGCAGGGTGAAAGACTAGAGAGCCATAATAAAGGAAACAAGCACATATATAGTTGCTGTACTGATGACACAATGCTGTAGGAATTAGACTTTCTTACTATACAGAGGTTGTGGAGTAGGGACAGAGGTGCTAGCTGAGAATGCTCCATTAGAAGGTTGTAGGCCAAATCAAGATGCTGAAGACAAGACAACTGCTCCACTCCTGGAATAAACAAGGAACAGTGAAGCAGTCACCTGTTATATAACCAACATATTAAAACACATAAGGTATGAAAAAAAATGTTAAATGTGAGTCTAAAAGTATAGATACAAAAACATATCTAAAAAAATAGATTGCAGTTACTATTACACACACATATTCGGTAGCTGTGTGAGAGAATATATACATGATTTTTTTTTAAAGACCTATGTTTTAAACTTAATCAACTTAATTAAAATCAGAGTCACTTTATTTGCCACTTTGCTTGCACACAGAGGAATTTGTTCTCTACATTTAACCCAATCCGTGCAGTGAAACACATTTATACACACTAGTGAACACTAGGGGGCAGTGAGAACACACGGCCGGAACAGTTGGCAGCCCGAGCCATGGCGGCCAGGGAGAAGTTAGGGGTTAGGTGCCTTGCTCAAGGGCACTTCAATCCTGGGGATTGAACATTCCGGTTACAAACCCAGTTCCCTAACCTCCAGGCCATGGCGACATGGGAGGCTACTTTAAAGAGCCATCTGTAATATATTTACTGTACTCAGTCATAAAATGACCAGGGTGTGTCATCAGAAATTAAAACAGCATGTTAAAGTTGAAACATTGGCATCTCTGACAGCTGTGCTACAACCAGTATATTCTTCTTTGAGGAGGGTCTTTGTTTTTGGCCTGTGATCCACCCACTGTCTTATCACACTGATATCCGAACACCCCTGGTTGCCAGGTAGAACACACAACAATTGGCACAAAGCCATGGAAGAAAGCAAGCAACCAGAAATAACATTGGACTCTACTGGACCTAAAAATCCTGGCCATCCTTCTAAAAATCTCCATGACCAGAGAAAGATGGAGACAGCTTGGAGTCTGCAAAACTACAGAACGGATCCAGATTTGTCTCATTTTCTCCTGATCAGCAGATAATGAGCCAAAAGTATACAAATACAAATGTATAAGAATAATAGTTTCTATTCAAAATCTTCAGTCTTGCATAGTCCGATTTTTAAATAAGCTGGAAAATAATGACAATGAGACTTGTAAACTGACCAATTTAAGGTGGAACAAAATTTTTTGAATAAGAACAAAGATCTGCCTCCAAAATGGCATGTATTGTGGAAGGGAAATATGGATAAGGAAGATAATATCGGTCTCCTATAGTAGAAATATTTAAGGTGGCAACTGAAAATCAAATATTGTAAATGCAGGAAACTGCAGTGGCTCTTCTTAGTGAAAAAATGTACACTAGTTTTGTGAATTTTAAACAAAGAAAGTGAGAAATAATAGTCCCACCCCCCAAAAGATAGTGCTTTAGCCCTGCACAGGCGTCTATTTTAGGTGGCCCATTTTAGCCTCAAACTGATTGCAAAACTTGTGAACAAGGATCTGGCTTCTAAAAAGGTGGAAAAGAAAAGTAAATTGGATAACATCCACCTCATCTAGTAGAAGCATTTAAGGTAGAAAGGGAAATTAAAAGTTGTTAAATGCAGGCAAAACACTGGCCTTTCACTTTTTTTGTATTTTGCTAGTGTATGTTGATATTTTACTGAAACTACGTACACGTTTCTGTGTAAATAGGTTGATTTTGTCACATTCTTTTTAGCTACGATGTTCCAAAATTCATAAACTCATCCTAAGCTCGTTGTGTATGTTACATTTTCTTCAACCTAGCAACCTGCATGAGCTACATGTCTGGGGAGGAGGGGGGCAGAAAATTCTCTCCACTGTGTTGAATCTCTATTGCAGTTCCCATGTTAAACACTTGCTGCCAGTATTACAGATTGCTCCTTTAATGTGCACCCACTGCTTACACGTGTTGGATTGTGCACAAGCTTTGTATAATCTTATTAAAGCATTGCTTATAGAATTTGATGCTCATGGAGGAAATAATTTCTTAACTCATACCTAAAACCAGTGAGATCATGAAAAACCCTGAAGAGTTCATTAAAACACTAATACACTACTACCTAGACAAAGACGCATTACATTCTGGACATCATCATTATGAACACAATGCCAACAGCAAAAAAATCAGCCCAAATAAGGCCTGATGATGTACTGGTAGAACTCCACAGCCAACAGTCCCTCTGACAGCCGACTCGCTTTCCAGTTCCTGTCTTGATCTGCCGAACAGCAAATGTGGTACTGCTGGGGATTACACAAACAAAAAGCCTGCCCAAAGGGCATCCCATGGCCAAATATGGACTACCAAGGAAGCCTAACTCAATAATGCTTCCCAGACTTGTGGTAGAAGAACATAATCATGACAAATTGCCTGGCTGTACCAGAGGCAACAACTGCTAGACTGAACTTTGTTGTGTTTTTTCTCTCTGATGCTCATAAGGATAATATCTGTTTGCCTATGTACTGTATTAGATCTTTACATGTATCTCTGCTGCCCTATGCACAGTTAAGGTTTAAATAATTGCCTGGGTAAGTACACCACACAAGACTCCTTGAGAAAGGCTCCTAATACATTCAGTTACCTATGCAACATGTATTGTAAATTAATCTGGATAAGTGTATCTACCAAACATCAAATATATATGTAATGAACCATGTTGCATAAAACCATTAAAGCAACACTAGGTAAGATTTAGCATTTGTACCCCTAGGCTCTCCCTACAATTGCAAAGTATAATACACTTTTATAGCACTGCCCTGAAATCAAGGTGGTGAGGGAGGGTAGGAGAGGGAGTAGTTCCCGACCTGCCTCCAAAGGTTACATAGTGCTGTTTCTCCAGTGCTGAGCCTTGAACAGTAATGACAGAGGCTTTGTTCTCCCTATTACAGGTCAGTGAAGCATCACGATACATTTAAAGCTACAATTTTAAAGTTAAACTACTACTTAGTGTGGTTTTAATCCTTAGCAGATACATCTGATGTTCCTTGCAGTGCTCTTACCATTAATGGTTTCCAGTTCATTGTTCCTTAGTACTAACGTGGTCAGCTTTGCCCTAGCATTCAGACCCAGAACTGGTACCCTCTGCAGGTTGTTGTAGGCCAAGTTCAGATGTTCCAGCTCGCTGAGTGGCTTGAGATAAAAAGAAAAACAGCCAGCACATTCATTCTCCATGGTCCTGGTACACTAAAATATATCCACAGCAAATCCTTGGATAATAAGCAGAATAAAAAGTTAAGCCCACCTTCAAGAACTCAGCACAGTCTTGGATCTTGTTGTGGCTCAGGTCAAGGGACTTAAGGACATTTAGTAAACTCTGGGGGGGAAAACAAATGAAATGCAACAAAGATATTACAATATAAATGAACAAGATGCAATTCAAGATGAGAGAATTAAAAAAGTGCCTTACAAGAGACTCGTCAAGACAGGAAATGGAATTGTAGCTGAAGTTGAGGGTGTGAAGTTCTAACCATGGCAGTGCAGAGCTTAGATCTCCTCCACAAAGTGATAACAGCTCCTGTTTCAAAATGCAGACGCCATTAAAAAACATTTTATATCCATGCAATGTACAGTCATGTGAAAAAGTTAGGACACCCCATGAAAATCTGTGTCTTTTTGAACATATTTAAAAATATATTTTGAACAGTATTGCGAAAGGGAGCTTACATAACTAAACAAATAAAACTGAAGAAATGGCTTTTAAACATAAGTTGTGAAATGTAATGAACAAAAATGTACATTTCTTATGAGGAAAAAGTTAGGACACGCTACGCCCTAATTGCTGGTATTTTCCCCTTTGGCTGAAATATCCTCAATTAGATGTTTCCTGTAACCATCCACCAGTCTCCGACATCAACAGGGAGAAAGTTTTTCCCACTGCTCCTTGCAGAATTCTTTCCACTGTGTGATGTTTGAGGGGTTTCTTGAATGCACAGATCACCCCAGAGCATCTCAGTAGGATTAACATCCAGCTCTGATTCGACCATTCCAGAATTCTCCATTTCTTATTTTTGAGCCATTCATTGTGAATTTACTGGAATGTTTTGGGTTGTGGACATGTTGCATGATCCAGATCCACTTCAGCTTCAGTTTTTGGAAAGATAGCCTCAGATTGTCCTCAAGCACCCTCTGATACAGTGAAGAAATCATAGCAGATTCTATGATGGAGAGCTTTTCAGGCCCTGGTGCAGCAAAGCAGCCCCAAACCATGATATCTCCACCTTGGTGCTTCACAGCTGGTATGGTAGTGTTGTGCTCAAATGCTGTGTTGGTTTGCGCCAGACCTTCTGTTACTGTGCCCAAATAATTAAGCTTTGGATTCATCTGTCCAAAGCACATTGTTCAAGAAGTCCTGGTCTTTGTTTAGAAGCCCTTTAACAAACTTTAGTCTTGCCCTGATGTCTTTTTGCACACCTCCTACGAAAATCAATCTTGTGCACTCTTTTTCTGATGGTAGATGAATGTACCTTGACATCAACTGTGGCAAGAGCTACTTGTAGGTCCTATGATGACATTTTAGAATTGTTGGAGACCACACATTTGGAGTGAACTTGCTTGGATGGCCTGCCCTAGCCATGTTAGCAGTTGGTTTAAATGTTCTCCACTTGTACACTATTTTCCAAACAGTGGAATGGCTGATTTTGAATTGTTTAAGATCCCTTACCGGACTCATATACATCGATAACCTTCTTTCTGAAGGCCTCTTTAGGTCTCGCCATGGTGATATCACTCACTTCAATAATCAAGGGCCAATCAAACTAATGTTTGAGGTTTAAATAAGGCAGCCTCCTCCAGAGTCCTCTTTAAGGATAATCATTTGCAGCTGATGTGGTGCACCTGAATCTAAATCTCAACATTTTAAACAGTAATAAATGTGGGGGTGTCCTAACTTTTTCCTTACAAGAAATGTACACTTTTGATCATTAAGTTGTACAACTTATGTTTATAAGTAATTTCTTCAGTTTTATTGGTTTAGTTACATAAGCTCCATCTCTCAGTACTGTTCAAATGAAGCTCAAATGTACATAGGTTTAAATATGTTCAAAGAGACAAGGATTTTCATGGGGTGTCCTAACTTTTTCACACGACTGCATTTATATTGTATCCTCCATAAACAAAACTAATATTAGAAAGGACTGTACTGAAGAGTGTCTTCAAACATAGTCTCATCATATGATGCAACCTTATAGTCTTGCCCAATTTTAGTCAAATACCATCTGTTTATACTCTTATACTGAAATGGATGCATCTAGCAGTAAAAGAAATAAAAGCCAAAAATGATACAATTAAACAGCTGAATTGTTATCAATAATGTATTTTAACAAGATTATTTTATATTTAAAAAAACGGCAATATACTTTTAGCCATATGCAGCATTTAGCACTCATCCTTTCACGTGGTTATCAAAGAAATCCCTCAACTTGGAAACAATTCTGAATGACTGGCCGTGTTTGTAACTTGTAACTAATTGTGTGCTAATTTCAGGCCCTGGTACCTCCAGGGAGCTGAGGCTTTTGGAGCAGGTGAAGACTTCCAGCTGTGAGTAAACACCTTGCAGGCCTTCCAGACAATGAGGGGGAATTCGTTTCAGCTATATCCATGCACCAAAATCAGCATCCAGCCGATAATATACAGAAAACAAAAATTACATGAACATAGTTGATCCAACAAATGAATATGATAACACCAGTGTATGTGTAGTCAGAAGATTGCTCACCTCCAAGTGCTTGAGCGACTTAAAGGGGAAGATTTTCACGACAGACTGCAGTCTTGAGCCAGGTGGATTAATAAGCTATGTTTTAAAGCAAGACATGAGTGAAAAACACTAATGAGTGTTGCTTATAGTCAGCAGAACCTAAGGGTATTGTGACAGTGAAGGATTTTAAAGGACAGGTTGCAGCAACAGCTAAATTTAAACAGGTTTTGCAAAGATCATACCTTGAGTGAGACGGTTTTCTGCAGCATGTCGAAAAGGAACTGCACTTGTAAAAGAGAGGTGGTGTCGGCTGGGTGAGAAGGTAGGGCGAGGAAGCCATGCTGGTGTGTGCGTGAGAGGAGGTACTGCTCAAAGAGACGTGTCAAATGCTGCAAACAATCCACCTTCAGTGTGAGAGTGCTTGAACCATCCAAAACAGAGTCACCTGGAGTTGAAGGAAAGCTTATGAGAAGCAGTGTCACAATGAGTCATGCAAACTGTAGACAAGAGGTTAGATGAGACAGGACAGTACCGTTATTCCGCAATAGTGTTGCAAGGCTGTGCACAAGGGTGGACTGACCACCCCGGGTGGATGGCATTCTGAGGTGAATAAAAAGTACATCAAGCAATATCAGGCAATACAAAGAAATAATTTAAGAAATCTCTAATCCAGCTGTCTACAGAATAGAAGCTGAACACAGTTCCGTGTGTGGTTGTTTATTTATTTATTTAAGCTCCTCCCAAAGGCAGGTTTCTTAGTTAGACACCAAATGCACCTCAAGTCTTTTAACTATTCAAGACGCTTGACTCGAGGCGTAGGTCATGTCGTTAAATTTAACTATTCTATGTGAATCTGCCCCTGATTATAACATAAAATCACCTGGCAAATGAACCAAATTTAAAAGAGAGCTCAATGCTATTTTTAAATGTGTGGGACAAGCTTGTTTGATGACGCCAGACAAATTTCAAGTTAGACAAGCTAATCTTGTTCATAACCATTCATCGTTAGCGAGCGTTAATGGTACTTCTTTGTGTAGAAAGTAAGTGAAACTCGATATGGCTCGGTAAACGTTAACTGAAGTAGGAGAATATAACCTTGGCTGTAAAGGAGTCTGCTACGAACCTAGAAAAGCCAACACGGTACACAATGACAACAGAAACAAACCCAATAGACTAATATAATTGTTTAAAATGACAGCCTCGTTTACCTTATGTGTCAGACAAAAAGCGACCCGTGGACAAACAGAAATAAATATTCATGCACCGTATAATATCAGAGAGCATTGTTTAAGCTCAAGCGTTTCGCTCTCATCTCTCTCTCATTGTTGACATCTGGACTCTGGATCATGTGAGTGCTGTAAAATAAAGCGACGGCGGCCCTCACAGGCCAAAAACGCTACTGCTGAAATCTTTGGGTTAAAGCGCCCCCTGCTGCAGACATCTCCGAAGCGCTTTCATAGGCTATAAGTCCAAAACTTGCCTCCTCACCCCACTTAGCTAACAAGTTCAGGCCTTTTTTGGCCTAAATCTGGATGCTATCTTTGTCCGGATTTAAAATTGCTCTACCTGTCTGAAGTGGCCCACATTCATTTAGACAGGAGGCAGCTGACTGTGGAACACAATTAAAACATTAAATGTGAAATTTGTAGCTATTGGTCATTGTATAATGTACAAGGGAGTGTGTTTTTCTGCATTTAACCCATCCCCGGTGAACATGCTCACACACCCACAGCAGTGGGCCGAAATCCCTGGTGTCTGGGGGGCAGGGTGGTGGTGCCTTGCTCAAGGGCATTTTAGCCATGGATTAAGGGAGGAGTATAGTGCTGTTCTTTCACTCCCACCTGCTCCCAATTTTCCTGCTGGTCGTGAGGGTCGAACCAGCCCCAATGGCTGCCCACTGAAAATGGAAATTTGCAAACATATCCAGTTCAAATCTGACTGCTACAACTAGCCAGCAGTAAGACAGGAGATAGCTGACTGGGGGCAAAACACAACCAAAAGTCGACACCAAAGACACCACTAATTTTAAACTAAATTTCTCATAATAATTATTATTAAGAGCAGGTGTCCATTTGGCCATGTATTATATACTTAAACGGAAAGTTTGTTTGTTCGTTCACTGTTTCTGTTGACATGTTTTATTACATCAAAATATTTTGACATAAAACCCAGAGAAGGCGTACTTTTATTTTTCCAGTGATATTGTAATATCATATAGTCAGCATAATTCAGTTTATAATTGAATCATTAAGGTGTTTTGAGTTTTTTTTTTAAAAGGTCTAACATCCCCAAAGAGACAGCAGGCAGATTAGGTGCTGCTAGATGATTTGAAACTATCACTTTAGAAAAAACACTCCCTCACCCAATGTTATTCCCCTCTTTGTGGCTGTGGCAGCTTCTGAACTTCTCAGAATACCCTAGACATTGTAACATACTCGAACATTGCTATGAAGATTTCTTGCATTTAACCACATAAACATAAATGAGCTCAGGTACTGATGATAGGTGATTTGTTATGGATCACACAAGACACTCCAACTCTGGTGTTGAATGACCAAACAGTCTTGTGCTGGGGGGCATTATACTCTTAAAGCTGGTATGCTCTGGCATTTGTATAACATTTGTATGACATGAGTGTGGATTATTGAAATGGGCAACATAATTAGAATTTAGAATAGGTTCTAGTGTACGACTATGTATCATCAGTCAAAATACATGTTGCACGTTGGCCAACAGATGGAGCCTCTCTCTCTCTCTCTCTCTCTCTCTCTCTCTCTCTCTCTCTCTCTCTCTCTCTCACACACACACACAGACACACACACACACAGAGAGAGAGAGAGAGAGAGAGAGAGAGAGAGAGAGAGAGAGACACTGCTGTTTCCATGGTTTCAAGGAACGTCATAGACTTTCACTCATTTCTTGGAGACTTGCTCTAACCTAACCCTAACTACTTCAAGCCTAACCCTTAACCTTACCCTAAATGTAGATTTACCTTTATGTTTTCAACCTACAATGAAAAGTTATGGGGACAAATATCACGTAAGTTTGTAACAGACTTTAAGTCCCCACAACCTGACTTAAACCTGGACCACTGTCTCTCTCTCCCTCTCTTTCACACACACACATTGAAATACCTTATTTTGAATTTGAACTATAAAATAAAATACCATACAAATGATACAAATTACATAATTTATTATCATTTTCACAATACACATCTGTAATAGATACAGGTAACAGTGTCTTCTCCAGATTAACAGGCTCCCTATAACTGCTGAGAGTGAGCGGTACTAAACTCACTGCTTAGCGTTCCCCTTTTCCCAATCCTACAATCTGTAGGCCACACATAGACAACTTGCCTTAGACTTCCACATACTTAACTAACCACTTTACATGAATAGACACTTGCATTTAAAATCCCCATCAGTGATTGATACTTTAGAATGTTGATGTGTAGCACAATTCAATATATCAATCATAAAAATATTCAACATCAATAATCACCACAATTTTCCTTCCTTCATCAATCAGAAATATATCAGGAGCATTTAGATAGTTTGACTCCTGGTTCAGTGATAAAACCACCCTACATTAACCATTCCACGCACCATGTGCATCATGTCTAAGAATATATAGCCTTTAACACACACAACACACACAAACCTCAGTGCTAGCAATGTAAAAAAAAATAATAATAAAAAATAGAAATAAAATATTGAAAAACCCAAGCACACCTCTGAAACATAATCAAATGTGATACCTGTTTAAAATCCTTTCTTTGAAAAGTGAATGAAATAGAAGTTCCTAGAACACATTTTGGAGTGAAAATGGCAGTTGTGGTTTATTCTTGGGCTAAGAGTTCTGAAAATGAGATAAAGAGAAGATGTGGTACTCTCTCTCTTAATCACCCAAAAGTTACTGGCAGTATGGTTTTTATTTAATTACTTAAGCAGAAAAGGGTATTTGGAACTCAGAGTTCAATGTCAAAAACATTGACAATTAACAGAAAGACCTTTGTTCATTCTAAGGTAAGATCAACTTTTTTGTTTGTTGTAGCTTAATCTATTTGCTAAACCTCACTGTTATAGACCATACTATGAAATATAATTACAATTAAATTATTATTGTTTAATTTGTTAGCTAATACGTTTGTGATGTGTGATTAGGTTTATTCATACTGATATTTGTAGGAAATTATCCACATTTACCATTTTTACAACTATTACAACTGGAAACACAGCCTTTCTTAGCACGTCCAGAAAAATGTGATGTGCGGATAGTTTTTTATTTGTTTTGTTTTTTACACCGTTCTATATGTTTAATACGTTACTGATAGTTTTGCACTGCCGATATATTTGAGACATTTTAATTGTGATGCTAGCTGATTACTGCAATTAGGTCATAATGCTAATTGCTAATAATAAATTCATATACCCAGTAACAGTAAAACAGGCAAGCTGGAGTTTGTGAACGTGAAACATGAAACCTAAGGGAAACTGTTTTAAAGTTTAAGGACATCAAAGCTAACTAACAGCTAAACCTCAGTAGGCTTTATTATTTATTTATTCCCAATAAAATGTTTTTAAAAAACAGGCTTATTAGCATTCATGGTGCCTTCAATCAAAATAAATCACTAATTCCAGAAATTGTTATATATCCCAAAATATTCTCGGATCCTCCATTGAACTGCATTGTTGACATTTGTGGACATATGTAGAGAATATTTTATGTCTTTGAAACCATATATACTGTTTAAACTTTAATTGAAAATGTCATTTTCTCAGGGGAGGCACGATCTTTGAGGTCTTTGAGGTCTTGCATGGTTCATGTCACATCTGCACTCCCCTCAGATTCCTCTTTTTTTGAATGTTGTCAATTTGTTGGTGAAACAGTGACGCAACAGGTAGTTCCAGGGTTCTGGGATTATCTGTTTGAGCTTGGTGTGTTCTCCCTGTGTCCATGTGGGTTTCCTCCAGGTGCTCCGGTTTCCTCCCAAAAACACACGTTTGTAGGTGGATTGGTGACTCTAAAGTGTCCATAGGTGTGAGTGTGTGTCGCCCTGCGAAGGAATGGCACCCCCTGCAGGGGGTGTCCCTGCCTTGCCCCCAGTAATTCTGGGTAGGCCCCGGACCCACTACGACCCTGAACAGGAGAGGCGGTTACAGCCAATGAGTGAAAGAAAGAATGAATGTCATCTGTTTGGTGAGAAACCTAATATCAATGGAAGGAAGGAATTTTTAAACTGGAAGTAAACTAAAGACGGGACAAGATAAATTTGTTTTTCTTTTAAGTTGATGTTTCCCGCTTTTTTGACACTGCTAAACCAATTATTGTAATTAACAACACTTTTCTTAATGTCACTTTTCTTAAAGCAGTTTAGTCACCTGGGTTCAAACTCTTATCTTGGGTCATTGTCTTTGAGATAGCTGATGTGTTCTCCCTGTGTCTACAGGGATAACCCCCAGTTTCCTTCCACAATGGTAGGTTGACTGGCTATGCAAATTGTCCACAGACGTAGGTGTGTTAGTAACTGATGTGCTGCCCTATCATAGACTGGCACTCTATCTACTCCTGCCTTGAACCTAAGGATTTCGGCTCCAGCTCCAGACCCACAGTAAACTTGATCACGTTGAGTGCGGTTCCAGAGGATAAATGAATGAATGAATGAAGGTTTGTTTTTGACTTTGGCACAGTTCGCAGGCATTGCTGAATGTATGGGTGTGAGTTGAAACTGCATATTTTAAACTGGGATTTTTTTAAAGATCAGGATTCACATCATGGCAGTTCAGGCCCAATATTTTCTCTTCATCCATTCAAGGGTGCTCATGTATATTAGGTTTTGGATCACTATCCTGCTGGAAGACTCATCTGTGACTGAGACTAAGCTCGCTGACACTTGGCTGTGTGCGTTTTCTCCAAAATGGATTATATTTTTTCAGATTTCACTGTGCACTGTGCCAGAGGCAGCAAAGCAACCCCAAAATTTTAGCGAGTGTTTCGTAATACGGATAATGTTCTCTTCCTCGAAAGCTTTGTTTTTTTCTGAGAACACAGAGTTGGGATAATTTACCCAAAAAGCTCTGATTTTGTTTTGTCTGTCCAAAGACCATTATCTCAGAAGGTTCTTTCCTTGATCTGGAAGTTTTTTCTCTCTCTTAGAAGTGGGGTTTTTGGTACTTCGACTGTGGGGCCCAGTTCATTGAGACAGTGTCTAAGCTTGAAGATCTTTTTTTTTTAATGTTTTCCTTGCTTCTTTCTCCAACATTCAAAGAAATGTTCTCTTCAGTCTAAAGTCTGCTTTCCTCTTGTCTGCATCCAGGGATGTTGGCTGCAGTCCCTTATGCTTTGAACTTTTTGATAATGTTGGCAGCAAGGGTCAAATGAATATCAAGCAACTTACTTGTTTGCAAATCAAAGCGATTCAGAAACGAATGTCAAAAGCTGATTCCAGTCAAATGAATGCTCTGAATAAAACACAGGTTCCTAATGATTTCTGTCACATGTGTATTAACATGATCAAAATACCAGTGTATAAAGTATGGGCATTCCCCTCTACACTACCAACCTTCACATACTCTTGTATGTAACATGAAAGTAATCATAACTACAGAACTAAACCCACTAAATGATTAAATACTACTATGAATACTAAAAACAACAGCAACGGTGATGCTTTAGGTTCTCTTTTTGTTTGTTTTTTGGGGTGAGGTGGGATAGTCTTGTGCATTTAACAATCCAACATTGTATTCTCAAATGTGTACTTCTTAAATCTGAGGTATTTGTTTCCACAAGTGAAGGCCTTTTTGTGTGCCCTGGGGAATCCCTTCCTTTTGCGCAAGCGGATTGGAAAACCCACAGATGAGTAAAGCCAGAAAATAACACTTCTTATTTCCATTATCTCTGATCTCTTAAAGGGAACGCTGTGCCCAATATTTTACAATTAAAGGCAATGGGGGCAAGTGAATAAACAAAGGTCCATGTTTCAGAAGACTAGGCTTTTAACAAAGGCAGACAAAGTACAAATGGACAAGGGAAGGGGCCAGTTTATCGGGATGTATTTATCTGGCAACGGGTTTGAAATACAAGGTCTTTGTACGGTCATAATAAAATTCAACACAGTTCAGTTTACTCCTTTGAGGTTTGGAAATGGATTACCCTGAGTCACTTGCTTTTCTGGAATTCTGTTTATTATGAATGTCTCAAGCACAAGTAGCACAAATACATCAAGCTAAAGCAAACCAAATGGCTCATTATCCCTGTGTATGGAGAATAGTCGCTATGACTCGTAGCTGAGAGTGCAGCTTTGAAGAGGTAACTCACATGCAAGACATATTCAGCACCATTAAACCACAGCCACATTTTATTACACTGTGCTTACGTTATGGCTTTGTGTGGCGTGACCGTGGCAGATGAACGTGCCTGGTTTTGACTGGAACAGAATGAATCACTGTGTACTGTAAATGTTTGGCTACTCCTAATGGTGGAATCCTCTCTTAATGAAGAAAAAAAGGCCTCTTTAACAGGTATGTTCCAGGGCCTTACAGTGGAGTATACAGTATGGCGGTGCCGCGGGGCATCGGCGCTGAGGTGTAATTTATCTCACTTGTTTACGGAGAAATGTCCTTGATAGGAATTGCTCTTAACCGAGTGGAGATACTGTGGCTTCTTGGCCACATCACCCAGAAGGCCCCCAGACGCTGTACAAACTCCAAGCATACAGGCCTCCGGTTATGAGCCTGTGGGTCCGGCCTCCAGCTGGTTCCTTTTTTCAAAAGTGACATATGAGGTTCTGCAAAAACACCCCCAGGCTTCATTGCTAGGCCCTGCCCACCCCCACTCTCCCCATGCCCGCACACCTCCACCCCCAAAGGCCTGGCATTTCAAAAGTCCCCTTCTCTCCATCAAAACTCTCCAAGGCGAGAGAGGAGGCCTGCCAAGTAAGAAATACGTAAAATGCCATGAAATCAGAGGGCACCCACAAAGCGCAAACAATCCCCGTCTATGCGTCCCGGACAGCCACTGCAGGCGAAGGTCTCACATGGGGGGTGGCTATTTCTGTACCCCTTAAATAAACAACGATTAGTCTCTGGGCCAACCGAAGCGCGGCCTCCAGACTGGTTAATGGGAGCTTGTTTGGTGGGCAGGCATGACACCTCGGCTCCCAGCCTCCCCGTAATCAATAGGCAACTTAGAGACGAGAACAACATTCGGGCTGTAGTCGTCCTGACCTAACTGTGTGTCGACACATGGGGGCCGGCCATGTCCATAACAACACAGAACGCCCCTTTGGAAGCCCTGGCTTGTTTGTTTGTTTATCCTCACCTCGTTGCCTTCGTCTCAGCGTGGAAACAGGGAACGGCATGAACATAAATGCGCAGTATGTGAGACCTGAGAGGCTTCCAGGGTGCAGTTTGTTTTACTGGGCTAATCAGGTTGAATCAGTACAGTGTAGGTTGAAGTACGATGCCTATTTTAGCAGAGCAAGTCACACAAGGATAATCATTCTCTCCTTGCTGGAGGTTATGACAAAGCAAGCGCAGTAGCATCAGTGTTATCTGCATATATAACTGAACAGTTTTAAAGAAAGTACCGACAACTCACAAATAGGTCAGTCACATATAGAGGCCTGTCACATCCCATGGTCAACTTGTGTCAAGCGTTTCGACAAAAGTCAGTTTTTAACAACAGAACTATTCTTGGTTGGATATTTCTGGACAGCGGACAAATAAGCGTAAAAATTTCAACACCACCACTCCCTGGTAGACTCAATCACCACACACACACGACAGCGCCAACATTACTGCTGCGCTGAAAATAGAATGTCATTAAAATAACAACTAGTGAAATGTGATCAGAAACTGATCAATGATGTCAATTAAAACAAGATAACAATAATAATATAAAGCTTTATTTATAAAGAAACTTTCATATTTTAGGATGCTTAAAGTGCACCAAGTAAAAACAGTAATGAAATAAAATAAAAGAGCAGAAAAGGATATTAATATAAAAATAAAATCTAAACGCAAAAGATCAAATGTATATGTATTAATCTGCAATAAAATATGAGTGCAAACGTAATATTAGTGCTAAGAAAAGGGAGAAAAAATACAATAAATACTATTTTTTTAATATTGACAGAAAGAGCCTGATGGATGTTTAATGGTAATATGATCCAGCTCCTTGGTGCATTAAAACAGAATGCTGTCTTTCCACTCTTCTTAAATTCCGTAAGTGGAACATAGAGAAGGCCAGCACTAGATGATCTTAAAGCATGACTTGGAACATATTCTGTGAGGTAGAAGCTGGCTAAAAAAAAACAAATAGTGCTAGAAAACAGACAGGCTACAGTCTGTAATTGACCTCCTATACTGTGAACCCATGAAGTAGGTGGAGCTCATAAAACAGTCAGCGAGTGGAAACGCACAGTAGGTGTTCCTAATAAAGTGGAAGGCGAATGTATGACTTTTTTGAAATGCCAATGTTTATTCAAGCTCCTGTATTTTGGCTGCAGCATAACTTCAGCAGACAATTAGTCCTATGCACCAGTTCCTTCCTTATGCTTTGTTATATCTCCTTTCCCTTATGACAGCGTCAGTGTTTTGAGGTAAGGATTATGCCAGTGTCTTGAGATTCCTGCCGACTCTTCACAGACTGTGACTGTTTCAGCTGTGATCCAGCTGCTTTCAGCCTGGTGATACTGGTCAGTCAAACTCAACTGTTCCATATTCATTTATTTCACATCTAACCAGAATCCCAAAGCCTACGCTACATTTCTTGGCTATTACATCATACACAGAGTAGCCATATCATTATGACCACCCCCTTTTTCTATGCTTACGGTCCATTCTCTCATACAGGAGCACTTTGTAATTCTACAATTACACACTGTAGTACATTTATTGCTCTGCATAAATTGCTACCCTCCTACCACTCTGTTCTTTAATGCTCTGGACTGATACAGGACCACCACAGAGCAGGTATAATTTTGTTGCGGATCATTCTCA
The DNA here is from genome assembly GCF_029633855.1 of Hoplias malabaricus. Lineage (NCBI taxonomy): Eukaryota > Metazoa > Chordata > Actinopteri > Characiformes > Erythrinidae > Hoplias > Hoplias malabaricus. The sequence goes on along the minus strand of NC_089802.1, from coordinate 69,000,474 downwards.
GCGCTGCAGTGACACTGACGTGGTGTTGGTGGTGTGTTAGTGTGTGTTGCGCTGATACAAGTGGATCAGACACAGCAGTGCTGCTTGACTTTTTAAAGCCCACAGTGCCACTGCTGGACTGAGACTAGTCCACCAACCAGAAATATCCAGCCGTCTCTGACTTTACATCAACAATGTGGACTGTAAGTGGACACAGTTGTTTAAAAACTCCTGCAACCCTGCTGTGTCTGATCCACTTATCCCAGCACAACACACACTAACACACCACCACCACATCAGTGCTTCTTCAGTGCTGAGAATGATCCACCACCCAAAACCAAACCTGCTCTGTGGGTGACCTGACCATTGAAGAACAGAGTAAAAGGGAATAAAGGGTGTGTGCAGAGCAAGAGATGGACTACAGTCTGTAATCTTAGAACCACAAAGGGTTCCTGTCTGGTCAGCGGAGCTGAGAGAATGGACAGTGAGTCTAGAAACAAAGTGGGGGTCATAATGTTACGGCTGATCTGTGTATTAGGCTTTTTCCAAACAGAAGGATTCTTCAAATACAGCTGAGACATGTGTCCTTCAAGAACTTTCAGTTCTTTTTCAAAGATGTCACCATGGAGCATAGTTAGTAAGGATTCTGCCAAAGACTTGTCCTACCTTGGCTGAACACACTTGGCTTTAGGATACAGCAAGAGATACCCAACTCTGGGAGTGGGAGTGTCAATGTTGTGTTGCACTTGGACATGAAATACAAAATTTGGGAGAGTTGGCTAGAATGCAGAAAATACATACCTGTAAACACAGAAATTGGCTAAAAGTGAAATATGGAAGTGTGGGCTAGAGCAGACAAGAATTCAGACACTCATGAGACTTGTGTATTTCATACCTGAGAGGACTGGTGTTAATAAGCCAATTTGACAAACATTCACATTAAAGTTTGTAACGTTCACCTTTAAATTACAGCTTCAAAATCATTGTGATGCTCCACTGACCTGTAACAGGGGGAACTGAACCTCTGTTGTTGGGCTCAGTACTGCAGAAACTGCACTATGTAACTTTTGGGGAGGAGGGTCGAATCCTCCCCTCATTTTCAGGTCAGTGCTGTAAAAGTGAATTACACTCTGCAACTCTAGGGGGAGCCCAGGAGCAGAAAAACCAATACCTAGTGTTCCTTTAACTCATATAGGATCCTGACTGTTCCTATTCATAATAGTATTATAAACAGTCTTATGAATCTATACAGACTGTTTCTGTTTGTAACATGAACATTTTGAGCACATACATGAGCACATTCATACATTTATCCAGCTCAAATATGTCCCTAAGCCCTATGTAGTGCATAGTGTATGTCCATGAATAATGGCTTCTACACCAAGTACTGCACAATATATCAAACACAAATACATTTATATTCAGCTTTCAGCTGTGGGGCTCCTTTTGTAGTGATCAGTGTGTTTTTTGGGGGAAAGAAACTGAAGTTTCATCACCTGCACAGTGCACTATGTGCTGGCTGATGACGACGACACTAACACGAAACGCATGAAATCCAATCAGATAGTTCACATTCATGTCACATGCCCACAACTATTATATGTATCCAATCAGAAACCACACACAACAGTGCTTTAAATCTGATTTGAAAAAGTGGGATATGATATGTGGGCACACTGCAAAGGACTGGCGCCCCCTCCAGGGTGTGTTCCCGCCTTGTGCCCAGTGATTCTGGGTGGGCTCTGGACCCACCACGACCCTGAACTGGATAAGTGGTTTCAGAAAATGAATGAATGAATGAAAACGGTTTTAAGCCGTTTTCACATATCCTTGAGAACCCTCCGAGAATCAGGTCCATAGATTTTCCGGAGCTGTCTTTTCATTCATGTAGAGGACAGTGGGAGATATTCAGTGTGCTTTAGAGTGCAAATCTCTGAAACATTAGCATCTCTATTCACACATGCACCCACTCGGCCATTAGCAGGACAAAGTCTGGGTAATGTCCGGGACAAATTTTACAGATGTTTGCATTCATATGTACAACTCCTCTGGTGCTCTATTCTTCAGTATCACAGGAAACTATGCTTTCTAATTGTGCAGCTATTTAGTGACATGAAGCGACATTATATGACCAAAAGTTTGTGGACATCCTCTTAGGAAAAATCTCCTGAAACCATGTGTATCAGTGGCATATTGTTCTCCTTTGCCACAGTAACATTCTCTACACTATGATAAAATTTCTGTGAGAATTTGCATTTAACAACAAGTACAGAGCTCCAAGTAAACTGATCTAATCAATCAGAGGCAGTTCCACTGCTCCACAAGGGGATATACAGGGTGGGCCATTTATATGGATACACCTTAATAAAATGGGAATGGTTGGTGATATCAACTTCCTGTTTGTGACACATTAGTATATGGGAGGAGGGAAACTTTCCAAGATGGGTGGGGACCATGGTGGTCATTTTGAAATCAGCCCTTTTGGATCCAACTTTTGTTTTTTCAATGGGAAGAGGGTCTTGCGACACATCAAACTTATTGGGAATTTCACAAGAAATTCAGGCCTGAGCATTCCCAGATGAGCAGTTTTCTGGAATGTGGATTGGTCGTCTTGGGCCAGTTGAATGGCCCCAAGGTCTCCCGATCTGACCCCCTTAGATTTTTATCATTGGGGTCATCTGAAGGCAATTGTCTATGCTGTGAATATACGAGATGTGCAGCAACTGAAACTACTATGGCCGACTTCAAAATGGCCGCCATGGTCACCGCCCATCTTGAAAAGTTTCCCCACTCCCATATACTAATTTGCCACAAACAGGAAGTTAATATCACCAACTATCCCCATTTTATTAAGGTGTATCCATATAAATGGCTCACCCTGTATATATACACACATACATACCTGTCGAGATTTTCATTGGATATTATGACTCACTTGCAGCTGTTCCAGACACACACACATAATCCCTGTGAAGTGAGACAAAACAGCTGCTGGTGTTGCTCTTTAAAGTTGTAACTCTGTGCCTTCATTCAGTGAGCTGGTCTATATGTATATTCAATTATTCCCAGCCTCTATCCCCATTCATCTCTCCACCACTCACCTGGTAGGATTGGTTCATTAGGTTTGTGACATAAGAAACCCCGGCTGTCTCATTTCGCCCTTTTGAGACAGAGTTTTTGAAACAGAGTGGAAATGCTCAACTGCAGCCTTGACCTTTTTTCCAATCATGGTACCCCTTCCAACGAATAAACAACTCATTACATTACAGGCATGTTAACAATGTTAAAAACCTCATTTTCCTTGGAGGGCATCGCTTGGAGTATATCTAACCAACTTTAAAGGCACAGGACAGCAGTCAGTGACTCTTCATCTTGTGAGTGGACTATAAAGTAGCTGCTCATAAAGTCGTTCCTAATAAAGCGCGTGCAGTCTGCATAAACATGCCACATGCAATGCAGTCTCACAGAGCTCTCGCGCCCCCGTGATGTCAGCGCGACCTGAGCGCTGATAGGACCCCGAAGCAGCCCCCCCCCCAACCCCAACCTCCCCAACTCCCCCTCCACCTCCTCCCATACAGTCCCCCCCTCCCCTTTCACCTGTTCCGCGTGCGCGTTCCCATTCCTCCGCGTGTACCTGTGAGGACTCCACTTCTCTCTCTCATTCTCCCTCTCTCTCTCTCAGTGCTTCTATCGTCTCCGTCTCGAGGATGATGTCGCGCGCGAGCTGCTGCGCCTTGCTGCCGTTAGCGCTGCTGTTCGCGGCGGCCGCTCGCGCCGAGCCGGCGTTCCGCTGCCCGAGCTGCAGCGCTGAGCGCCAGGCGGCGTGCCCCGTGCTCGCGCAGCCCTGCGCGGAGATGGTGCGCGAGCCGGGCTGCGGCTGCTGCGCGGTGTGTGCGCGGCAGCAGGGCGAGGCGTGCGGGGTGTACACGCCGCGCTGCTCCAGCGGACTGCGCTGCTACCCGCGCCCCGACTCCGAGCTGCCGCTCGAGCAACTCGTGCAGGGACGCGGCCGGTGCGCGCGCAAAGTGGACGCGGAGCCCACGGGGAGCGCCGAGCTGAGCGGTAAGCGCCGGTGGGGGGACAGCGTGCTGTGTGTGTGGAGAATGAGGAAAGTAGCCTGTGTCTTATATAGATGTCCAGTCATGGGACAATGTCTATGTGCTTTAATGAAATGCTAAGCTATACACCGATCAGCCAAATCATTAAAACAGCCCCCTGTATCAGCTCCAATTTGTAGTTCTACAATTACATACTGTAGTCCATCTGTTGCTACTGGCAGTCCCCTTTGACTCTAGCTGACTACCACAGAGCAGGTAGGATTTGGGTGATTGACTATTTTCAGCGCTGCAGTGACACTGACGTGGTGGTGGCATGGGTGGATCAGACACAGCAGTGCTCCTGGAGTTTCTAAACTCCTCAGTGTCACTGATAGACTGAGAATAGTACACAAACACAAAATGAAGCAATCAGCTTCCCATGGGCAAAGTCCTGTGACCACTGCTGAAGAACTACAGCATAGCCAAACAAATCTGCAGCAACAGATGAGCTATACTGTCACTTACTTGATAACTAAGGTGGACCAACAAGGTAGGTGTGTCTCAGAGTGACCAGTGAGGGGACTCAACACACACTAACACAAAGCAGCACTGAGAATTATCCACCATTGAAGGACAGGGTGAAAGGGGGCTAACAAAGTAGGCAGAGTAACAGATGGACTCCAGTCTGTAACTGTAGAACTACAAAGCACACCTATATGGTAAGTAGACTTTATGAAATTGACTGGGATTGTAGAAACAAAGAGGTCATTATAATGTTTTGGCAGATCAGTGCATATGTCCCTCATTATGAATTAATTCATTGTGGACACATTAAGTTGTGCATGCACGGCTTGTTTGATCTTCAGAAGAAAGCCTGAAACTAGTGACTCAGAAGCAAGTGCACATGAGATTAAGGTCAAAATGCTCAATGCCAACCGTTAATTAAAGGGATAAAATCCCCAAGGCACTGCTGTGGAGCAGTAGAATGGTGTTCTTTGGAGGGATGCAGCAACTTTCTGTACCTTTGGAATGAGCTGGAGTGGATTTTGTGATCCAAAACTATTCATCCATTTTAATTTTGCTACATTGTGGCTAAATGTACCATTTAACCCTCACAGCAATGATGCAAAATCCCATCTCTGGGCCTGCAGAGGAAGGTTGAACCTGTTACTGCAGCAAACGAGGGGATATCGTTAGTATATTACGGTGAGCAAGTGTCTACAAACTTTAGGTTGTAAAGTGCCCACCTTTGGTGTCAATGAACATGGGTTATATGACATTAAGATGCACTGTGTCATGTCATTTCATAGTAATGTATTGCTATGCAAAACTAACACAATGTGTCATAAGGTAATAACCTATTACTTCTATTAAAAACCATGTAAAGAAACCATAGGTAGTATTTTTATCTTAAAGTTACAGCTTCAAAACTACTATGATGATTCACTGAGCTGTAATAGGGAGATCAGAGCCTCTGCTGTTACTATTCCAGGCTCAGCACTGTAGAAAATGCACTATGTAACTTTGGAGGAGGGTAGGAAATATATCCCCCACCCCCTTGATTTCAGAACAATGCTGTAAAATTAATTACACTCTGTTCCTTTAATGCACGGTGGCATTATGTTATCTTGTTATAGGGACATAATAGAACAGCATATTGTGTGTCATGATACCTTATTCCAGTGTAATAATATATATCATATGTCATGTAATAACATGTTACACACTGTTAACATGGTATTATGTCCTGTTGTATCCCAACCAAGAGTTACATATGATAATAGTGTATTACAAGTCATGTCACTTTGATAAAATAGAGCACAAAGGTGTATGATATCAAGGGCTAGATTTATAGTAGAGTTGGCCAACATCACAATATTTTATAACTGTCGTAATTCATTCTGTAAACACCATGAGCAATAAGTAGCTTTACAAAAAGTAAGTTTACAGGAAATGAATCAATTGAATGCAGTTAATTAGTTTCAAGCTTTTATAAAGTAATTTTAGAGTATTTTTATGAAGCCGTTCCTCAAGAAATAAGTTTGACACATGGATGTCATTTGTACAGCGAGACTGAACACTGAAACTGCACCGACATTAAAAAATTAGATGTATATTAGGTTTGTTTAACTGAATTTAGCATAGTACCACGTGAGTTTTTGTTGGAAGTGTTCAGCTTACACGAGGCATTACAAGTGCAATGTGTTGAAATATTTTGATACATCTCATATATTTTTGGAATACTGCCCAGCCCTATTGTATTTTTATATATAATAATCTGTCATAAAGTTTTGTAAGGTCATATTGTAATACCATAACAGCACACAATCCCACCTGCTTTTATAATATAATAATGGCAAATATGTCCAAAATAAAATGAGATTTTTTAATGTGATTAGCATACTATCAATAACTTCTACCTGTTTGAAAGAATGAAATATTAGCATCAGTTGATACTGGAGCTTTCTTGTATTTTCTAGTTGGCCACAGTACACATTAGAGGTGTGTGCTGGTATGCTGAGATCACCCCTACAACTGCCTACAAAATGATACCACATATTAGGCCAAGGTTAATTCTCCTCATGAAATAGAACAAAGTCTTTATATGAAGACTTTTGCTGATAGTTTTTCTGTATTGCGCATTCGAAACCTAAAGCCTCAGTTCTGCACTTGGGAAAGACTGACCATGTCAACAGTGCAAGCTTCAGTTAGGAGGAGGTTGATAAGCAGAGCATTGATTTGACCTACATGTCCCAGCTGTTTTTATGCAAGGCACGTTCAGCAGCTGAGGCAGTCTCGACACCTTAAAGGCAGCGCTTGTGTTTGTAGACGTGCCAGAAACGTATGCATGCTTCAGTCTGGCCTGCTGCGGTATGACTTTAAAATCTCTCAGGCGCTGACTTTTCTAAGGCTTTTTGAGGGCCCTCAGAAATGCTGTCTTTCTAGAGGAAAACAGGGAAGATTATTTCAAAGCTCTCATGATTAGCAAAGTGGACTCTGCTCTCTGACCCTGTCTGGCTGTAAATTTTTCACAGCCTGTGTCAAAGGATGGGCCTGAATTTGTTTGGTGGGATCCCTAGCACATTGCTCTTCAGCTCCTGTCGAGTGGAGGGCATGTTAGAGAGACAGAGCCAGGAAAATCCACGCTTCCTGAGAATGACAGACTGGACCGCTTGCATTGCAACCGTGCCCTTGTAATAACACTGACACACATTTGTCAAAATGTTGATACATTTTTGACCCATTAACTTTTAAAGTGCCTTAGGCTTGAGCTCAGGCTTGTTTCCCCTGCATTTGCTCTCTGTACCTTGTTTGCCCTTAAAAGTAAGCTCATAATTTTAACAGCCACCCATGAAATAAATCTAGAGGCAATTGTGAGATCAGCTGGATCTCCATGTACAGTACACTCTTAAAAATAAATGCTCCTTAACAGTTCTTGGCATGGATGCATGGTTCAAGAGTAAATATGGTGTAGAACCTTTACCTTACACAGTGTTCTTTAAACTTATTACAATTTGTTATTCCTTGCTTCAAAGAACATTTTAAAGTGTGCTCTTGGACTGTTCTGGGTTTGGGGAGTTCTTTACAGAAACATCAAACTCCTATATTCAGACCAAAATGTAGAGCTAATTAAAACAAAACAAGGATAAAAAAAAACATTGCTCCAAAGTAATTTGCTCCACTTAGCCTTTTTTTTTTAAAAGTCTTTATATAATCAGGGTTTATTTCACATAGTCAAGGTGTTAAGCAAATTTTGTACAGTACTAGTTGCTAAAACGACCTTGTCATACTGCCTTGATTATCAAAGAAGCCAAAGCCTGATTGCGCAAAGACAACCCTCATCATGCAGCAGGGCCAGAAAAATGGAACAAAACGATCAGTGGGTTTGCTCTGAGCAGAAACAATATATTAACCTTTCCAATCTTGCCTCCAACTCCAATATCACATTTTTAATCTGGCTAGAATAAAACAAAATCACTTGATTTCCCCACTCATATGCTGTATGTAAACCTTATATAATTAAATTGTAGATTTGGAAAGTTATTACACTGAACAGTTGGTACAGTTGGGTTTTATAACATGTCCATACGTATGCTATGAAATATTATTCCCTTTGAATCAGTGTATTGTTTTAACTTTAAGATGAAAAATAGCTAAAAAAATAGACATGCTAGTTAGCTAAAAGTCTTTTTGTACAGACATGTGATTCTAATAAACATGAATATGGTTCTATGTTCTCTGCAATAGATATATCATGTTTGGTTCCCATAGAGATATGTGTGTATGAAGATTACCCATATCATGTAAAGATTTTATAAGTTACCTTTATAGTTTTACAGAACCAGTACTTCACATGTTTGATAGCTAGCTAGGTAAGTAAGTAAATTATTAACCAGCAACAGCAATGCCAAATTTATTTTTGTGTTATACATAATTACTTTTGTGGTCACAATTTTTTAAAAGGAAATATTCCTAGTGTCTTGTATCCTTGTTTTTTTTTTTTTTTTTGCTGATACAGGTTCTCGTAAATGGGCCTCATCTTCACCTAGAGGGATACTAACTGTGATGCTGTCCTCTTTTGCTCCAGTTCCAAAAGAGAGGCCTCACAAAGCCCCTCGCCACCTGGCTTGAAAATAAATGGCCTGCTTATGAGCTATACGTACAGGGCTGAATGAAAAGGGTACCCGTCAGACCAAAATAGACCCAAATAATCCCCCTGCTTTCTGCAAGAGTGGGTACGGCTGCCATCCCCCCAGGGCAGCTCGCAACTTGGATGCCAAACATCTTACCGTGTCGGGCTCCAGAATAAACTCTCGAGCTCCCTGCAGCAGCTTGGAGATAACACAAACAATGTCAGAAATGTTATTGAGCTGAGTGAGGTTGGGGGTGGAGAGGAGGGGGAGAGTGTAGAGCATCAGGGGTCTTAAGAGCTCAACAGAATTTGTGGAGGTGGTCTTTTTTTACCCCCTTTTTTTCTTGAGCGATCCCTAATCAAGGTTTTTTTAGGGCCAGGCTGGAGACGTGAGGATGGGCATGTTCCTCCAGGGAATAAAAGCGTTTGATGCAGGCCTTCATCACGCTTTCTAAAAACCTGGACACTAATCTTAACATAGCATCTATTGTTTCGTTAAACTCTAGAGTGCACCTAGCACTACCAAGCCTGTATCATCAGCAAGCTAGAAAGTGAAGTCAGGCACTTGCTTCTTGTGCTGCCATACTTACTTAAGCACATTCATTTATGGTGACTTGAACAAGTCCCTTGTCTGCTCTGAAAAAAAAAACATATTAAGCAACTGGAAGGCTTCAAAAATATGACAGTAGTTTATTTGTGGCATGTATTTCAAGGGTATCTTGGTCAAAATGTAACATATTTCTCTGTACTTAAAACTACTATTTAGTATGCTAACTGTTATGTTTTGCTTTTGTTCCAGTACAGTACTTTGTCTTCCCATCTTAGTTAGACAGAATTCACATATTTAGTGTTTCATGTTTTCAGTACACACATATGCAGCCATTGGGAAAGTTTCAACAGTTGTACTAGTCTAGCCACTGTTCTGTATACTAATAAATAAGCCTACAATTAAGCTAGCACTTTGTGTTCACAAAATCACATTCTACACAAAATACATTTCAGAGGTATTTACTCTTTTAGCAAGAGGCAAGAAGCCAGACTGAGGTATTATGTGGCATGTATTTCAAGGCTCCCTTGGTCTAAATGTATGAAGAAATTTCTCTCTACCTAAAACTAGCAACTAATATGCTAACTGTTGTGTTTTGGTGCATTCTGTAGCACAGCATTTTTTCTTTCCATCTCAGCTGGACAATACTCATATTTTCATTGTGTTTTCATATTTTCAGTACTCAGATGTATAATACAACCATTGGTAATCATTTAGGTGTCCAGCAATTCTAACTACTAGCTTAGCAACTGTTCTGTTAGCTGATACAATAAAACTAAGCTAGCCCTTGTGTAACATCAGTCAGGAAACAAAATAATATATTAACACAAAAATCTCAGAGACAGTATTTTTGCCATTTTAGCCAGAGACAAAAAGAAACCAGACTGGGTAGTTTACTAAGTTTATCTTTTGGTTTGGAAGCCTCATTTGAGTACGTATTTGTAATTTGAGTGATTCAATCTCTCCATAATAATGACAATTTGAAGAGAGGTGCTACAGTTAGGGCTGCAGTAAGAATCTTAGCAGATATGTTAAGTATCTGCATTTCTGCATTCTGCATTGGCCAGCTAGTGTGGAAAAAATACAAACAGTTCACCCCTAAAAATCCAGATGCATCCTGAGAGGGGATTTCAGAACTCATGAGAATACCATGGCACTGTTCTAAAATACAAGCCAACATGTTTAAAACAGATCTGCCCATGGTTACATTCCTTATTTTGGTCAGGTATGTTTCAATAAAAAGCACACAGAAATAAATTAACATTTCCACTTCCTATACTACCCATCCCTCAGTGTCATTCTGTAATTTGTGAAGTGCAAATAACTAAAGCCATCAATAACAAAAACCTTTTTACTGTATTTTCAACTCCAAATGTTAATGTAAGGTCACTTAATTAAAAGTAATAATAGGATATCCTTTCATACAAGTACTTTAGCTTCAGCAGATACACACCGCATAAAACATTTATTTGTCATTTTTAATCAGTGTTGCTTTACAGAATGTGCAGAATATGCACATTGTCTTGCATGTACACCATTTCATATCTACCTATGGATTTTCTTAATTTTCTGTGGTAGATTTAGAGGTATGTTTTGGACTAGTGTCCTATTAAACAAGCAAGCAATTCAGCTTCAGATTCTGCAAAGACCATGAAACAGTACCTTTAAGTTTAGTAGAAACTTTCATTAACCTGATCCCTTGCTTTCATACACCATAGAATAATAGATCTATCTCATTCTTTATAGTTGGTGCAGTGCCCTTTTCATAAAATATAGTGCTTCTTTTCCTCCTTCAGTGGTGGTTTTGGTGATTTGGTCATTTTAATTTTAAATCCACAGCCAATCATATTTAAAACATTATATGCCTCTGTCTGATTTAGATGTTGCCTAGCGTACTTCAGATGTTTCTGATGGCTGTTGCTAACATTGATACAAGGGTTTATCTTTGCAGTGTTCAGGTAGTTTTTTCCAGACACTATTTGCACTTGTTAGCAGTTGGTTTTGGCTTTCTTTGCTTAAAGATTTTATTGATGGCAAATATGACAAAAACAATATAAAATATTAATATTCTTCTCTTTAAGAATTCATTATATTTAACTCCAGACCCTCTCTTATCTATTTGGCTGTAGCAAAACTGTTGGATACATTCACATGCAACTGTACGTAACTCTACAACATTGCTGGCATTTATTCAGAGCAGACACTCCTTATAAACATTAACACATGATCAACTGCTTGTCTCTAGAAACTGTCTGGTCCAGTATTCCAACAGTGTTATATGGAGTCCAAGGTGTCAGAGATTTGCTTTTGTTCCCCAGCCCTGCCAAAGTTCCTAATTCCCATAGAAAGAAATTTCATGTCATAACCTTCATGTAAGAACAAGCCCAGAAGGCTAGTCCTCTGCAACACACGCACTTCTGCCAAAGACAATATCTTTAGCGTTCTCTTCTGAATGAAGCACAGACATCATCTTTGCCTGAATACTCAATCAGTGCTGAGTCAATAAAATAAATTTCAGGCTTGGTTCTGCTGCCGTCTTGCTTGCAGCCAACAGGACGGGGGATTATATCTTTAATTTCAGTCAGAGAGCAAGAGAGAGAGGAAACTTTTGTTCACTGTGTCCTCTATTAAGCCATTGCTGGTTATGCCAGGGTTCCAGAGAGGAGGCTGCACAGAATGGCGCCAGATAAGCTGGTTGTGATTAAGGTTGTGGGCATGGCCCCATGTTAGAGTCCGTGGCTCCAAGTCTTTCCTAGCACAGCAGAGTGAGAATTCATGAGGGCATTATTCAGGCCTTTTTTTTCCCCCTCAGTGGATGCAGAAGTAATGGAAGAACTGACGTAATGAAAGATAGACCACCTGTGGTTCTCAAACAGGTAACATTTTTTTTAAGCTCTGAGGTTTTTGTAATGTTTTATGCAGCAATGGTCTTAAGTTGACTGCCTAAATTACATGTCAGAAGATGAGTGAAAGGTTGGCTTAAACATACCTGAGACATATCTAATTAGACATAGCCAGTGAGACTTTTTTATTTTATTTTGGATGGATATACACAGTGTTGCTAATATCCGAAAATCATCTGTAACTGATATGTGACCGAAGTTTGGCTAAAGCGCATTATGGCACAATAACAGTGTCCAACAACTGTCCAAGGCCTGTAAGACTTAATCTAAGCAAAAGAGCAATGGCCTAGGATTACACTCCCCCTCGTCATTTGTACATGAAAGACTGGTCCTAGATCAGAAACTTGTTCTAAGAGGCTGGAATACACAGGGTGCATTGTGATAATTACAACAATATGATGTGGTTTCTGTGTACATCACTAAACCATGTTTCTGTGGTTAAGAAGGTAAGCAATGGAGGGGAAAAAAAACAACCACAACAGATTACACAACCAAGCAGGACGCCAAAAAAAAAAGCAAAAACGAAAAAAAAATCACTAATAATATTTCATACTAAAAACGAACAGTATGTTAAGTATTCTGGTGCTGCAAAGTCAACCAGACACTAAGGCGTTCAACAGTGCTTCAATCGACTGGGCTGTGGTGTGTAAACCTGGTGCCCCATTGCCCCCTTTCGCTGTTCTCCCTCTTTTGTGCAGACACCTTCTGTCTCAGGTTTCTCCCTGGGGAGGCAGGAATGCTTCACCCCTGGAGTGGAAAAGAGATTATGTAATAGAGGCAAAACACAAAGCTCCGCGGCCCGTCTCTCAGGCACACCTGATTTCATTTGACATCTGTAGGACCTGCTGGGATGCTGGCTTCAAAGAGAACACCCCACCCAGACGCCTCTTTAAGGAGGCTAGACCAAAAGAAATCTCTGAGGGCTCAAGCATTCAGAAAAGCGCAGGGAAATGAAGAGCAGCTTTTTTCTTTTTTTTTTTCAGCTCATAGTTACCTACAGCACGTTACTAAGCCTGTGATCATTTTTCTAGACCAGCTTATGGTGAAGTGCCTGAGAAAAAAATGTAAATGCGTTACGTGCATTGTTTCAGGGCTATATTTCAAAGGCTGTGTAAGCTAGGCTCATCAGGGAAACAGTGGTTAAGGTATTACACATTTTCCTGTGTAAAAGCACTCATTATTCAAAGCCTACCATGCACTGTTTGCGAGTTCTGATTGGAACATTGTTCTGAAATTGTGGGAACACAATGAAGAGGCACTCTGCTACCACTGGAGGCTGTGTTGTTTAAACAATGCATGTTTTGGCAAGAAAAAAAGAAACCAATTTCCCCTTTTCCTCTTTCTGGTATGAAGTCCAAGCCGTCTCAGACATGTGGAATATGTCAGAGGCCTTCTAGTCTACCGTTTAAAGGGCAGTATCATGGAGGGCATTTTATTAATCAATAGGATTTAAGCTCTGATTTGAACTCTGACATAAAAGTGTTTGTTGGGTGATGTTCTGATGTTGGATGACCCCTTTTGGATCACAAATCCACTCCAAAGGTTACTAGTTTGTCTGGTCTCGAATGCTTCACAATCGAGAGCTCTATAACCCTGTTGACCAGAGGTCTTCAAATCCACAGCTTGGATCCAGGTTCCAGGCTGGTATTTCCAATGGTTGGCTGGTATGACACTGCACCTGGCCTGTCAGGTGCATTTGCCTTTGCCGCTATGCCGTCACACCAGCCAGACATTTCAAAATCCCGGCCTGGAACCTGGATCCAAAGTTTGGATTTGAAGACCTCTGATGTAGGTTAAGCTTTGCACTGAGGGTGATTATTTTAGGCACATATGTGGCATGCGTTTTTGCATTAAAATTATATAAGCTGTTCGTGCTATATGCAAATTAACATCTGTGTCCACAATGAGTGCTTGTTCAGGTAGATAATCATTATAATGAGTGGGATTTTCTCATTTATCTGCACTTTAATCTTATCAAACTATCTGATATTACTGGAGATATTCACTGAATGATCACTGCATTCAGAACACCTACCTTGTATCTACACTCATTGTCCATTTTATCAGCTCCACTGACCATACAGGAGCACTGTAGTCCACCTGTTTCTCTGCATACTTTCTTATCCCCATTTCACCCTAACCTTTAATGGTCAGGATCCCCACATTGGATTATTCTCAGCACTACTCAGTGTTGTGCTGGTCTGAGTGGATCAGACACAGCAGTGCTGCTGGAGTTTTTAAACTCTTCAGTGTCATTTCTAGACTAAGAATAGTTCATATTCGTTCATTGCTTGTAGCCACTTATCCAATAAAGGTATGCAGTGGATCCAGAGCCTACCCGAAATCACTGAGTACAATGTGGGGACACATCCTGAAGGGGCTCCAGTCCATTGCAGGGCGACTGAGAATATTTCACCAACCAAAAATAACCAGGATAGAGGACGACAACACAAACTCTGCAGCAACAGATGAGCTACTGTCTCTGACTTTACATCTACAAGGTGAACCAACGAGGTAGGTGTGTCTAACAGAGTGGACAGTGAGTAGACCCAGTGTTTAAACAGTCTTTAACTCCAGCAGCACTGCTGTGTCTGATCCACTTGTACCAGCACAACTCACACTAACACACCACCACCCAAATCATACCTGCATAGCAAATTTGCCCTTGTGTTAAATCAACAATGAAAGTGTTACATTTAATGTGTGTGTTAAAAATTTACTTTAAAAGTGCTGATTTAACACTAGTAATTTTCTGTGTGTTCTTTGGGTGTACTGACCTTTGAAGAACATGGTGAAATGGGGATAAGAAAGTATGCAGAGAAACAGGTGGACTACAGTCTGTGGTTGTAGAACTGCAAAGTGCTCCTGTACGGTCAGTGGTACTGATAATACGGGCAATGAGTGTAAATACAAGGTAGGTGTTCCTAATGCAGTAATCATTCAATGTACAGTACCAGTCAAAAGTTTGGACACATCTCATTAGTCATTGGTGGAATTGGGGCTATTCACTGCATAGAGCTGTCTACCAGCCCCTACCTCTACACAACCCAAGCTATGGTCTCAAATGCATTGGGAAGGCGGGCAGTTCTACAAGTTAACTCTTGACGAGGCCACAGATGGTCACCGAAAACCATTGCAGGGGACGACTTCAAGAAGCTGATTGAGAGAACGCCAGGAGTGTGTAAAGCTGTCACCAAAACAAAAGGTGACTACTTTGAAGAATCTAAAGTGTAAAACATATTCTGGTTTGTTTAACACTATTTGTTTAGTACATAATTCCACATGTTCCTTCATAGTTTAAATGTCTTCCATATTCATTTACAAGGTAGAAAATAATATAAAAACAAAGAAAAAGCATTGAATGAGAAGATGTCCAAACTTTTGACTGGTACTGTACTTTCACACTATGTGGAAAATGGCCCAAATCAAAGGAAACCCTTCCTGAGTGGGCGTGTCCAAACATTTGACTGGTACTGTATATTTACATGTATGTTTATTAGGCTTTAGGATGGAGAACAGAAAACATTGAATTTACAGCCTTTCATAATTTGTTCCAGATATAAGGGCTCCAGCAGCTGTATGGCTACGTAATATTAACTAGTTGGTTTTGAGAATGCCCTGTCCTGTCAGCTAGGGTTGACACTATATAGGGTTTCGCTGCCTCCCTCTTTTTTCTCGCAGCCTCTTTGCAATAATAGCTGTGCTGCAATGCTCTGTCTTGTAAAATCTTGCTTGCTGCAGTTGTAGCAAATAATGCTAGAAAGATTGAAGCACAGCAGACATGCATTATTTAACTTCTCTTCCTACAATAATGAATAACAAGACTGTTACCTAATGACTATTGAATCGTGCAACTATATAGTGACTGCTACATGAACAAATTGGCAGAAGACTGCGATATGCCCCAAAATTAATTTTCGAAGTCAAAGGAGCAGTTTGAAAAACAATGAAGCTTGGAAAAAGCGGATGAAAAAGAAAGGCAAGCAGAAGGACAGGGATATTCTACTGGGAGAGATAGTCTCAAATCCCATCTACGAGCAGCCGCAGATTCATAAATGATTAAAGGCCACATCCTCTCTCTGTGTAATGCAGGCCAAAAAATGGATGCAGAAGACGCCAACTTCCAGAGTGTGAATAAATCAGACGGTTCTCAGGTTACACAGGAGACACACAATTCCCTAAATTCTCTGTACACCCCCCCCCCCCAAACCCCCATAACAAACACATTGTTTTGGTCGGGATACATTGATGTAGGTGAATGAGCACAAAACGTGTAGCCAAAGTACTGTTTGGCCTTTACAATAATAGCTCTTTCACTTGTACCTGCTTCCCTTTAAAACAAAGCCCATGAGGCTCTATCTGACCCAGCATCCTTCCCCTGCATGTTTTTGCTGCCGGTAAATCTCTCAGCACATGGCTAGCCCTCCATCTCACAGGAGAATGGGAGGAAAGTGTTTTTGCCGCAGTGGTATGCGCGTGCTAGATTGGATTCTCTTTCTCTCTCTCTCCATGGAGCAAAATTTCACCCCTAGCCCTCTTTTTTTCTCTCTCTCGCTCAAGCTCTGGTCTTGTGTAACACTGAAGTAACCTCATGCCCGCCACCTTTGTGTCTGTTGTGGCCAGTACTGATTTTTCCTCCATGACGTTCATGACAGGTCACCAGCTACAGCCGGCCACTCTGTTTGTTTGTGAGATTTTGCCGCACAGAAACAGAGGAGAACCCTTAGAGTTGTCAGAATCTTGGCCTACATCTTCCATTAAACAGACACTGACACGGACAGAGCCGCCCGCGTGCGTCTGTTTAATGGAAGCCTTAAACCAAGGCCAAGTTTCTGACAAGGTCTTCTTGGACGGCTCGCAAAGAGGGGTTTTGCGACAAAAGTGTTTCATTTGTTAGGCCTTTGTTTGCTTTCTGCTGAGAGTCGTCATCTCTTGAGTCACTTTCTGGCCTCTAAAATTGCTCCTATGGGCTTTCTGAGCAGGCGAGGTGCTGGAGCCAGTGGAAGTGGGTCAGACTGAGGTGCCTCCGATAAGAAAACCCACAAAGGACAGCCAGTGGATCGGACCTAAGGAGAGCGCAGTCATTCATCACCGCCTGCAGATGAAGACCAAGATGAGGTACAAAGGGGACGAGCCTAAAGTGCCACGTGCCAAGCCGGTAAGTGGTGACAAATGAGGATCAGTGAGCATGTCCAAAACACAGTTCATGAATTTAGTGTGGGAGATTGTGTTGAGAAGCTGAGATCCAGGGCTGGCAGCAGTTGTGGCAATTTCCTTTTCTGCCAAACATGGAGACCTAAACATCACTTTTGGGCACAGACGATTAGAAGAGCAAATTAATTCCTACTAATTCCTTATTGGATGTCAATGGTCAAAAACCATTAAATATCACTGACATAAAAGAGATGGTGTGAGACTGGTCCTAAATATATGATGCCATTGAGTGGGAAAAACAAAACCAAAAGAGGTGCATTTAAAACTTAGGCCAATTTTATTGAGCTGCATGCCAAGACAATGAGGTGCTTGGCATCCAAATACAAGCAAAAAGTTTATTTTATGCACTTACGGTACAAGCCCCACTTGAACGTCATTTTCCCATGTTCTGATTAAGTACACAAAACTAAAATGAGTCAGTTTCACCTTGGGGCAAGGAAGCCTCCAAAATATAATCTACCACAGTACTCAGAGTACAGGAGTTGTCTCTGCTGAACATTTACCAAACATTTGGTCTAATGGTGTTTTGTTATAAATATAATAACTATCTAAAAACGTGAAATGTCTCAAACACTTTTATTGTGAAAGCCCCTTTATACTGATCATATATATTTGGTTTTATTCTAATTTTGGGCCAATAAACTCTTACTGCTCAGATGAATAGCTTTAAATCTCATAATCTCTGGTGCCTAAAGCTTTTGCACAGTCCTGTATATAAAATATTATATATATATATTCATACACATACAGGGTGGGTCATTTATATGGATACACCTTAATAAAATGGGAATGGTTGGTGATATTAACTTCCTGTTTGTGGCACATTATTATATGGGAGGGGGAAAACTTTTTAAGATGGGTGGTGACCATGGTGGCCATTTTGAAGTCGGCCATTTTGGATCCAACTTTTGTTTTTTCAATGGGAAGAGGGTCATGTGACACAAACTTATTGGGAATTTTTGGGTAACTTTATTCTTTCATTAGTTATTTACAAGTTTCTGACCACTTATAAAATGTGTTCAAAGTGCTGCCCATTGTGTTGGATCAATGCAACCCTTTTCTCTCACTCTTCACACACTGATAGCAAAACCGCAAGAGAAAGGCTAGCACAGGCTGCCAGTATCCGTAGTTTCAGGTGGCATATCAAGATGCTGATTAGAGAGCATGCTTATTGCACTGGTGTGCCTTAGGCTTGCCACAATAAAAGGGCACTCTAAAATGTGCAGTTTATTTTTATTGTACTGGGGGGTCCGGGGGTTCAGAAAATAAGTCAGTATGTTGTGTGACCACCGTTTGCTTCACACAGGGCCAATCTCCTTCACATTGATCAGGTTGTTGATTGTGGCCTGTGGAATGTTGGTCCACATGGCTCTGTGAAGTTGCTGGATATTGTCAGGAACTGGAACCCTCTGTCATATACGCCGATCCAGAGCATTCCAAACATGCTCAGTGGGTGACATGTCCGGTGAGTATACTGGCCATGAAAGAACTGGGATGTTTTCAGCTTCCAGGAATCGTGTACAGAGCCTTGCAACATGGGGCCGTGTATGATCATTTCTGCAACATGAGGTGATGGTTGTGGATGAATGGCACAACAATGGGCCTCAGGATCTCATCTCAGGTATCTCTGTGCATTCAAAATGTCACACCACCGCCAACCATGGGCCACTCGACTCACAACGCTGACATCAGGAAACCGCTCACCCACACAATGCCATACATGCAGTCTGCCATCTGCCCTCTACAGTGACAACTGGGATTCATCGATGAAGAGAACACCTCTCCAATGTTCCATACGCCATCGAATGTGAGCAAGTCGGTTACAACTACGAACTGCAGTCAGGTGGAGACCCCATAGAGGATGACGATCATGCAGATGAGCTTCCCTGAGACGGTTTCTGACAGTCTGTGCAGAAATTCTTTGGTTATGCAAACTGATTGTTGCAGCAGCTGTCCGGGTGGCTAGTCTCAGACGATCTTGGAGGTGAAGATGCTGGAGGACTGGCCTGGGCTGCTGTGGTTACACATAGTCTGCGGTTGTGAGGCCGGTTGGATGTACTGCCAAATTCTCTAACTCGCCTTTGGAGACGGCTTATGGTAGAGAAATGAACATTTCTACAGTCAGCATGCCAATTGTATGGCTTCATCTGTGTGATAAAATCTTAAGGCACACTTGTGCAATAATCATGCTGTCTAATCAACATCTTGATATGCCACACCAGTGAGGTAGATGGATTATGTTGGCAAAGGAGAAGTGCTCACTAACAATATTTGAGAGAAAAAGGCCTTTAGTGTACATAGAAAAAGTCTACTTTACACTGTATTAAGCAGCAAGTGAGCAGACAGTTTTCTAACTTGATGTGTTGGAAGCAAAGTAAAGATCTGAGCAGCTCTAAAAAGCATCGAATTAGGCCTGGACAATAATTCAATATCAATATATAATTGCAATTTTAAAGGTTTCAATAACAATGATATGATTCTTAAACACATTTTTAATATCTCATTATATATTATTTACACTGACTGACAAATTACAGGGGGTTACTTCAGTTCATTGCACTCAATTTTAAATTTAGTTAAAAAATATTACATTGAAAAAGCCAAAATGCTTATATTTGGCCTTGATATGTTTCTTATTTGTTCTTGACAGTTTTTTTGTGGCTATTATATTGTTCATATCGACATTGGAATTATATCATATCGACAAAAATTAAGAAATATATTGTGATATAAATTTTGTCAATATCGACCAGCCCTGGGTCACATTATAACGGCTAGATCGGGACAGCATTTCAGGAAATGACAGGTCCTATGGGGCGTGCAGGGGTTAGAACTTAGCAAACTGGTCCAAGGAAGCACACTTTGTGAACATGCGCAGGGTCATGGGGAACGTCACAGCTTGATACTTTGAGTCTGTGTAGCTGCAGACTAGTCAGAATGCCCCATGCTGCAAACTGTCAAAGATCCTACACTGGAAACATGCGCATCAGAACTGGACCATAGACCCAAAAAGATGGCCTGGTCTGAGAAATAACATTTTCTTTTACATTATAGCTGTGTTCATGTGCTTTACTTACACGGGGAGGAGATGGCACCACGGTGTACTATGGGAAGGAGGTGAGCTGGTGGAGGCTGTGTGATGCTCTGGGTAATGTTCGCCTGGCTAAATTTGGGTCCTGGCATTCATGCAGATCTTAATTTAACACATACCACTTACCTAAACACTGTTACAGACCAAGTAAAACCAAGTACAGTTCTAGGTATTGATCTGGTCAAGCAGCTACGTGATGTGCTGCAAAACCAATTCAGACCCATGGAGGCCCCATCTTGCAACTTACAGGACTTTAAAGATCTGCCACTAATATACTGGTTCCACCTTCACAGGTCTTGTGGAGTCCATGCCTTGATAGATCAGGGCTGTTCTAGCAGCAAGAGGAGGACCTTCAAAATATTAGACAAATGTTTTTTTTGTTTTTTTTCATATTATTGAAAGTGTTGTTTAAGCTCCTTCATAATACTCTAGTGACCTCTAGTGGCCACATTTGCTCAAAAGGGTTTTATTATGTGAAATACTATATCTTAGTACCTGATACAAAAAAATGGTTGTGTGTAATTTAATTATAAACGAATGTGGAACACAGGAATGATATATTTTAAGCTTCTCTGGGTCCCACATCATGATCATTGCTTGATATTTGCTCTTACCGAAATAGCTGTAACATTTTGACCAACTTCTTGTTGACTTAGACTTTGAACTAGGCTTAGAACATTTCAAACTGGCTGATGCTACACTGGTGTTTGACTTTGACTTAGACAAGAAATAACTTAGGAGCAGAGTGTGGTGCCCGAGGACCATAAACATAATATATGAGTAAAAAGTAGCCTCATACTACATATTCTTGCCTTCTGTATAATTATTTTGATATTCATTGGCTTTACATATTTCAACTGCTGTTGCCACTAGTTCAGTTTGTAGCTATAATATGTCACATTTCTTTCTTAATTCTTTTTGTCGTAGGGTGACCAGATCTAAGATGGTGAAAAAGAGCACACGTCTGGGGGGGCAGGCGTTGTATGCTTAGCCGAACCTAGGTGTGCTTTTAGGTCCTTTACACCTTTATTTTCTACACAAAACATGGGAGTTTCTTTTTTAATTCATCCGAGAACTTACATTTAGGTTTCGGCATAGCTGCTCGAGATGAGGGTAGGTACATGAGCTTTGCCTGACGTAAACAAGGACTACTGACGTGCAGACTGACCAATTAAATGTTTACAGAGAATGTTATCGACCAATAACGGTAGCTCTACAGTCAGACCTTCCAATCAGAAGATTTTAGGCTACTTCACCACGCCCCCTTCTCACTCAAGCGAACCAATCGGAGCAGGGGAGGGCGGGACTAGTTTGAACGAAACGCTCTAGAAAAACAAAATCCCGGACGTCTTGTTGCCGTCTATAGGTTTCCTTCTGCTTTTCAACTTTAGCCACAATGGCTACTCTTTCTGCCTCAGCTCATATACAGCCAGAGGTAGTAAAACACATGGATGTTTGTGATCTTTATGATAATTGACCACTAGACACTTCAGACACAAACTCATGGGATACAACAACATTAGTTTGCAGGTCAGAAGACAACTGATTGCAACTGTCTGGACCTGCTTCATGCAACCACTGTTATAAAGAAGGTGGCAATTTTGTTTCAGTTTAATTAAACATCAGTCAATTAATCTTGAAAAGCATTTGAATTCAGCAAATGATTTCATACCTGACAATATTTTTCTTCAATTCCTCCTTCTGGCATTACGCATTATATATTTATTTTGCCCCCAGGTTCCTTTTTGTTAGCTACAGCTCCGTGACACAGCAAAAACTTATTTTCCCTTCAACATTCAGCTAATCCTGGTACTTCAGTTTAGATGAAGGATTGTTTAGAAGTTGAACCAATGTTTTTAAAATACGATGAAGCAGCTACACAGTACCTTTTTTTTTCCAATAATCCTATAGAGCTACAATACAATCCCAGTCCTTAAATTATTGCTCGTACTTGGAACTCTTTTACGAGTTAAAAAAATCATTTTACATACCTTGCTTCAAGTTCCTTTATGGCAGCCTTCCTCATTGTTCACCAGACAATGGTCTGTGGTCTCAATCTGCTCCCCAAACAATAGGCCACAATGCTTTTGTCCAGCATGACAAAACAAAACAAAAAAATTATATATATATAAAAAATTGTGCAAATTGTTGGAGTGTAACTAATGTGTAACATTAAGCCCCCAATTATATCATAATTTAAAAACACATGCAGTGTGCCAGCCTCTTAAATAGAAAAATTAATTAATTATATGAAGGCAAAGGTAGTCAAAGGTCTGAGCTTCCATTTGAACCACACCACCATGAAGTTTCCTCTCTTTTTATAATCTGCTTGACCTGCAGGGGGCACACTCAGAGCACACAGACAATAGAACACAACAGAAATCCAGTGTAATTCTTTTAATTGCAAGAACACAATATTATTTTTGTTGGAATCTGTATAACAAAAAAAGTGCTTACTGTTTTACTTTTTTCATGATTCAGATTCATGAATGTTTTTACTTGGTTATGTAAAATATGGCAAAATAGCTACACACTACTTTTTTTTATAAATCTTTTAAACATGTATTTTTCCTTTCAATAATTGCTGGAGACCTTTGTTAAAATAATACTAGACAATCTCCAATGCTTTACATCATTAAACATCAGAAATAAAAGCCAAATCCAAGCCTCAGAATCACACATATACACACCACACACCAAGCTGCCAAGCTGGTGTTTTAGCTGTGCTCCGTAATAAAGAGATTTGCTTAAAATGAGACACTGACATGCATCTACTGTTCACTCTTCACCACAGGATTTTTTTCTGTCTCTAATGTGGTAGAGGCTTGTTTTGGGAGCTTTGTGGTGGGATATTCTAAAGATTAGTGCTAAGTTTTTGGTTGCCTGTTATTTTCTGGTGCACTGAATCAGAGTGAGACTATAATTTTTGGCATTGTGTTGGGTCACATATCAGTTGGATTAGAACCACAAATATAGAAAGCAGAAAATGATAAGCCAAATAATATTAATATGTGTACATAGTCTGCAACTCTGTGGTCATATGTTTAGAGGAAAATAGGTCTTATAGTGGGATAATGACCCTTGATCATCTCCCTCCTTCAAGTCACTGAGGTTCTTGACAATGTTGGAAGGCCAGTACAGTCTCTCAAAATAACTCGCATCCTTATAAGGGGAACTAGCTGGTCATCCCTGTAGGCCTCAGTTTCACGCTACTGTAATCTAAATGCTCCTGCCATCCTCCCACTGCTAGAAAAAAGAATCAGTTTGTTTAACTGACTGAGAATAAAATGCTAAGCCATCCCATTTAAAAGCTTTTCTTTTTATGTGTTAGAGTCAGTGTCAGCAGGAGCTGGACCAGGTGCTGGAGAAGATCTCCAAAATGCCCTTCAGAGATAACCGTGGCCCACTAGAGGACCTGTACTCACTGCACATACCTAACTGTGACAAGAAGGGGCAGTACAACCCCAAACAGGTAATTTTCTCTTTAAGACAACATCGGATTCCTTTATACTTACAGGGAGGTTTATTTGATCTCATATAAAAGAAACCAACCTGACAAGGTCCAACACTGCACAGAGATGGTATTTTTATAGACGTGTTATATGTTTGGTGCTGTGTGATGCAGCAACAAATCAGTATTACAGGTATAAGAGTGCAATTTCTTAGCATATATCAGACATATAAATATACAAAAATGATTTCCAAACCTAGTACTGATGGGAATTGCAATTGGAGAAGTTTCAGGCATAACCCTACAGCCAAAATGTAAAAATGCCCCACATAAAAGATAACAGATAAAATATAAACCTCTGTTATACTCAGTTGGGGCTGATATCTAATTGATTTTGAAGTGATTTTTCAGACTAACATTGCCCTTACTTTATAATGAATTAATGTTTCAGCCTAATAGGATTGTTGTATGTCACAACTCATGGGTTTCTGATTGCTTCTGATTGGTGTAACATACTTGCTGTGTTATTGGGTTAATATCACAAACTTAAGACGACATTGTGTTGGTCAATTGTGACTGCGTTATAAAATGTGTAATACTTATGATTATTTATAGCTATTGATATGAAAAATTGCAGATATTGCTAGTTTATTGCTGCCTTATGTGACACATGAATACTCAGTGAATACTCAACGGTTTCATTGTGTATTGTTTTCCATATTTTAGTGCAAGATGTCAGTGAATGGACACCGGGGTGAGTGCTGGTGTGTGAACCCTCACACAGGCCGATCCATACCCACCTCCCCACTCGTGAGAGGGGACCCCAACTGCAGCCAGTACCTTGATACCCAGGAGGTGGAGCCCCCACCGGTAACACAAAATTAAAACACCAATCCCTACGCCAAGAGCCGAGGTCCAAGAGGACCCTGAAGAGTCAGTGTTTTAACCCCTTAAACAAGCTACCGATATATTTTGTGTGTTTGTGTGTGTGTGTGTGGGCGTGCATGTGTGTGTGTGTGTGTGTGTGTATTTGTGATTTTTTTCTTTATGTTTTTTTTTAGTAGATTTTGCATAGTATGCAATGTAACTCAAAGCAGCATCAGTGTTGTTCAAGCTAGAGTGACTTTAACGCCAGCATATGATGGGAGGTTACTGTGGGTGTTACACAAGACTTGGTTGAAACTTGCATGGAAGCTGTTTTAATTTTATCATTCCAGGATTTAAACGTTGATTCCATGAGACTGTAAACATACAGTCAACCCTCTTTCACATCCTTTGTATGGACTATGTGCAAACTTGAAGTGTTAGAATGTATAGTTATCTCTCTTTGGTGCTATTCTTAATCTTTTCAAATTTTCACCTGCAATGATGACTCTAAGGTAAGGGTACAGCATATTCAAGTAGGGTTGCATGATATAGATCAAAATATACTGCAATCGCAATGCTACAATTTGTAGCTGTAATACATTGAGTGAAGGTAGAGTTCAGGCCAACACTTTGGTGGCCATATAATAAAAAGTATTTAAGCAAGGACGTCATCTGTGTGAAACATTCAGCCGAATGTTGTGAGCCGAATATTTCAAGACTGAGATTTAGTTAGAAACATCTAGTAAATTGGGGCAGGTTTTAAATTTTAATGTTGTTTAACCAGACAAACTTTCTCATCAACATAGATAAAACATATGCACCATAATAAATATGATAAATGAAAATAAAAAGGGGTAGAAAATGATTTTTGACCAAAAGAAAAATCATTAAATTTTTACACAGAAAAATTCATTATATAAACAACATCTATGGCATATTATCAATGAATCTGTGATTTATGAGATCTACATGGTAAGACAAAAGTCGCATGACACCCCTTTATTTCAGAAGTGAAAGGGAACATGACATATCCAAATACCCCAGCAAGTTTTGGGTGAGGGGGCCTATCTTTTAGGCTATGTCCGTAACATGGCCGCCATCTTGAAAGCCTCCATATTGGATAAAGGGCAGGTTTTTCCAATGGGAAGGTGTTCATGTAGCATATCAAAGAAGACCAGACTGTAAATGCTCAGCGCTACCTGACAATGCTACAGGAAACAGTGTTCACATCCATTTAGAGTCTGGTTGAGCCTGTAACGAACAACAAAAGATTTGAAATTTCTGGGTTGAAAACTTTTGAACCACATGAGATATTGCGTCAGTCAAAGTCTGGTCTTCTTTGATATGCTACATGACCACATTACCATTGGAAAAACTTGCCCTTGATCCAATATGGCAGATTTCAAGATGGCAGCCATGTTACGGACATAGCCTAAAAGGTTGGCCCCATCACTCATTGCTTGCTGGGGTATTCAGATATGTCATTTTCCCTTTTGTTTCTGAAATAAAAGGGTGTCCTCTGACTTTTGACTCACCCTGTACATAAAGAACTGATTTTGAGAGGTATTTGTCGGTGTAGTTAACTTACACAGTAAATACTTTGCTAGATGTGACCAATACACACAATTTGTCAATGCATTACACTATATGGCCAAACATTCTGTGGATACATGTTCACCTGATATGTCTTTTGAAATGAAGGGTATTGATTGGCAGTTTGCAGAAACAGCTTTTAGTAAATTATGAAGGCTTTGCATTAGATGTTGGAACCACTTTGATTTGATTGCATTCAGCCACAATTAGTGTTAGTACTGATGTTGAATGATACATTTTAGATCACTAAAGCCATTCCGACTCATCCCAAATATTTTGGATGGAGCTCCAGCTCTCCAGAAAACACAGGTCCATTGCTCCACAGCCTGACTCTGGGGGGCTTTACACCACTCGAGTCTATGCTTTGCATTGGGAATGGTGACCTTAGGCACATGTGCAGCTGCTCATCCCTTTTAAAGCTTTTCTATGGAGAATTGGCTTAAGAATGCATGAATAACTCAATAGAAGTGTCTACAAACCTTTGAACACATAGCGTACTTTTATTGCGTAAAAATTGTGTCTGATCAGTGTGAAAATTCACAGATGACGATGATGCTGTGGGAAAGCATGAAGTTGAATCTAAGCATGACTTTCTTGTTTAACCACATAAAGTGTCGCCATACAACAGGTTGTGCCCTGCTCTCCCCAAATAATATTTACAACATTTAACAGACGTAGGGTGATGCAGAATTTAGCCCAAAGACAATTATTGGCACAGCACGGTGTTCCTGCCCACACTGGGAATTGAATCCTAGTATGGTGTGTGAAACACAGCGGTGTTACTCAACTCACTATGCTACACCACTTACCATTAATTTCTTCAACAATTAGCTTTATATAATAACAGGAGCTATGAGTGGTTTAACCTCCCATTATTAATGATGATTCTCACACTGCACAGTGCTGCATTTTGCAGTAATTGTAGCCTTCTGCGATACCACCATTGCTAGGATTATACAACGATGTATTCCGTAGCCCTACATACAAGTATTACAGTGCTTAGTGTTGCACACAGTTATAAGAGTATACGCTCTTCTGCAGTCAGTAGGTCATAGAAAAGCTCACTGATATAGTGCCTTACCGAATGATTTTGATGGTGCTCTCTGATTTGTCATTTAGTATCCTTTCCAATCCAATGGGGCTGCTGCATAAATCTGAGAAACGCTTGGCTTTACAAACGTATGTAGGGTATTGTATGCATCATATTGCAGCTGCTTTGTTGTAAACACACTCAGCAGAATTGCCCCCATTTTAGATTCAACCTGCATGCAGTCCTCAAAGTACTGAAATGATGTAAAGACGCTTTTGAAACTATTCCATGAAAAAAAAAACACATCAATACAGTAATTGAAATCTCCCTGAGTTTAGGATGACCACCCTAATGCAGCACATCACCAAGTGGTTATAGCCAAGGAGAGAAAACTTTATAATAGATATCATGCTTTGAAAAGGTTCATGAAGATATCAATTGTGTCTTAGTAAAATACGCAGACTAATAGAGACAGCTAGGCCTGCTCACTAACTGCTCGGCATTGTGAAGTATAGGTGCATTTTCATGATTTTATTTCTTCTGCTTCTAATGTACCATTTTCACAAGCTGTTTCAGACCCTGTGTTTTGAATGTACAAGTTATACAAAAGGAACGGTGTTCTGTATTTCAAGAGCATGATATCATTTGCAATATGACATTAAAATGAATATTAACCTTTCCATTCTGGTTTACTTGGTGTTGACAATGTACACTTTGACCTAAAGTCATAATTTGATCCAGTCACCAATAGAGCACAGACCACAAGAAATCCATTTGTTGGTGAATTAGCTTAATCACAATAAAATGTATGCTGAGATCCCTCCGTTTGTTTGTTTTTTTACAAAACTGGTTGCCGCAATCTTTGACGCCCCTTGATTAATTATGTTATAAAAGCACTTTCTTCCAATAAACCTGCACTGGAGAATAGAGCAGGGAATTTGAGAGATTGTTCCCCTGCAGAATCATACGAAAGAGTTTAGGGCCACGGCATTGAAAACTAAAAAATAATAAGATTCTGAGAATAAAGTCAGAATTCTGAGAATATTCTCTGAATAATTCTGAGAAAAATCTTGGAATAATTCTGAGAATATTCAGAATATTCACATCTTCAGACGACCATGACTGAAGCTTGACTTTGTGCTCAGTAAACAATTTTTGTGTTAAACAATGTATTTGATTTGGATCATTGTGCTGGCAGATCAACTGACGACCCATTTGTTTCTTCATCACAGACCCTCAACATAGTGGACATTAGGTTCTTCATTGTTCTTCGGTGTAGTCATCCTTCTTTTTGTGCTAAACCATAAAAGGGGACATGTTATGAAAACAAAAATCCCTTTTGAGCGCATTAGCACATAAAAATGGTGATCTGTGGTGACTACCGACTGTATAATCTACAGTTTCCTTCGGAATCAATCAAGTGTTGTTTAAATAAATCAACCCACTCAGTGTTTTGTGAACTGAAGTCTGAAAGCATGGGATAAAAGATCAAATTTTGTGCTGCATTTTATGTCGAGTGCAGGTACTGTAGAGTTGGCTCAGGCCACTTTGTGAAGTAACCCATCATGACAAGTACGAACAGATTCATTGTACGTTCTCAGTATGAAGGCCTAGCCCCAGAACGTCCACAGTCCATTAGTACACCAAACGGACTGTAGCATGGCCCAAATTGCAGCAATGAATGTAGATTCCCAATTCAACACACCACCTTGGCCAGGAGAGCCATTGGATTAGCTGAAGGGTTGTGTTTGTAACCCTTAAATGCTCTAATGCATCTATTCTTAGCTTCAGCGCAGTGACAGAGGCTCCATTCTCCCTTTCACAGGTCACTGACTGTAATTATAAGCTAAAGTTTTAATTAACATTAATTTTAATCATATATTTATTGCATTTATATTGATCATATTTCTCAAACTATTCTAATAAGTGCAGGTTGTGTTGCTGCCAAAGAGCTCCAGAATCTCTGGGTCCAGGGTTCAGTACTGGCCTTGTTTCACTGCCTGTGCGGAGATTGGTGTGTTCTGTGTCTTTTCGTAGGTGGATTGGATGCGTGAAGCTGACCACTGGTGTGAAAGTGTGAGTGTGTGATGCCCTGCACTCTGTCTTGCACCCAGTGATCGCAGGTAGGCCTGGAACCACCATGACATTGATCATGCTGGAGCGGTTTCAGAAAATGAATGAATAATATCATCACTATATATTTATATTCGTATCATATTACTGATGAGCCTTTGAGCTCTGGTTATTGCAGTGTTCATGCATTCTTTCCAAGAAACAACAGTAGTTAAAAAAGCTTCTGTCAGAACACGTCTTCATGTCATATAATCACCTTGACAAATAGCAAGTGGTGGCTAGAAGGGGTAAAAAGACCATGAGGAGCTGACTGTGGAGCAGTGGAACTGCATTTCTTTTTGGCTTCATATAGCTCCATTGAATTCATTCACTGAAACCATTATTCATTCATTCATTATCTGTAAGCGCTTGTCCAGTTCAGGGTCGCAGGGTGGGTCCAGAGCCTACCTGGAATCACTGGGCGCAAGGCGGGAATACACTCTGAAGTGTATACAAACACACCTATGGACACTTTTGTGTCACCAGTCCACCTACCAATGTGTGTTTTTGGACTGTGGGAGGCACCTGGAGGAAACCCACGCGGACACTGGGAGAACACACCAACTCCTCAGACAGTCACCCAGAGCGGGAATCGAACCCACGAGCCCCTGGAGCTTTGTGACTGCGACACCACCTGCTGCGCCCCCGGCCACCCTTTAAACCATTAGTTAACCTTTATTTAATATTATTTAATATATATGGAATGATAGGAAGTTCTCCAAACCTTTTATAAGTTGAATTAATAAAAATGATATTAAAGCGTTCAAACCTGCCTGAATGCTAGGTGATATATGCAATCTTTGCTAATACTGCCATCTTGTGGTCTTTGCTAATAGTGCCACCTCGTGTGGGCTTAAATCTGGAGGTGGCATTCTGACAGAAATGTTTCACTTGAACAGAGAGCCCTGTGTGTATAAGAACAATCTAATATGTATTTCCTATTTAATAAGTGAGGGAAGGATTTGAAGTGTGTGGGCAGGTTATCATAATTTGTGGCTGCTATTTCTTAATCCTAATTGCCACAATTTGGAAACCATTTTCTAATTTACTTTACGTCACATGCACATTTTGTTCGTTTGAAGGCCATTTTTTTTATTTGCTCTCACAGTTTAAAAGTGATTCTCGTTTTCCTCAAATTTTGGGAATGCTTAATTTTGTAGTTTAATTGTGCACAGAAATGTGTGTGTGTGTGTGTGTGTGTGTGTCCCAATATGTATTTGGTCATCATAGATGACCTAACACACCTGTGTGTCCACTTTGCGTGTGTTTGAATAATTTACAATTGCAGTCAGACTAGTTTCCAGTTGCAGAAAGCCGGTGAATGTATGTTTAATAATTTTAATAAAGATTCCTTCTTTCAAAGTTTACCTCACAATGAGTGACACGCTGACCCAGTCATAAAACACAGTTCACACATGGCACAGAAATAGCCACATGATTTTTATTCTCATAATTGAGTACATAGCTATATTTAAATAAATGCTTTTTTCATTACAAAAGAGACAAAGGAAAGAGTACATAAATTATGCAGTGAATAAATACCACACACTAATATTCTGATGTCTTATGCAGAAATCCAACCTCTTGTCACACATGGTTACCAAATGCTTTACATTTTCGGTAACTCTTTAATGTAGGTCATCGTTCATAAGGCTATATAAGATTTTCTTGATATACATTGATCAGCCACAACATTAAAACTACTTCCTTGTTTCTATACTCACTGTTGGATTTATCAGCTCCACTGATTATGTGGTCCTACCTGTTGCTTTGCATATTTTATTAGCCCCCTTCACACCCTTAACCTTCCTCCTGTGTTAGCTTTCTGCTACTGTCTCTTATGTTAATGGGTCGGTTTTGACCCGTGTCTTAAATCAGCCATAAGACCCCCCTAAAAACAATTCACTATCAACCAATTTGTTTCTTACCTCTTGTTTACATTGTTATTCTTCATTATCCATGAAAGGATTGGTTTTAATTTTTCATTGTTGCAGACTGTCAACTGGAGATGTACACTCTACAAAACACAAACTCTAAACTGACTTGGCCTTACATGTCTGGACATGTCTGTATTTCCTTGTTTTGTGAAACAGACAAAGATAGAATCCCCTAACTGAAGCTGAAGTAGTTGTAGGAAGAGCTAGCTGTAGGCTGTTGGTGTAAAACAAGAGGAAGGTTAAATTGTCATTACCCCAACAAGGTCAAGAAGGAGCAGGTATTAATTCATCCGAAAACTTACATTTACGTTTCGGCATAGCTGCTCGAGATGAGGGTAGGTACCTGAGCTTTGTCTGACATAAACGAAGACTACTGACGTGCAGACTGACCAATTAAATGTTTACAGAGAAGGTTATCGACCAATAACGGTAGCTCTACAGTCAGACTGTGCAATCAGAAGACTTTAGGCTACTTCACCACGCCCCCTTCTCACTCAAGTGAACCAATCGGAGTAGGGGAGGGCGGGACTAGTTTGTGAACGAAACGCTTCTCTAAATTCTATGTAAGCTCTAAAAAAACAAAATCCGGGAAAAAGAGGACGTCTGGTCACCCTAGTATATCCTGTGGTACCCTGACTATTGACGAACATGGAGAAAGGGAGCTAGCAATGTTAGCAGAGCAACCGATGCAAATAAAAGGCAGACTGTAGTCTGTAATATTAGGACCACACAATGAACCCTACTAGTAAGAGCAGTTAATTAAAAGGTTAATGAGTGGAGAAACAACGATCGGTGTAAACGTCTATAAAAGGCTCATTCGAACAAGCACCATTTATCATAAAGGCTGCTTTAGTGAATTTCATGTCAGAATACACCTTTATAGACGTTTATGTAAGTTTATGTGTGATGTCATAAAAAGCTAATTTAGTAGTTATGTTTTTGAACAATGACCTGCAAAACAGTTACCCTTTTTTATCAAGAATATTTTTTGAAGAAAACGAGCCTTTCCTTGAAAGAACATCTCCAAGAAGAGGGGAGAAAAATCATACGTTTAATCGTTTTTTATAAAGACATCAAAAGGAGTTATTCGCTTGGTATGACTATGAACTTTGCACATAGATGGTTTCAGGAATATATTTAATTTGACCTCAAATATTTTATTCATCTTAAATTTTGTTTCTAAAATAGGCACGCCATAAACCCTGTCAGGCTGGTCCTCAAAATAAAGGTTACTATACATGCTACAGATCTCCCGCTACAGTGAGCTTCCCTCACGTGGAGTGGAATCGTCCTGCATACAAATATTATCATTAGAGGGATTTCATTTATTGTGAATCACATTTGAGTCTCTTAAAGTGCCAGAATCTTTATAGAGAGTGGCTTAAAAAGAAAAAAAAGAACATCAAAAGCTTTATGTACAATCACGCAACCTGCTGACATGAGCTCTGTTTCACAACTGTTTTACAAAACGTTGCCTGCTTGCTTCCTGAACTGATCAGTTCTCCAGAGGTGATAAAAGACCACTGAGATCATGCCATTGTCCTTGTAGTTGACTTCATGCCCATATTAGGAATTACAAATGGTTTCTGAATGGGACAAATTAATAACATTTTGGAAAATCACTGCTGTGGTAACAGTTCAAATCCAGTACATTATGTCAGAACAACTTATTTATTTATTTATTTTGTAAATGTTGATGCTTCCACTGCGTTACAGCATCAGAATAAGACGTGTGAGCAGACAGTACTATGCATCAAACTGACATAAGACTGGAAAAATGACCAATAACAATAAGCCAGCGATGTCCAGAGTAGTAGATCAGATGCACTACCAGCAGTAGGATACTGTTTGAGGAGCTAGTGCTGTTGGTAGTATTATTTTAACTCTAGGTAGTATTATTTAACCTTAAATATTACAGCTTCAAAATCATTGTGATGTTCCACTGACCTGTAACAAGGAGAACAAGGCCATTGTCATTGCTGCTCCAGACTCAGCGCTGCAGAAAATGCACTATGTAACAGGAAGGAGGAAAGTAGGGAACCAACCCCCCATTCCCTCTCCTCATTAATAATTTCAGGACAGTGCTATAAAAGTGCATTACACTCTGCAACAGTAGGAGGAGCAAAAATACCAGATTGTGTTCCTTTAAATTTGTTTAACATTATTTCAGTACACAGAAGTGTTAGCATAAATATAGATATTTTGAGTGCTACAGAACAAGGACAAAATGTACTGGAAACGTTTTCTTTATCACATTCACAAATCCTAATATGGGCATGACGTAGACTACACAATAACACATGACTTCAATGCAAGGTGTCGGGTACGCTTTATAAGAACAACACAAAATATTCATTAAAACAAATTGCTGAAGCACTATGAAATCTATTTGTGTGCCGAAAGCTCATTGTGTTTTTGGTATCGCCCACCTGTCATTTTGCATACAAACACACCATGGATTTGAATGCACTCGTGAACTGCAGAGGTTCTACTTTGAGTGTGTGTTTTTCCTCTCGTGATCTTGATGTAAATGAGAATTCAAATGTGTTAGAGTTGAAAAAAAAAAGGCACTGAGATTTCCATGAGAGCCAATGGCCCCCCCCAGGAGTGGCTGCCGGGGAGAGAGAAACGGCGAGGTGTTTTTTGTCCCATCCTGTATTCAAATGGGTAAGTCTCTCTACATTATGGCAAGCCACTGGAGTATACCACACATTTGCATATTCATACATGTTAAAGCCTATATCAAAAGATAGTGTCAGCTTTAACTGAGATGTAGACAATATACTATATGTCCAAAGCTGTGTAGACACCCATTTAGCTATTTTAAACAGCTGCACATTAGCCTAAAGCCACCTAAATGCACAATGCTAAGTATGGGTTAAAGCAGTATAACGCCCCCCAGATTTGACCTGTTGAGCTGGAGTGGC
Source organism: Hoplias malabaricus (assembly GCF_029633855.1). NCBI lineage: Eukaryota > Metazoa > Chordata > Actinopteri > Characiformes > Erythrinidae > Hoplias > Hoplias malabaricus. The sequence continues at coordinate 68,966,153 of NC_089802.1, read as the reverse complement.
ACATGTGGTTAAAAGTAATCAACCAACAAATCATCACTAATGTTTATGTTGACAAATGCCATCACATCATTCATTGTCTGTAACCATGGAATCACTGGGCACAGGGCAGGGATACACCCTGGAGGGGAAATCAGTCCTTCACCAAGCAACACACACTCCCACATTCACTCACACACTCACAACTATGGACAGTTTTGAGCAGCCAATCCAACCTGCCATGTGTTTTTGGACCATAGGAGGAAGCCAGAGCACCCGGAGGAAACCCACACAGACACGGGGAGAACACACCAAACTCATCAATCACCCAGAGCAGGGCTCGAGCCCACAACAGGCCACCGGAACAGTGTGACTGTGACACTACATGTTGCGCTACTGTGCCACTGCGCCACATGCTCACAGCAGTTTTCTAGCATCTAGTGTTAAGCCGTCCTAGAACAGTAGAGGCTGTTGCTACAGCAAAGTGGGACAAGTTCTTTAATACCCTTGATTGCATTAAATAAATAAATAAAATAAACATAAATAGGTGTCTACAAATCTTTGGCCAGACAGTTCTTCACAATTGCCTAGGATTCTAACTTGTGCTGTGCTCTTAAGATAAGGAAAAAAAAAACTGAGTTCGGAAAGCCAGAAGGCATTTCAAAAAGATAAGCTTACTTTCTGTAATCAGCTACAGCTGACAGTCACTGTAGGAGAAAGTGTGGGGCTGATAAAACCAGCACTGACAGTCATTCACATTGCACATCGACATGAGTTATGAACAAGAAAAGTACAAAAAAAAAAAAGTGGACAAGTGCTCCAAAGTGGACAGACACAATGGAATTTAGCCTCCCCTCACAATCCTACAGACCTCAAAATAGTGCCTAATATTGCTTGTATACCAATAGTAGTGAAAGATCTCCCATAACTCTATTATTGTTCTAATATGCAATATCTTAGAGCAGTGGGTAGACGTTTAAACATGTAATGGCAGTTTGTCGCTGAGATGAGTGACATTTGAGTCAAGGGATATGAGCTGTCAAATGGATATGAATGAGGTGCGTTATAATGCGGTATCTACTTTTTAACTCGGCCTGTCCTGAGCTTAAGCACAGCCTCTAATGTATTCTGATTTTTATAAAGTGATTGGCAGTGGATGGAATATGGCAGAATATGGAGAAGGGGTCTGTTTTCATGTCATCAAAGCAGAGAACCTTCACTCATTGTTATTGCTGTTGCTGTCCAGGTCTTTGCATTGGATGTCACCTCCGGTGTAGTCAGTACCTGGCATTATTACACCATACTTATCCACACACCAGCAAATGCCACGCTTCCGTCCCCTTGAGGGTTTACACTGTAACACAGAAAAAGATGGGGATATATTACTGCTGTCCAAAAAATCCTTCCAAATGCAGTGATGGAATATTGAAACTACTGTTAGGGTATTAGGGGAACAGAGAAAACACACAGGCTATTTCTGAAATATTTGATAAATTTGCATGTACTTATGAGTATATACATCATATTTTGCTGTTATATTACTCTACAATTAAACACAAGTGTCCAGACAGCAACACATTGCCAAAGACACAATGTTAGACTTGACAGAGGAGGTAAAGCTGATGTCACTATTTTGCTGATTAGGCACACCACTACAGCTAGGTCAAGATCACTGCAAACATTTATATGACTAATAAACACATTGCCTTATTGTTCACTGAAGAGGAAAGAATGAGTCCAACAGTTGTAATTATTCCCATCATAGGAGGTCATAACCTCTTTGGGATATCTGACCAAAATGGGCTAATGAGGAAGTCTCTAGATAGCATTTCACAGTGTTTACATTTAGCTTCATTAAATGCTAACTTATCAGCTAATCAGCCAAGACAATAAGCTGAATTCTAAGTGTGCTAAGAGACTAAACCCAAATCTCTTCAGAGCTGGTCTAGAAGGAAATCAGTTTGACACCCCTTCTTTACAAGGTTCCCAGCCAGCCTCCAACAATTGAATATTTATAGATATGTTGCGAAGAATATATAAGCTTAGCACTAGCTATCTCTATCTGCAGCATATTCAATAGAGAAGCTAAGCTGACTAAGGTTGCGTATGACTTGTTTGCACCTGTTTGCGTTTGAAGAAGCCCTTCCTGTCACAGTTGGGCAGATAGAGAGACAGAGCCATGATTCTTGGGGCATCCTTCATCCTCTGGATAACTCCATCCAGCTTCCTTCGACATGGCCCCTTCAGTAACAGAAGGGAAAATAAACAAATACATAACAAATCATTTTAAAAAAGTCAACAAAGAAGATTCACACACTGCCGTATATTTTAATCTATGGTCTTTTAACATCAGAGAAAAACTGATTAAATTTGATCTTATCACAATTTAATACCATGTATTCTATCTATGCCCTTAGATAGAGCAGGATTCTCTGTTGCCTGTTTAGCATGATCTGTAGGACTTACAATTTCCGACTGGTGTTTGTCTATACGGAAAGGTGAGTAGTCCGTGTTGCCCATCGTTAAAAGCTTTGCCTGTTTTCGCTTCTTGTCCTTGCGAACAGCGTGTGCCTTCTTATCGTTGATATGGTCCCGAGGGAACAAAGGAACCCTGACATGAGGAAGCAAATCGTCTGTCACCTCTAAAATCACCCCCTCTTGTGACTCACGATCTGCAGATAAAAAGAACCAGAACAACAACTTCTAGAATATGTTTCACTATTTTAACACATAAGAATACTTTTGACCAGCAGTATTATGTGTGTGTACATATCTAATTTGCTGCTTAGTGTCAATCCACCGTAGTTTATAAGTCATCTAATGTATTGTGTAGAGATCTACAGTATACCACTGTGTCTAACAGCCTGCAGAATTGAGGATTTAATATACATTTCATGTTTTTGTTAATCAATGTACTATTAGTAGAAATCTGAGAATGCTTTACACCACTACATCATATGTTAAGAATCTCAGAACTAAATCAACCTTGCTAAGTCTGCTAGCCTAGACCCAAAACTGTTGGTTAAGGATAAAACCAGTTTACATTAGTGGAAGTTTTGCATTTGGAGTCAGACAAAAAAAATAAATCTCAGAGAAACCCCTTTAGCAAGGGCACCAGATTTTTATACTTTCAGGGAAAAGATGTCTAGTAAGCTATCCAGTAGCTAACTCTGCTAATGAGTTTTCCTCATTGCAAGTGATTGAAAGACAGCAGCTATGGTTTTATGAGGTAAAATATTAAGTGTCCCTGTAATAATTTTAGCTATCCAACTTCTTTCTACATTTACCATCTAATGTCATAAAATGTTTTAAAGGCAACGTTCACGACTAATTAAATTGGAATAAAATTCAGAAGATGAATAAAAACTTACAGAGAAGTTCAACTTCAGCCACATATAAACAACAGTCGTTTTTTTTTTTTCAAACATATCATTCCACCTTAAAAGATGTGGAGCTTCTGAACGTAAACAAACCAGACAGAACTGCGGTTCTCCATAATCATAGATGTTCCCTTTTAAATCCCAAATTACATACTATTGCAGCATATTGACAACAGATAAAATAAGTTAATCCAAGTCCAATGTCTTTTTATCTTTTTTTTTTTTTAAAGAAAGGGGTACCTCTTTCTTCTTGTATTAATGATAATTTGAAGACATGCTGCAATATGTCAAGCAGATGAACCTTTCTGGAAGTAAACTTCACCCAACCCCACTCCTGGAATTTGCTTTATGTTAGCTCCCTCAGGGTAGCATAATCCTAGCTTCTTAAATGTAGACTGCTAGGTCATGAATGTAGGTGCGCATTTCAGCTGAAAAAGACTGTGGTTAAGCATTCAGGAGTTACAAGTTACACAAAATGAATGATATCCTAAAGACCCAGACAGGCTTTATCCAGCCCAGCTGCATAAACACGACACAAAAGAGTCTTCAGAGCATGACCGGGATGTTCTACACATTGACTGCTATCTGCCATAATTCTGACACGAAATGCTAGCGTTCTGCTCTTTGCTTTGAATCGGTTGATTACATTAACGCTTGCCACCCTCATTCATGACACTGGCCTTCCTCCTCCCTCATTCTGGCCTTGTATCTGCAGAGTAGATGCTGCAGCTCAGTTTTTCCATGTGCAAGGGTCCCCCTTGTAGAGGAGGCTTAGAAAGACTAATGTTCAGCATCTGACAGCCAGCCAGGCCTTTGGAAAGCAGCCAACAGTGCTTAGTCATGTGTAGATGACTCTTCTCCCCTCTACTCTCTGTCTCTGTCAGTCTTTCTCTCTGTTCCTATGTCTCAGATGCATGTGTGTTTATGCACAATGTGGATACCAGTTTATTCCATGTTTCTTCTAAAATCAAGGCATTAACAGGGAGTTTGTTCTTTGCTTTATTGCTGTAACAGCTTCTTCTGTTCTAGGAGAGATTTTACAATCGATGCTGGAACATTGCTCTGAAGATCTGATGGAAGCCATGAGATAATTAGTGAGATCAGATCATATACCGATGCTGGATGATTAGTTCCAGATCATAGATTCCATTTCAGTTCATCCCAAAGTTTGGTGCACTGAAGAGAACAAACTCCAATATTATACGTCCAAACTTTGGACATATGATTGATTCAATTATAACAGACAAATACTGACTGATTTCACAGTGAGCTAAGTGTCACAATAGTGAAAGCTATCCCTAGACCTTCCAAGACCTCAAGCAGAATAATAGGTTAATCATTTCTTACATTTTGGCATTGATTACAGATTAGATCAATTCTTCTGAATAGCCTCTTTATGTAAGCAACATTGGGTTTTATATTAAAGAAGGCCTAGGTTTATTGTACTAACTATGAGATGGTAGTAATATGACTCAGGCTTTATTTTGCATTCTTTCATTCTTCCTTTCTTTCCTCCAGCTGCGACGCACTTTCTCCACATGTGAGAGCCAAGTGAAAGCGGTATGACTTGCTGTAAAACTTTATTAGGAGAAATCACTCAGGGCTGCCAGAGGAATAGTTGACATGCATATTTCATTTGGCGTGCTGCGTATGTAAAAGACGCAGACATAAACTCCAAAAAGGAAAAAAAGAAGGAAAAAAATAGAGCCATTTGGTCACATGGAGTTGCAAGAGAAGTAACTGGGAACATGAATGACAAAAGAAAACTCAGTTTTCCTGTTTTGCTTATGACATTTTGCAATCTTCCAACTTTTTCCACTTTAGCACTTCCTCAAATGAAGACAAGGCCCTAAATCACTTTAACCCAACTGCCAGTGAGTGATACAGCGCATGGCTTTTTAATTGAGCACTGAAATGACATATGCCCACTTCAATTCCTCTCCCAGGCGACTCTAGCCTCCTGCCTGAGTGCTGTGTCCAGCTGTATAGCATGAGTAATCAGGTCCCTGGGACTGACCCCCTCCTGGGCTCTCCCCCGTCCACTGCAGAGGAGCTAAGCGGCTGGGGAAACAGGGTCACACCGGATAAGCAAATCTCCCAAGCCCTTCCTGACGCCATCACCAGCGAATCAGCAGAGGCTATTCCTCTGACACTGATTCCACAGAAACCGACGCAATAAATCAAGCCCTGGGCTTCCGCTTTTCTCTCTTAATCTGTTGCGGTATCATCTGGCAAGTTCGCTTTTTTTTTCTTTCTTTCTTTGAAATCCTGTTAACAGGATCGTAGTTCACGATGATTTTCTTCTTCTTGAGGGATGTCACTTGTGAGAGGCTGGGGCTCCTAATCTGAGAGCGGTCTTCTGGGAATCCATGCTAATCTGAGCTCGGCCATGCCCCGAGAGCGCTCACACCTGACCTTGATCTCCTGCCTGCACCTTCTTTTGCTCTTTCAGCCTTTCTTTTCTCTTCTCTCCCTTTTTTGAAGGCTTCTGAGTTTTTTCTCTCATAGAAAAGAACCAGAAAAGTAACTTTTCTGTTTACTTTAGTTTGTCTTTTCTATTGCTAAATATAACACTTATGAGGTTAAATAAAACCACCATGTCTTTTCTCTCTCTATATATTTGCAATTAACTCTCTCTCTCTCTCTCTCTCTCTCTCTCTCTCTCACCATCTGTGGCGAGAGCAGGAAGGAGTGCAACATGATGAGTGCAACACAGCCTCTTACTAAAGGATTCTGCTGAATCACCACACAGCCGTCATCAAACTTGCATAAATTCAAAGAGAGGTACAGTGACAGGAAGCAAATTTAGAGGAAGATACCTATGCATTATAAATTCCTGACTGATCTTATATGTTTCTAAACCTTATTATATAGGGCCAAGGTCATTTGAGAGCACAGTAATCATGACTGTATTCTCTATACAAACAATCACACAGTTCACACTGCCTCTTAAGAAAATAATCTGATATAGAACTTTAACCTTTTTTTAATTTTTAGTTATTTTTAAATACTGCAGTCTATTTATGCATGTTTCAAAATGTCCCATACAACATAAATACCATGTAACTGTCAAAAAATACCCATTTTAGCCAGTGTATTCATTTTTAACACACTGCCATAGAGAACATACCATTATACAATACAACATTGTACACTAGTACTTTAATACCTTACCCAGTAGTTCTGTAATTACTATAATCACCATAATTCATGATATTTTATCTATCACTCTATGCTTTTACACTTTCATGGTATTTTAGTACTTAACTAGTACTTAAACTTTTAAATAAATTTTTTATATCTCAAATTAATACTTTGACATTTTAGTATGTAATTTTACTTATTTAACCTTAAACTATGTGTAAATGAATATATTTCTAATCCACAAACATGTTAACTACAATTTGAAAAGTCAGTGTAGTACTTTAATAGTTCAAATGAACAGAACTTAATTCTGTACCTGTTTATACCTATTTATACATTACTAATTTTTCTGTAGTACTTTAATTGCTACTTTAGTGTTTAACTAGCTCATGAACACTGGTATTTATACTATTACATTTTAAGAAATATATTTCTAGTTTAATGGCATTGCCAACCAAATTTAATACCACGTAATACTTACATACTTTACATTTTTGTTTCATGAATATTTTAATAAATACATTAACTAATACTTTAAGACGTAGCTAATTGAAGAGTGTAAACTCTATTTTAGTACTCTGAGTATTATGCCTTAGTCAAGTACTGTCATACTTTAAGTAACATTTTAATACTGTGTTTATTACATTAACATTTTCCTACTATTTTAATAAATTTGCTAGTTTTAAGTATTAACTGAATAGTGTATGTGGTACTGTACATAGTATTTGTGTACGTAAATACTATCATATTTTTAACGACTACATTTTTAGGTTGCACTTTTACGATGCATTTTGTACTTTAGCATTTTTTATATTACTACAAGAGTACTGTCACATTATATTACCACTATAATACTTTAAATATTACTTTAACACTGTGTCAATGGCATTAGTATTTTACTAATATTTTAATGTAGTACTTGTGTGGTGTTAGTTGTACTTTAGTATTTCATATAATAACAGTAGCACTGTCCTACTTTTTAACAGCAATTAAGCCACTATTGTACTCGTTTTTTATGAGTGAACGATGAACACTGTAAATTGTAGATCTACTTTAATATTTGAACTAATACTTTGATACTTTAACAGTACTGTGTTTGTTACATATTTTATTTTAGAAGTTACTGGAAGTAGCAGGTTACTTTAAGGTTGTAATCATTGCTTTAGTAATTGAAATTATTTAGTGAATGCCCTACTTTATGTTTTAAAGGTATCAAAGCAATGCTAGTCTCCATCTTCTTTGATGAAGCGCGTGAACCGCCTGCACGTGCATCACTAAACTAAACCCAGTCTCTTCTCTGGGTCGCGCGAGGGTTCCAATCCACTCCACCCAAACCACCCCCGTTCCCCCCTCCCGTCCCCAGTTGGTAACTCACCCCGCGCGGTGTATGTGTGTTTGTGCGTGAGCTTGTACAGCTTCTCGTTGGTGCACGCTCCCTTGCCGTGAAGCAGCGCGTGCAGCGGCTTCTCCTCGCCGGCGCGCGGCAAGCAGCGCAGTCCTCGCGCGCAAGTGCCCGTGTACACGCCGCACGCTTGGCCCTCCGCGAGCGCGCACGTCGTGCAGCAGCCGCAGCCGGGCTCCTTCACGAGCTGACAGCCCGGCGGCACAGGCGCGCACAGCGCCAGCGCCTTCTCGTCGCATGGCTCGCACGGTACGTACGAGGCGAGCAGCAGCAGGCGGCGGGGAACGGCGCACGAGAGGGCGAGCGCCAGCCACGCGCACACGCGCACGAGCATCATCCGGAGAGCGCTACGAAGGTAGGCTAGTGAAAGGAAAGCGCTTGAGGTCACACTAATCCACTGTCCAGGGTGAAGCGCTTTGGAAACGTCGCAGTCAGAACACAGTTCACGAGTTCCCCTTTGAGCAACAGAACGGCGCAGGGTCGACTTCAGCCTGTGCGCGCGCCCTTTCCTCTCCACAGTCCTCAGCAGCAGCAGCAGCGGGAGCGCGCTGTCTGTTCTTCCACGCGCGAGCCCCAAGCACGTAGACTCGCTCGAGCTCTAGCAAAGTGTCAGCAAAGCAGGCGAGCAGCGTGCACATGTTAAGCATGAGAGCAAGGGAAGGGAGGGGGAGGGTGAGGGCAGGCTTCCCTTCATTTAAAGCTACTGAGTCCTGGGGCGGACCCTGACAGAGCAGCACTTCACTCACATTCACACACAGTATCAACACATACACAGCTCACACATAACAAACAACGCAGGACAACACTGACCAGAACCTGAAATTGCAAGATTTGAATGGGCACCAGTATGAAATGCTTTTGTTGCTGATTAATAGTAGCTTATCACTTACAATTACATATATGCTATTTAGCAGACACCCTTAACTGACCATTGATGCAAGCCTTTAAACTCTCACATGCAGATTTTTACCCAGAGGAGCTAAATGTCCGTAATATTTGTACCGGACATTACTCAGACGTTTTCCTGCCAGCCCCCTAGTTCAAAAATGTCCAAGTGAGAACATGTGTGAATAGAGCTGCTAAAGAAAATAGTACTGTGCCACACTGGCACCGCTACATATACACTGCCCCATGCCTAAAGCACGCCAAACATTCCAGCTTTGAGAATGTGTCAGATGTGGAAAATAACCAGACCTAATTCTCTGGACCTTTTCTGGACGTCATACGTGAAAATGCCTTTAGATATGACTCTGCATCTTCGCTTCCATTCCTCTGTTCATACACAAATCCCTGCCTCTATCAAATGCAGCTCAAAAGCCCCATACAAGTTGACAGGACTGGTTCCTTATAGGTTTATGACATAGGAAACCCTGGCTGTCTGGTGTTGACTACTTATGGCACTTTTTCGCTGCCTGGTACCTACTCGGCTCCACTTGGCTTTTCCAAGAGGCAAATCTGGTGCCTGGTACTAGGTACCTTTTTGTTAGCACCTGGTTCATGGTTCCTAGCTAAACCATGAGATGTAAACCTTGCAGAGCGCAGATTGTCCAGAGAGACTTGTCACTCTGCATGATGAAATGCAGATATCCAACACAAAGTTGCCATCTGTAAAATCTCCAAGCTACAGTAGAGATCACATTTGTTTTTAATCCGACTCACAACAGCAGCTTATAAAATTACGCCATGGACTTTTGAAGAGCTTCAAACATTCCTTGGATTTGTGGCGGATAAAAAAACATTCAGCGAGAGCTGGAGGGTGTAAAAAGAAGTGAAAAACTACTGATCTGTCTGAACTGATCCGGCTAAGCTGTGTTTAGTCCCAAAAAACAAAGAAACAACACACAAACACACAGTGAGTAAACCATGTTTACTGTTACCTCCACTGTTTTTGTGGTTTCCAAAACCCACTGTTCCCATTAGTGATTGTGTTTTGCGACTTCACTAGCTACTTTTTTTTTTTTTTTTTGCAAAAGGAACCAGATATCAGGTGCCAAAATATCAAATAGAATGGAGTAGTGTAGGTACCATGCAGTCGAAAAAAGTCCCATTATTGCACTCATCATACGTTTTCTAGCACGTAAACAACAAAACACAGGCATGTTCACTACAGTGGGTCTTTAAACAGAGCTTGGTTGTCTATTCAGACAGTACAAACCCACTATATTTGTCCATCCAACATTTCTTCAGAAATCAAATGTTCATCAGGACTCTGTTCCCCTTTGCTGCAGCAACATCTTCTTACTAGTCCTCTCGGAAGGCTGTACACTACACGCTGGAACATGTCTCTGATGACCATGAGATCATTACTGAGGTCAGGTGCTGATGTTGGAGGATTAGTTCAGGATCACAGGAACACTACTCCAGTTCATCTATCACTCCATAACTGTAGAGAACATAAGGTTGAGGGGCTCTATACCCCTCTAGCCAATGCTTGGCACCGACATTAGACCTTCGATGTCCATGTCAGGTAAAGATTTTCTATGAAGATTATACAAAAGCTGTTGTCACCGTTGGAGATAGGTGTCTTGGGGCTGTGTGTAGTGAAGTGGTGCTGCAGTAGTGTCGCTGTCACACAGATCCAGGGCCCTGGGGTTTTGGGTTCAGTCCACACTTTGAGTCACTGTCCAGGAGTTTGTTGGGTTCTCCCTGTGTCTGCATGGGTTTCCTCTGGGTTCTGCAGTTTCCACCCACAGTCCAAAAAAAAAAACATGCTGGTAGGTGGATTAATTGTTTAAAAGTGTGCATAGATGTGACTGCATGAGTGTGTGTTTCCCTGTGATGGGCTGGAGTCCTGTCAAGTGTGTGTTCCTGCATTAGGCCCAGTGATTCCAGGTAGGCTGTGAAACTAGTTCAACCGTGAAGCAGCTACAGAAAATGAATGGATGTCTAAGTGCATCTTAAAGTCGCTGTGTTCATTAGTGTTAAGAGGCATTAAAAACAAGTGTAGTTCAGTGGTTCCCAAAGTTGGGGGTGCGCCCCCTTATGGGGTAATGGAACTGTTGCGGGGCAAATCAATGAGATACATAATGCATGTCACTTGTAATAATTGTGGGTTCAAGTCCCGCACCGGGTGAGGAGTGTGGTGTGTTCTCCCTGTGTCTGTGTGGGTTTCTTCTGGGTGACTGTCTGTGAGGAGTGTGGTGTGTTCTCCCTTTGTCTGTGTGGGTTTCCTCCGGGTGACTGTCTGTGAGGAGTGGGGTGTGTTCTCCCTGTGTCTGTGTGGGTTTCCTCCGGGTGACTGTCTGTGAGGAGTGTGGTGTGTGCTCCCTGTGTCTGCGTGGGTTTCCTTCGGGTGACTGTCTGTGAGGAGTGTGGTGTGTTCTCCCTGTGTCTGCGTGGGTTTCCTCCGGGTGACTGTCTGTGAGGAGTGTGGTGTGTGCTCCCTGTGTCTGCGTGGGTTTCCTCCGGGTATTCCAGTTTCCTCCCACAGTCCAAAAACACATGTTGGTAGGTGGATTGACGACTCAAAAATGTCCGTAGGTGTGAGTGTGTAAGTGAACGTGTGTGTGTGTGTGTCTGTGTTGCCCTGTGAAGGACTGGCGCCCCTTCCAGGGTGTGTTCCTGCCTTGTGCCCAATGATTCCAGGTAGGCTCTGGACCCACCGCAACCCTGAACTGGATAAGCGCTTACAGATAATGAATGAATGAATGAATGAGTATTTCAGAGTGCACAAATCTTCTGGGGCATATATGTCCAAAGTTGCCTTTCACAGGCTGGACTTCTCTCATTGTTGGTATTTACAGAAATGGTTATATAAAGAAGCATCCCTTGAAAAAGAACCAAATATGGTTCTCCTGTGGCATCCCTTCAAAAATGAACATGGGCTTGGAACACATACAAATTTTCATGTCGGGTTTGTTACAGTAATTAAAACCTTAGGGCATACTTAATGGAAATAAGTATTAGCTAAAACTGATATATTTTCCATGTCATTAATGTGCCGCTCACCTAGAAAGACCCAACAGTGTTTTCTTCTTTGGGAGCAACAGTAGCAGGATGTGTGCCAAGTTCTGTACACAGCCATCTCGTGACGTGACACGGCTTGACACACGACTTCTGAAGACGAAGCCAAGTGGGCTGGAGCCATGTATTTTTCCCCTGCTGTGAGTAAGTGACAGATGTGCCCAAAAACACCATCAGAAAAGCGTCAAAGTCAAGAGCCTGATTAGAGCAGGCTATCAGATTCAGAATCAGTGCAGGAGCTGCTTGGTTTGGCTCTGGGAAGGAGATGACAGATGCCTTGCTCTTTTGCAAAACAGTTGCTCTAGCTCCGCTGCCAGTTGTTTTACATTAGCAATAAATCTGAGAATGCCATACAGTGCCCTGAATGTATTTTTCAAATCAGCTGAGGGAGGCTTCCTCTAAAAATCCCCCCTGCCTCAGGAGCCTGGTTTGGCTGAGGTGAGTTTTGTTTTGAGGTGGGAGCCAAAAGTTAGTCAGTATGAGGTCTGCAGCTGGCAATGAAGTCTTGTAAAGCATGCTTTCATGGTGTATAGACTAAAAAAAAGAGGCAGTGGGGTTTGAAAGCTAGTATGCATTGACATGATGACCATAATGTGGGTTTTTGGAACACAACAAGATAGATATGTTTCTAGGCATTTGGGACAAACGGAGGCCATGTAATTATCTATTATTCTTCTTTCAACTAGTTGAATAGAACAAATTTTCCAGTGCATTTGCACATTAGTGTGGGTTTCTGGAGCCTATCAACCCACAAACTATAAGACAAAACTATGTAGTTAGCTTTTTGCAGGCTGTGTAAGTCAGAAAACATAGGACAAAATGAGGTATTTTGATTTTGCTCCCCTTCCTTCGTCAAGCACCGAGACTTTACACTTGTACCCCCCCCTTGGTCTGAGTATCTCTAATCATAGTGGACCCATGTTTATTTTAGAGAGGCATTACAAGCTGAAACAGGCACAATGAACAAAGTACTGAACATAAATGGCAAAAATGAAAAGAAAACCTGGCTAAACACAAAAGCTTCTGCTTGCTCACTTCTTACTCCTGTGCACTCGCGCCTGGACAAACCGTGGCTCATTATCATTTAAAGGAACATGGCTATTTAGACAGATTATGAATTGTGCCATTGTGTTGAATCCTTGTGGTCATTTGATCAAAGAATTTCACAAATGCTTCCTTGAGACCCTAAGGAAATATGTTAACTTATCGAAATGATAAAATACGTCACCTTAAAGATGCACTCACTGCAGACAAAGGGGTTTAGTTGTATGCACACAATGTTTTGTGTAAGTGTTTGTATATTATCCACAGGAAAGCATGAAACTAGAACAACTGCAGAGAAGTTCAGAAGGTCATCTTGCCCAATGCAAAATTAAGCATAGGGCTTATTAACAGTGGACCTGCTCAGTGATGAAGCACTATTTTATACGTCCAGGTTGGATTGGACTTTGTGATTCAAAACTACATCATCCCACACCTCTACCTGGCTTCACGGGTGCTCTTGTGGATGTACGCCTTCAAAACTCCTATTAATTCCCTTCATTTTACAAGAACATATAGATATATGTATTCCATCCACACCAACACTTCTCACAAGAAGAAACTGTGGTCTGAACGATGGTTCCAGAAGAACACGAGATCAGCTGGGCAGACATAGACTGAATAACTATTGATGGCTTTATGATCTGACCTTTCCTTATTATCTCTTCATGCTTCTTCTCTCTAACATGTCCAATAACATGGGTATCTTAGCACGTCAGAGCTGAGGTCACAGCAGAGCCCTATCAACACACGGATCTGGTTTCGACCGGTGCCCTTTGACAAAAATCGATTAAGAACACGTCACCCTCATGTCAGGAGGTCAAAGTCGCTTACTTCTGTGACCCTTCATCTGGCTACATGATAATTTGTCTACCTCGTAAACAAAGAGAGCCATTCATCAGGGGCCAGCCTAGGAGGTGTATGCATCTGTCTAACAGGGCATGCACTATTTGTCCAAAAGTCAGAAACCACTATTTGTCAGAAACAAAGGTACTCTTCGGGTATATTATTGTCACTAAAGGTACAAACATTGAACATGTTCCTTTAAAAGGTACAATGGTGGTTTTAAAGTCCAGTTGTGTTCCCTAAAGGTACATCACATTCCCTTTCTCCAAAAGGAGAGGGCACTATTTGTAAGCTTTCATTATAGAACTGTGCAAAATAAAATAATAAAATATATGTCTTGAAGATGAAATGAGGCACATGAATCAACTTAAAAATCTATAGTATGAAATATAGCACAATCATGTCCCATAACTAAAAGTATTAAATATGTATCCTTGAAGGTACCACCACAGTGACAGTTTTTCTGGGAGCATAGGGACTAAAAGAGATGTGTGAACATTACAGAGCTGTGATTGACCAGAGAGGCTAATCTATGTGACAAAGTGCAGACATCCAGCACAAACTAGCCGCTTGTGAATCTCCAAGCTACAGCTGTGAACACAATTTTATCCTACACGTGAATACACAACAAGTAAACAATGCTTAACATTACCGATGCCGATGCTGCGGTTTCTAAAGCCAGCGGTTCCTGTCAAAGATGGGGTTTTGCGACATCACTGGGTACATTTTGAGGTGGGGAACCCAACACGGACCAAGCGAGTAGAGCCCATTCGTTTCAGGTAGACCAGGTACCATGCAGTGGAAAAACAGCAAAAAATTGTTCAAAATTGCTCAGGCTTTCTCTCTGTGTGTCGCTGGGTGGGCCATGATCAAAACACGACACCTGGAGGCTTTTGGATGGTGGAGAGACCACTGAACTTTAAAAAGCATGAAAAGGGTTGAGGATGTTGTTCAAATTTTGCAACATATGTGGGTAACTTTTTTTCATAGGCGGGTAACATTTGACAGCTAACATTCTATGAAAGTAAACACACACTAAAAGTGCAACAAAACTAAACATTCATTCATTCATTCATTATCTGTAACCGCTTATCCAGTTCAGGGTCGGGGTGGGTCCAGAGCCTACCTGGAATCATTGGGCGCAAGACGGGAATACACCCTGGAGGGGGCACATTCCCACACATTCACTCACACACTCAGACTTACGGACACTTTTGAGTCGCCAATCCACCTACCAACGTGTGTTTTTGGACTGTGGGAGGAAACTGGAGCACCCGAAGGAAACCAACGCAGACACGAGGAGAACACATCAACTCCTCACAGATAGTCACCCGGAGCGGGAATCAAACCCACAACCTCCAAGCCCCTGGAGCTGTGTGACTGCAACACTAACCTGCTGCGCCCAAAACTAAACAGCTCAAATAAAAAAAATTTAAGTGATAATTCAAACAGTGAATAAACCCTAAACAGACAAGTGCAACATCAGCCACAAACAAGGTACAGTTGGCTTCTTACTCATACATTCCTTTACACCTTAAAAGATGCAGAGATTCTGAATGAAATCAAACAGGTGGGGAGTTTGTTCTGCTGTGAAAACAGTAGTTCTCCAGAATTATTTTGGTGCCTTTAAGGTGCATCCATTGTGGACATACAGCTTCAGTCATGCGTGAAAAGCACCTAGTAAAGAATGCCACACAGCCATTGCAGGTAAAGTTAAAGTCACTGATCTATGCCAAATATTTCCCAGAGGGGTATAAACAAAAACCCAAGCACAGGAATTTGAAGCCAACACCATTGGGGTGATTTGGAGTGACGTTTGTGATCCAGAACGAATCATCCAGTACCTGATCTCACTCATTCTTATGTGGTTGAATGCCATTAAATCATCGTAGCAATATTTTAAAGTTTAAAGTCTTCCCAGAAGGGAAGAAGCTGTTCCTTTAGCAAAGGCGGAAAAGCGCCCTATTAATACCCCTCATTACAGTAGAAATGTTGGATGAGCAGGTGTCCAAAAACTTCTGGCTAATGAGCACAGAGAAAACACACTGCCGTTTTTTCCACAAAGTCTTGGTTTGTCTTATTTAGCAGTCCCTGAGAGCGCTGAACATGTCTGTGCAGAAACCGGTGATTTACTGCGAGGTGTGTTTGGATGTGGGAAGCAACATTGGACTCAGTGAAACAGCAAACTTCTTCCACATCTAAAAGCATTTAGTGCTGGATCAGATGTGAGCTTGGGCTGGTTTTCTGTGTCTTAGTCACACGAGACCCTTAATGTATAGCAGCCTAATAAGATCCTTTTTATCTGGGCCTCTTCCAAATGGCCTCCTGGCATTGATGAGGCCTTCATGAAACAGTTCCAGTGTTTATGTCTTCGCTTGACCTCTCCTGCCATATTTCACAGGCCACATCAAATTAGTGTACCCAGGTATGAAAGACATGAGGACTGGGTTACTCTAACTTTATGTATCATAAGACAGGTTTATGAGCTCTGAATGTGAAATATAACCATTTAATAAAGCCTTACATGCTACAGTCGGGGCTCTAGCCATTTATGCTTGTCCAAATTTGACTTTATCTTCTGACAAACAAAAGAGTGAGGACAGAAATGCAGTACACTTCTGAAAATAAAATTGTCCAAAAAGGTCCATATAAGAACGAATATGCGTTCTTTAGTGAACTGAATGGAATTTTTTATTTTGAAAATCTTATGATTGTAAAGAAGCTTTTACAAAAATGTTAAACAAGCACATGTTTTATACAAATTAAAGGTCATTTGCAGTCCTGTATTTCCATTTAGAAACATTTAAAAAAAAAAGCCAATGTTGTACTTTTGTCGTATTGATTTTAATCCAATACACTTTTACAAAAATGATTTTCTCACCATTTGCTAATTCTCCTTTCTGTTTGTGCGCTGGAAAAAGGCCTGTTGTCTCAGTCTGTAAAGGTTCAGAAGCTCTCTGACTGTGTCGCTGGCTCAGGAATGGCAGAGAAACAACATCTGGAGGTGTGTGGACGGTGGAGAGACCTCTGAAGCCTGAAAAGCATGAGAAGAGATGAGGATGTTGCTCTATTCCTGCTCCATAGATGGACAACATTGACTTATTTTTACTGTTACAGTTATAAATTTGTGTGGATTGGACTAAGGGCATGAAAGTAAACATAGACTGAGAATGTTACAAAACTTAACAGCTCAAGTTACAAATGAGCTTCTGTGGTAAATCAAACAGTGAATAAAAACGTACAGAAAAGTAAAATGTCAAACAGGAGCAAGCTGCAGACAGCTTCTTATTCAAACATACATTGCCACTTAAAAATAGGTGCGGAGGTTTTGAATGAAAACCAACATTAGGGGGAGTATTTCCTAATCTTTCTTTAGCTTTAACAGTGAAATAGAACTGAAATCAAACTGTGATTTTAAGACAGATAGGCTGACCGTTCTGATTGGCTGCCCTTGTGCCTCCTGAAAAACATGTCTCAATGCTTTCTATAATTTCAATGAGAATAGGTGAAGCTATAAATTGTGTATGCTTTGGTTTGAATGTATTTGTAAATGTAGTGACATCACAAAATACTGTCTGTGAGGAGTTTCTTCCGGGTGCTCCGGTTTATTCCCACGGTCCAAAAACGCACATTGGTAGGTGAATTGGCAAATCAAATTTGTCCATAGGTGAACGTGTGAGTGTGTGTGTCGCCCTGTGAAGGACTGGTGCCTCCTCTAGGGTGTGGTCCTGCCTTGTGCCCAATGATTCCAGGTAGGCTCCGGACCCACCGCGACCCTAAACTGGATAAGAGGTTACAGACTATGAATGAATGAATGAAGATCATATTCACACCTTTCAACAACAAAAAAAGAAATAACTCTATTCAAAGATATAGAAGCTTGGTCTTAAGTGGTTGGAAATAACTACCTGTTGTAAAAATGGCTGCCAAAGGGACAGACTTGTCTATAAGGACAATACAGGGTTCCATAGGGCTTCAGGCCTCACACAAGATCATAGTACTGAGTTCATTCAGTGAAGAGAGTCCAGTAACAACCTCAACCTATCCTTCACCTCATACCACACACAAACCTTAACCTCAGATCTGTCCTCCCTCAGGGCTTTGAGCAATTTTCATACCGTACAGCCCCAATTACGCTTGCCAGGATTCAGAAGGAGGGAAGGCTGGTGCCTATCGCTGTGGCGGCGTGAAAGAGGAACGCATGCCAGCTCTGTTCTGGGTTCTACTCTGCGGTGTTGCAGGCCAACTCCAGACATGACTGGACTAATCTAATCAGAGGAGGCTTGATGAATCCCCGGGAGGAGGCATGAGGATGACCGCAACCTCGGATCGGTTACTGGCAGAACCTTGGCGAAAGGTCTGAGAGGTGCAGATCTCACCATTTGTCAAGGAGGGATTCTCAGCTAGAGTGTCCTGGCAAAAATGAGTGCTAAGTCATGAAGCAGAGAGAGAGAGAGAGAGGTAGAAGGGGGACACCGACATTACAATAAAGACTCAATTGACCCAGAATTGTTGGTGGTTGATTGTCTAAGTTTTGGCTCGAGGGCATCATGGAACGCTCTGCACAAAGTGACATTCATAATTCATTTCCTTTCGAAGGCTGTAGCACTTTAAATCCTCTCCATGCGTGATTCCGATGCCTCACTGAACTCCTCTTACAGGCCATGGAGAAAAGAGTGTGTGTGTGTGAGAGAGAGCGAGAGTAAGAGCGAGCAAGAGAGAGACGAAGAGAAAACAGGGCTCATGTGAAGCAGAAGGGGTCAAGCTGTTCTTTGGCCAGTGTGTTTTCTCATTGGCTGCTACATTGTGTATGTGTTGAGTGATGGTGCTTTTGTGGAGATATTTCCCAGAATCCGTCCCTTTGTGGTGGAAAACGATGACATCTTTTGAAGTCCAAATAAACAGCCGTTGTTTCTGCTAATTCCAAACGATAACAGCCGCCAATGCTGTATTCCGCATATTGTTTTAGATAAGTCTCCAATCTGCTTACACTAAGAACTGGGTTCATATTCTGCACAGTCAGCATGTGTGAAAATATTCCAGACTCTTCTTGACAGCAATTCTGGCAACACTTTCTAGGAATCCTGTGTTTATAGTACTTCATGAATGTCATTTATATATACTGCGTACATAATTCCTTATCGTGATTGGCAATATTCTGCAGGAACCTCTGCTTCTGTTTGACATGCTGAAGAAATAGAGGCTCCAACCTACGAAGGTTCAATAAATTTGACGTAGCACATCCATTGAACCCTATATTCAAGATGTTTCATAAATGCAATTATAAGATATTATATGGTAATCCTAGAGGCTTATAATATGTCACAAAATTGTTTGTAATTAGTTATATATACATGCATAACACTTCATAAAACAAGAGTGTAAGACTTTATAAAGGCTGCTTCTATAGTTAATGATAACATTTGTCTAAAGACCTAGTAGTAGTGCACTGTAGTGTGTACAATGAGTTTAATCACTGTGAGTCAAGACTAGGACATGTGGAGCCGAGTCAAAACCAATACCAGGACATATTGATTGTGTATACACTGAGTCACTTCATCCGTCTGGAGGATTATATCCAATTAAGGCCAAGCCACATAAAAATGCAAGCGTAAACGCTCTCAAAAAATTTTTTAGGTAGTGGTCTGAAATGCATTTATATAGTTTTCTCCAAGACGCATTTGACTACCAAAACTCCGCCCCATGCAGTATGTCACGGGACACGTGATCTGTGTCTGCAAGGACGAGAATCATGGAGGACGCACATGATCTGGACTGGGACTGGACAAAATAAAATATTGCTTAATGGACACTACTATGACTTTCAAGGCAGCAATCACCTTTGGCAAAGCACAGGAACAGGCTGAAGGGATAAACAGCTGGTTGCTGAGTAACCACACAGCAATTCGATTTCAGCCTGACTAACTGAAGAGTCATTTTACCACCAAGTGTAAATATGGGTGGCTAAAATCTTATCAGGATTCAATACAGATCCAAGTCACATGAAGTGACCAGGTGTAAATGGGGTCATCAAATCCCAGTTAAGACCAAGACTGAGAGACATCTCTACGCTTATTACACAATGATAGATAAATATGTTTATAATACATAATGAAAAAAATATTTTCCAGATGTCTGAAATTACAAGATATATTTCCCAGTGTCTGTGCTATTGAAATGTGACAAATTCCAGATTCTGTAGACGTGGAAACGCAAAGAACACAAGACAGCAAGTTGATGAAATTAAACTCTAGTGACAACGTTACATTCATTAAGTCATTCATTTTCTGTAACCACTTTATCCAGTTCAGGGTCGTGGTGGGTCTAGAGCCTACCTGGAATCATTGGGCGCAAGGCAGGAACACACCCTGGAGGGAGCGCCAGTCCTTCACAGGGTGACACACACTCGCACATTCACTCACAGCTACGGACACTTTTGGATTACCCAAAAGAAGCACATGGGTTCGCGTGGGTTTCCTCCGGGTGCTCAAATTTGTGCTTATATGCAAGTGAATGTGTGAGTGTGTGTCTTCCTGCGAAGGACTGGCGCCAACTCCAGGGTGTTTTCTTGCCTTGCGCTCAGTGATTCCAGGCTTCGGACCCACCGTGACCCAGAACTGGAAAAGCAGTTACAGACAATGAATGAATTATAATACCTAGTGTTATGAAGTTGTATACTCTGAGCTGATAAAATGCCATGCATGTAGTGCTAACAACGTATATGCCTTACGTTAAAATATGACATTTAACACAACATTTTTCATTAAGCATTATGAATACAGGCTTCATAGAGAGTACTATGGCAAATTGTGTGCAGCTTATACATGCAGGACAGAAGCTGTTATTCTTCAGAGCAGCAGCAGCAGCATATGTTCACGCTGAATGTGATGACGTTAGC
This sequence comes from Hoplias malabaricus, assembly GCF_029633855.1. NCBI lineage: Eukaryota > Metazoa > Chordata > Actinopteri > Characiformes > Erythrinidae > Hoplias > Hoplias malabaricus. The sequence goes on along the minus strand of NC_089802.1, from coordinate 68,945,503 downwards.
ATACTGAGATAATGCAAACCAGTATAGAGGTGCTATTGGCGTATAGGCTCTACTCTATGTTACATTAAGCCAGCAGGCAGACTTACTGTATATGTGATGCTGGTTTTCTAACTGGGTCAGACATCTCCTCTTACCATTCAGAGGAGCTCCACACACAGGCTTGCATGCACATGCACACACACACACACACACACACACACACACATACTTGTTTTTATCAGCTTTTGGGACAAGGGGTCATTTACATGGACGAACATGGGTAACTGATTATGTGGAAAGTGAAATCCCTAATTTGTTCATGTTTGACACGTGTTTGACACATCGGTTTCATAACTATACTCTAAAATGTCGAAGGATGTGGGTATAATATTGTCAATAGGCCAAAAGGTTTTAGATTTTGGAACATTTCTGTGTGGATGTGACTGCATATTTATGAGGTCAACTAATGATGTTATATAATAATAATAATAATAATAAGAAGAAGAAGAAGAAGAAGAAGAAGAAAAATGGGTTTCATTTATATAGCACCTTTCTCACACTCAAGGTCGCTTTACATCAATACAGGAGGTGGAGGGGGTGGGGAAAACATTAAGTGGTTTACAGTAGGGAGCTGAAAAAAAGAATGTAGGAAATAAGGTGTGTTTTCAGATGAGATGTGGTCCATAGGTTTGGGACCATGATACAAGATCAGTATGAATTTAAGGATGGAAAGAATACCAGCACCAGAGGACAGGGCAGTAAGGGTGTAGGTGCTAAATAACGAGGCCATTTGTATGTGAACAGGAGGAGTTTAAACTGAATGCACTGTGAGATCGGTAAGCAGTGGAACTGATAGAGATTTGGAGTAATGTGGGCCGATTTTCATAAATGTGCAAGAATTCTGGACGCTGAGTTTTGGACATGTATTAAGGTGGTCTGTGATTAAAGCGACAACTAACTGTGATGATGTGTGTGTTCTGGTGAGTTTCTATAATAGCCATTAAATTGTTCTTTGGAATTGCACCAGCCTGGCCTGCTTTCACTTTGGGCATCCCTGACCCTGTTGTTGGTTCACCGGTTGTCCTTCCTTGGACCACTTTTAGTAGATACTAACCACTGCATACCAGGAACACCACACAAAACCTGCCAGTGTACACATGCTCTGACCCAGTTTTCTGGCCATCGCAATTTGGACCAGGTGAAAAAATCATTCAGACCCTTACACTTTCCCCCTTTTTTTTTTTTTACTGCTTCTAAAATAACAACATCAAGAACTTAGTGTTCACTTTGCTGCTTAATGGTGCTTTTCCACTGCATGGCACCACACTACACACACACTACAAAAATGAAGGTGCTACAAAGGGTTCTTTGAACAATGCCATAAAAGAACCATGTTTCTTTAAAAGCTGTGTGAGAGTTTTAAAGGGTTAAAAATCCATCACTCAATGTTAAGGTCCTTTGCCTATTTAAACCTGCTAGCAAAAAAAATATATATATATGTTCTTTATGGAATCAAAAGTGGTTCTTATGGCATTGTTCAAATAACTCTTTGTAGCCCCTTTATCTTTAACATTATACACTACACTTTCTGCTTCTCTAATAGGCAAATTTTAAAGAAGGCTCACTCGTGGTTCCATGCTAAAGCCCTGGTCACACTGGGTGTGGCTGTGAGTGGGGCTGGAAATCAGTGCTGTAAACAGTCCTCCATTTTGTTTTAGCAGTTTCATACCAAAAAACGCTGGTATTCTTGCAGCTGTGGTGAAAATGAGAAGCTCTCTGAGAAGTGGTTTGTTACCTCTGCTTCACTGTTACTCTCACTTTTTTTAATGTCTGCGCAACATGTTTTATAATATCTCCAGTTTTGAAACTGCAGCAGTACTCCACGTTGGCTCAGACAGAGCAGACTGTACAGAATGTGTCAGAGGTCACACAGCCAGAGCAGCTGTGTTATTGGTTGGGGACTCAAATTTAAGTGTCGAAGTTCAACTCAACGCAAACTTGTTTAAACGTGTACAAAATTCACAGTGACTGTGATTTAAATTATGACATGTAAACCTTGCAGAAGACTGATTAGTCAGAAAGAATCATCACTCTAAACAAAGAAATGCCAACATCCAACACAAACTAGGAATTTGTAAAATATTAAGGCTACAGTAGCGATCACATTTGTTTTTATCCAGTTCAGAGCGGAAGCTCTAAAATTACCACTTGGTCTTTGGAGAAGGTACAAATGCTCATGGATTTGTGGCTGATGAAAACAACAGCTGTAGTGGAAAACAGGGCTGTGGTAGTAGAAAACAAACTAGGTACCAGGACCAAAAAGTGAGTATAGTAGAGCAGAATAGTGTAGGTACCATGCAGTGGAAAAGTGCCATAATATATCCCACCCCTTGACAGGTACTCTTGTAAAGAGTGTTTAGTGTTATTCACCAGTCCATGGTGTTTATGTTGTAGCTGATTGGTGTATAATTCTGAATGATTCTGTCCACAGTGGGTTGACCTCGATGTACCTGGATCCACATTGAGCCATATAATGAACTTGTTTAGTGTGAAAGAAAGGCTAGATGCAAAAAACGTTTTGAAAATCCTGACATTGGAGGTTATACCCGTGTTTGGTTGAGGCCTGTTTTTCAAGTTCTGAAAATGTATGAAAACAAGCCCCCATGCGCACACACACACACACACACACACACACACACACACACACACTGTAAACAGGACGTCTGAAACACAATCCTCCTTTTAAGTTGGTCGCAGTGTATGAAAACCGCAGCAGGTCCCAGGGGAGACTTGACTTCAATGGGTATCCAGTTGGTGTTTTTTCTTCTTTTTCTCAGCATCTCTCACTCCGTCCCATGGGGAGACATTACAATAACGTCTGGGTCATCCTAAACTGCGTTTGTGTCCAACCCCAGCCCTGCAGAGACAGTAAAAGACCGCAAAACAGCATTAGAGGTGAACAGTTAAAGCTGACAAGGTCGAGTATTTCTGCTAAGAGTTCAGGCCAACCCGTCGTACAATTTTCATGGAGAGGCTGAGTGCCAAAGGCAGGAGGAAACATGACCCACTTTCTTAGTGACCCCCCGCCCCACCACCACCACCACCACATACACACTCATTCACCCTACAACCTCAGAATAAAGCAAACCTGCTCGCATCAAACTCCATTCATCGTTCTTTTTTCTGAATCTCTTCTAGGTCTCCTCTTTCTTTTCGACCCCCCAACAGTCTGCAGAAACAAGGATGGCGCCCAGCACTTTGCATATGGTGCACATGCCAAATACTTCAGTTTTTACTTCATCAGTACAAAAATGAACAGCCCCACAATCATGGCAGTAAATGTGTCACTGTGAACTCTTGTAAATGTATACCACTCATTTGGAAAGATTTGTTTATTTCTCTGTATGTCAGACGTTTCCCTGAGTAAATCACATGTTATAACAGTTTATAGGCCTTTCTGTTATGTGCTGGAAGAGCCGGCATACCCAGGAGCATTCTGTAAAATCAGAGGAATGCTCTCTCTCTCGCTCTGGTCTAAACTCACACAGTCTCTCTCAAACAGTCTAAGAAAATCTCAAAATGTTGCTGTCAATGCACATGAACAAAAGCTTGTAGACACCTGGTCGACCAATATTTCTTTTATACTCTAATAAAAAAGTAGCCTGTATATTATCACTTTCCAAAGCAAACATGTATCTCCAAAATAGTAACTTTATAGGGGAAGGAAAAACTTCCTTAACTTTCACTAGAAGTCTATGTTAAAGCAAAATAAATATATTAATAATATTATTTTTAATAATACCAAGTTATTTTGTAACATTTCTATTGGTCCATTCATCACGGTATGTTCAGAAAATGTGAAGAACTGCTGCTGAGTTCAAATGATCAACAAAATTAAAAGATAAAAATCAACAAAAATTAAGAGATACTTGTTTTTCTTTGAACAGTGACAATATATTTGCCAGAGATTCTGCTCTTCTGGGGAGCAAAAACATTGCTGTGCTGGTATGATGGCAAACGATCTTAGTGAAAATGATTAGTTCTTGAACAAACAGTACCCATCAAAAGTTTGGACACGTCATCTCATTAGTCATTGGTGGAATAGGACTATTCACTGCATAGAGCTGTCTACCAGCCCCTACCTCTACACAACTCAAGTTGTGGCTTCAAACACATTGAGAAGGAGAGCACTTCTACTAATTTAATTAACTCTTGATGAGGCCACAGCTGGTCGCTGAAAACCACTGCAGGTGACGACCTCATGAAGCTGACTGAGAGAACGCTGAGAGTGCGCAAAGCTGTCATTAACGCAAAAGGTGGCTACTTTGAAGAATCTAAAGTGTAAAACATATTCTGGTTTGTTTAACACTTTTTTTGTTTACAACACAATTCCATATGTGTTCCTTAATAGTTTTAATGTCTTCCATATTCATTTACAATGAAGAAAATAATAAAAAACAAAGAAAAGCTATTGAATGGGAAGATGTCCAAATTTTTGACAGGTATAGTACATTTACAACACACGGAAAATGGCCCAAAACAAAGGAAACCCTCCCTGAGTGGGTGCGTCCAAATTTTGACGGGTAATTTAAATCCACTCAGAGGTACAGATGAAGTCCCACTGCCCAGTACTGGTTGCTTTAGACCTTTTAAACTGACATCATGAACTCTGCCTGCTCCAGAGTTCTTCATTTCCTGATTTTCTACGGAGATTACATAAGCTGTTAAAGTACAAGAATTCACTAATGATAAGGCGAGTCTACAAACTTGTATTATAGCAACCTATAATTGGGTTTAACAGTAACACAAATGCACCTAGTTTCTAAAACCAACTCACACCCCAAACAGCTCTGTGGCCTAGCCTGGCAATAAAGGTGTAGTGTGTCATGACATGCTGACAAATTCATGCACTATAATTCTTTTGGTTATGTGGCTTGTGTAATGTTTTTGAGCTGGTGAAACAACAGTGCGCCATGACTTTCTCACGGTTCTCATTTGCCGGTGCATTTCCAAGACCTCCAGCTCGCTTATCTCCTCTCCATCTCTCAGTTAACCTGAGCTAGCCTAAGAAAGCTGAGCACAAATGGAAAAATTGGGCCAGCTTTCAATCAGCCCTTCCACAGTTATGGTAGGAATAAAATTCTGAATCTCTTATTTGTGTCACAAAGGAGAACATAAAGAGAGGTCTGTTTGGTTTTAGGCCAATATTTAAAATCCAGAAGTCTAGCACCAGGGTCTTGGAGTCCTAGATTTGATCCATGTCTCGGGTCACTGTCTCTGAGGAGTCTCCCTGGGTATGTGTGGGTTTCTTCTTGGTGCTCCAGTTTCCTCCCACAATCCAAAAGCACACTTTGGTAGGTTGATTCACTGAAATTTGTATGAAATCGTCTGCAGGTGTGAGTGTGTGATGGTCTGTGATGGTCTGGCATTACGGCAAGGGTGTCTTTTTTCCTAATGTCCAATGATTCCAGGTAGATTTTGGAAATACCAAATACCATGACCCTGATCAGGATGAAGTAGTTACACATGACAATTGAATGAATGAATGTACTATTTAATTAAACATGACCAATGTTTTTATAGCCCTGTGAAGGACTGGCGCCCCCTCCAGGGTGTGTTCCCGCCTTGCGCCCAATGATTCCAGGTAGGCTCTGGACCCACCGCGACCCTGAACTGGATAAGGGTTACAGATAATGAATGAATAAGTGAATGAATGTTTTTATACAAATTCTGTTATGTTATATTATATACTAACCCCTACCACTACCACCATCACCACAGTCTTCTCACAGTTAAAGGACAGAAAGAAAAAACACTGGATTACTTCAGATCTTAATATCAGAACTGAACTTGGTCCTAGCTTTAAAAATTATAGGTTAAAATAGGGTTTAAAAATGGAAACTTCTTCTGGTTTATCTATGTTTTGTTACATGGTCATTAACATCCCCATTACCCTTTATTATTATTATTATTATTATTATTATTATTATTATATATTTTATACCAGTTTTGAACTCCATTTGGAAATGGTCTCTAACTTCTGCACAGTATGCAAAAGTTGGCCTCAAGACAAAATGGTGGTCACCTTGTACCTGCATTTGTGTATGACCTTGTTTTCCTGGTAGTGGAACAGAAGGAAAAAATATGCAACTTCTCATATAGGTAGTAATATGAGCAGGCCCTGTGAAGCCTGATTTTCCACAGATCGGAGCAGATTGTTATCAATTTAGCTGAGACAGTCAGAACTGAGCATCTCTGGGCACGGGGGCACAGATAAGTCTCAAAGATAACGGTGAATGTACAGACAGGAGCAGCTGAATTTTGTAATCCAGTGTTTTACTGCAGGAATGAGCCATGCTACCAGCGCATGATGCTCAACAGCCACGTCCTATGTAGTGCTTTCTCAGCTGGCCCCTTCCCTTGGGTGGAATGATGACTGCTAATGAGGCTAATTGCTAGGCGTGTTGATTAGCAAAGAGAACAAGGTCATAGTTCAAGTAGCAGAGTGCAAGCCAGTAATTAATTGCTTATGAGAAGCCAATCGGCCCACACTCCCCACCATTCGTCATGATGTGGGATAAGCCAAGGCATAAGAATAAAGAACGAGGAGGAAGGTGAACTTTTGAACCAGCAAGCTCTCTTGAACTTCTCTTGGATGTGAACATACTCTGTTTCCTCTGAAGTTTCGAATCGGGAGGGTTTGCACTGAGCTTGAACTTTTCCTATTAGCCTCTATTATGAATGCTGTTGCCTACTCACACACACACCCATGCAGAGAAAGAGAGACAGAAGAACAGACAGAGAAAAAGACAGGTCACAGGGTGAACTGGCTTTGGTGGCTGTTCCTATGAGACCAAACAACATATTTGTTCAATAGAAAACACTGAGTTGTTGACAGGAGAAAAAATATTAGAACTGGAAATCCTACATAATCTCTAAAAGGACATACAAACAGTCAGCAATAAATTCTTTCTGGTCAGACAGTTTTAAAGGAACACTAGGTAGTATTTTACATTGAAATTACAGCTTCAAAATAATTTTCATGATACACTGACCTTCTGTAGGGAGAACAGAGGCTTTTTCGTTGCTAATCATGGCTCAGCACAGCAGAAACTGCACTATGTAACTTCTGGAGGAGGGTTGGAAACCACCCTCCTTTATTTCAGGACATTGCTGTAAAAGTGAATAACAGTCTGCAGCTCGGGGCTCCCCCAAGTGTAATTCATTATTTACAGCACTGTATTGAAAGAAAGGGGCAGGAGCAGGGAAGGGGATGGTTTCCTACCCTCCTCCAGAAGTTACACAGTGCATTTTCAGCAGTGCTGAATCCAGAGTATCAATCACAGAGGCTCTATTCTCCCTATTACAGTTCAGTGGAACATCAGAAGGATTTTGAAACTGTACTTTTAAGGTAAAAATATTACATAGTGTACCTTTAAGTTACTAGATACTACAGAGTGAACAAGGGATATTATTTAGCATGCACTGGATAATATTAAGGGACCTCCAGATGCTAACATTATTTTGTGCTTTCTTAAAAACTAATCCATCAGAGGCAGTGCTCATGTTAGAGCATAAACCTGGAGCGCATTATTGTGATTAGACCACAGTTCTGTTCTCCGTTTATGGCCGGGTTTCCAGATAAAATGGACAGAATTTTATTTATTTTTGCTTTTCAACATCCTGCAAGACAAAGCATTTCCACTTCTTTCCACATTCCTTTCACCCCTTTTGAATGAAACCTGGATCTCAAACTGGTTCCATTCAAGATTTATGAACCTTGGTGTTATCCAGTGAACCGTACCAGTAATCCACAGCACAAGTTTTGATGGGAATCAAGGCTGCGTCCCTTCACAGAGCTGCTGTCTGTTTTAACCAGGACAGAGCCAGATCCAGAGATAAACTAACAGAGTCAGGAAAGTGTTGTGGTTTATTCTGCTTACAGTGGGTTCAGATCATAGTGATATATGATACATGTGCAAATGATGCTCAGTTGTGTCTGTTTAAGTTCAAAATGAGTATTTTGGAGTAGGGTTCCAGAGCTGTCCTGCTGAGATTCTTTTGTGAAAAAGAGCAGCAGAGAAAAGTATAAGAAAGTCTCTTGACTCACAATGACCTCAGCCCCAGAAAACAGCTTTTTTCCTGATTTTATTTCCTTGCCATTTTCTTTTAAGTTTTCAAATCAGAAAACAGAAAATGGGGCCAGTGCAGCATAACTCATAACCAAAATCATGATTATTAGTCACTGCTTCACATTTACTACATTTACTAGAATGGAGATTGGTGTCAGCACTCATCTCACTTAAGCTATAGTTGCGCAGTTTTAGAAATGTGCCTCCAGTGCCTGCAGTTTTTCTAAATACCCACTTAAAGGGAACATCTACGATTATGGAAAAATGCTGTTCTCCATTTTTTACGTTCTGGGTCTTTGCATCTTTTAAGATGGAGCGATATGTTTGAGAAAAAGATCAACTGTTATTTGTACATGGCTGAACATAAACTAGGGCGGCTCCAGGGGCCTGGAGGTTGTGGGTTCGATTCACGCTCCAGGTGCCTGTCTGTGAGGAGTTGATGTGTTCTCCCCGTGTCCGCGTGGGTTTCCTCCCACAGTCCAAAAACACACGTTGGTAGGTGGATTGGCGACTCCAAAGTGAATGTGTGTGTGTGTGTCTGTGTTGCCCTGTGAAGGACTGGCGCCCCCTCCAGGGTGTATTCCTGCCTTCTGCCCAATGATTCCAGCTAGGCTCTGGACCCACCGCGATCCTGAATTGGATAAGCAGTTACAGATAATGAATGAATGAATGAATGAACATAAACTTACCTGTAACTTTTTTTCACTGTTTGAATTACCACAGAAACACATTTGTAAGTTGAGTTGTTTAGTTTTGTAGCACTTTTGGTCTGTGTTTACTTTCTGAATTTAGAGTTAGTTTCGTCTACAGCATAAATCAGTCAATATAATAAGTCAAGTCCCACCTATGGAGAAGGAATAGAACAATATCCTCATCTCTATTCATGCTTTTCAAAATTTGGAGGTTATTTGGCTGTTTAAAAACATCCACAATGCCTTTTTTTTGCCATGAGCAGAGAGAGAAATCCTAGCACACTATACCAAGACCCATGTTTTTTTTGTTGTTTTTTTACCCACTTATAGACCCTAGACCTTTGAAACACATAGAACTGGTTTTGAGCACACAAACTGACAGGAGAGCTAGAAAATGGTGAGGACAAATCCTCAGAATTAAAATCTTGAATGTTGCCTTTTTTATACTGTACAAAAATGTGGTGGGGCGTCGCCCCAAGTATTTCTAAAAGTGATGGGTCAAATGCCCGCTCCCCTCCGTGGTTCCGGTGGCCCTGACATGAATTTGCTTTTCAAATAAACAGAATTGTGTAACACTTCGTAATTACCATTCGCGCTCCGGTAAACAGAATTTGCTCTGGTCAGCTTTGGTCATGTGTGAGGGTTTATATGATACAAGTAAACCAGCAATTGTGGATGCGCCTGAGGTGTGTGGGTTATGCAAATTCATTTTGAACAGAGAAATACAAACATATTGATATATTCCGGAACACAATATCTGACACAAGGCCTAGCTGTGGTCAGAGCTATTATATCATGTAGAGAGGAAGAATGGAAAGGATGCCTGGCCTCAGCGTGTCAAGGGTAAAGCTAACAAACCAACGCAGCTACAAAATATAGCCTAGGATCTGTTTGAATATATCACAATTGCTGTCACGATAAGCACTCACAGGGCTTGTACCCGGCAGAAAATCCTCTCTCATAATGTCCAAACATCTTGCGTCAATTGTCACCAGCACCCTATCTGTTGGAAGTGCACCTCATAGAGGGATGGGGCATAAACAGAGGCACATAATAAGTCACCTTAATGAAGTAGCACAAGCATATACCGTGTCATGGTTCTTTATAACTGTATACGTTACAGAAGAGTGCTTGAATGAAGACGTGAGCCTCTTGCAGTTGCGCATACTGTGGCACGTAGCTATGCCTTGTCCTGGAGCTGTGCCAGCATATGGAGAGCTGTTTGGTGCCAGGGCCTACCATGCGCCAGAGCTGGAACAGAACATATCAGCACCAAGCTGCGAGGATTAGAGTGCTGCTTGCTAGACTACAAAGAACGAGCTGTCATGACAGAACTCTTCATGCAGAAGCAATGCAAAGAACAGGCACCACAATGAGAGCAGTCCAGTCTGAGAAAAGCTACTCTGGACGTACATGCCGTCTATAGACCATGTGCTCTCAGCTAATTGCTTAACGATAATCCACAAGCTCTAATCCAATTGGTTTACTTATAAAATATGTCTGAATATTAGTAGACACCTTTTGTTACTTAAAGGGGCTCTGGCTGTGGATGTGGACATTCAGTTGTATAATCTCAATGCCCAGAAGTAGGCAAACTCATGAGTGATGTCTGCACTTTTCATTAAATTCAAAGGATGTTTCCTGACCTAGCTAGCTCTCCAGTCTGTTTGCATGCTGGAGAAAGCTCTGGTGTTTGTACACAGCCCTAACTCAGTAAACAGAGAAAACTGCCACCCTGTGCTGGATAAGTGGTTATTTGTCTCACATCGCTTTTCGCCATTTAACATGGCCAAGGGTTCCCTACTGCTGCAGGAAAAGAAGATTGACTGACAAGCAAAAGGACCCATCACAAGTCTGCTCCTTCAGCATGATGTGTAAAATAATAATAAGAACCAGTACAAAACAATACACAAAAATGCATATATGTATATATGTGTATACAGAGAGCCAATCAGAATACAGCTGGCAGAATCCTGTCAGTGAGGCCAGGTTAGTGCACTGAAAGTATCTGACTCTTCGTCAACTTGTGGGAGGAGCATCTGTGACAGAGACTAAGCAGTTACAGACAATGAATGAATGAATAGGGGTAATACTGACTTATTTTTTTTGTTATAGGTTAGGGTTAGGGTTAGGGTTAGCGGTTCAGGAGACTACTAAGTACATGATAGTACATACAGACAACAAGCACTACAAAACTAAACTCAAGTTACAAATAAGTTGCTGTAGTTATTCTTGTGAATAAAAACTTACAGACAAGTTAAACTTCAGCTACCTAAATGCTACAGGCAGTTTCGTACTCAAACACACCATTCCACCTCACAAGGTGCGGAGCTTCAGAATGAACACAAACATGGGGCGTTTGTTGTGCTGTGAGAACAGTAGTCATCCAGAATCTTCAAAGTCACCTTTAAATTTACCACGCTTAAAGCCAAGCAAGAAATAGAGTGGCATAAAATATGGAACTAATTTACTGCTAAAATGTTGCAAAAAAAGGGCAGCACAGTGGCACAGCAGGTAGTGTCGCAGTCACACAGAGGTTGTGGGTTCAAGTCCCACTCCGGGTGACTGTCTGTGAGAAGTTTGGTGTGTTCTCCCTGTGTCCGCGTGGGTTTCCTCCAGGTGCTCCGGTTTCCTCCCAAGGTCCAAAAACACACGTTGGTAGGTGGATAGGCGACTCAAAAGTGTCCGTAGCCCTCTCCAGGGTGTGTCCCCACCTTGCGTCCAGTGAATCTGGGTAGGCTCCGCACCCACCGTGATCCTGAACTGGATAGGCGGTTACAGACAATGAATGAATGAATGAATGCATGTTTTGTATTTGCGAAGCGCAATGCTAGCTAGTTCTGTTTGGCCTATATGGCGCGCTCTTTGTTTGTAAATTGTATTATAGTTACACAGTACATTCTGTTTATTTGATTAGTTCTAACACTGACTTGGTTCAAAAATAATGCCCAGCATTGGAGTGTGGAGCAGTGGAACCTTCTGGAAATCAGTGGCAAACATCAGTGCATGAGCTCACTAAAGTTAATGCAGTAGAATGCAATCATATCCTCACAGCAGTGTGTCAAGATGGAGTATAATACCTTCCTAGAGGACTATGTTCCTGAAGCACAGCAGAAACAAACTGCCAGTCGATACCCTTAATTTCAAAAGAAACAATGAGCATGTAGGAGTCTACAAACGTCTGGCTATAAAGTGCATACAGTTCAGTAAGAACCTATCAGAATTATTGAAGGTGTTAGTGGGATCTGAAGCTTTGTTAGTCCTGGTATTGCAAGTTCCATCTCACAACATTATGGTAATGCTTTGCTGAGTATCACATTGAGCTTGTGCAGCCTCAAATTGTTCTTGCATACATTTTCAGTTACTGGAATGGCTGCCTCTAATTATGAGGGGAACTTCATAAACATTTCAAATTGCTCTTTCCAGGAAAGGCCACATCTCCTTCCACGCTGAGAGTCAACAGACATTTTTGGTGGTTTAGAATCTTCACATTGGACAACAACAACAACAAAAAAAAGAAAGCCAACAGCAATTCCTATCTCAGTATCTCAGTCATAAATTACAAATGTGCATTCTAATATCAGAACATTCCCCAGCAAGCAGGAATAGTTTCCTTCATTCTTTCTAGTTTTTTGGCCACTGAAAACATTGTGCGAGTACAGAAATGCCTGAAGAGCAGTAATCCTCAGCTCAGGATATTTTAATAAAATAACATCATGATATAACTTATGAACTGCTTGGATATTTTATATTTTATGAAGCACATTACAATGAACATAGTTCAGTAAGCTTTTATAAACACAATGTAAACATTGTGCTTTGTGGTGATAAACACAGCTAATGGGTCTAAGGGCCTTTTCTTAAGGGGAACATATTCTACCCCTTTGCCACAGTTGAACACAGTTCAATGTATTGAGTCTTAATGAAATGTCTTTGACATGCTTTGGTCAAAGTATCACAAAGATCAAGCCACACAGCACCTTTCACCCTCTCCCGAAACAGCCCTGTTCAGAAAAAACAGTTTCAGCGCCTGTTCCTTTAAATGAGAATGAGCCTCTGTTCACCCCAGATCCATTTCATGAGGTGAAGCGGACACTGGGGTCATTTAAAACAAATGTAATAGCGGCATTATTCTTATAACACAGCTTTGGCATAATTTCTCACTTTTTTCAGTTGAACAGAGTAGTGGATAACACTACTGTTTTGAAAATGTAAATGGTCATCCCTGACCCCCACAAAATATCATGAGACAGTCTCATACAAATTCAAACAGCGAATGATCAAGCCGCTGATACAGATTAAACCAACCACCCAGGCTCAGTCCGGTTAATATATTGTAGGATTGAATACAAAGTCCAGATATTATTTGACTTTCTCAAGGATTTCAGAGCTCCTAGTTAAGTGTTAACATGGAGACTTACCTGCCTTTCTCCTTCAGAATATTCTGACATGATGCAAACACTTTATAGTTACCTGAAGATGACCATTACCATAGAGCTGGAAACTTACTGGTGAAGTGACATTGAATTCCACAGCATGCAACACTGCCTAGATGCATAGAACCACTGTGGTGTAACCAACTCTTCTTCCTAGGGGATGTCAGTCATTTTGTCCCAGCTGTCGTAGTCATATGAGTCATGATGAAAAAAAAAGAGAGAGAGAGATTCATGTGAGTTAGTAAACCGCTCCTTAATTCAAAACATATCAGTGTGGGCCATACTCAGCAGATCAAGGGTTGACCATAATCTGCTTGTAAATAGAAAAGTATTTCTCATTTGGCAATCATGAGCCTGACAAAGAAGGTGTATCTTTTATTTAACGCAGTTTTAATCTCGGAAACCTTTTATAAGGCTAAAACATTTCTGTGAGCATCTAATTAAATATTAGTGAGCTACAGTACTCATGTATGTTTAGTTCTGCATCTTACAGGGGTTTTCAAGGAGGCGTGAGGTTACGAGACTTTAAACTTCTAACTCTCACACAAACAGAATATAATACTGCAGTGTCCCTGTCCTGAAGGTCCTTAGCCATTCATTTTTCTTTCACTAGTCTCTGACCAATGGCAGCGTGGTTACTGCCTTTATTTAGAAGATGAGTTATACACGAGTTAAGACGAGTGGCTGCAGTGTAAAATAATAAACGACTCCTGTCTTCGATAAATCAGGCTAAATCAGGGGTGTCCAAAGTCTGTGGGTTTCCTCCGGGTGACTGTCTGTGAGGAGTGTGATGTGTTCTCCCCGTGTCTGCGTGGGTTTCCTCCGGGTGACTGTCTGTGAGGAGTGTGGTGTGTTCTCCCTGTGTCTGCGTGGGTTTCCTCCGGGTGACTGTCTGTGAGGAGTGTGGTGTGTTCTCCCCGTGTCTGCATGGGTTTCCTCCGGGTGACTGTCTGTGAGGAGTGTGGTGTGTTCTCCCCGTGTCTGCGTGGGTTTCCTCCGGGTGAATGTCTGTGAGGAGTGTGGTGTGTTCTCCCCGTGTCTGCGTGGGTTTCCTCCGGGTGAATGTCTGTGAGGAGTGTGGTGTGTTCTCCCCGTGTCTGCGTGGGTTTCCTCCGGGTGACTGTCTGTGAAGAGTGTGGTGTGTTCTCCCCGTGTCTGCGTGGGTTTCCTCCGGGTGACTGTCTGTGAGGAGTGTGGTGTGTTCTCCCCGTGTTTGCATGGGTTTCCTCCGGGTGTTCCAGCTTCCTCCCACGGTCCAAATACACACGTTGGTAGGTGGATTGGCAACTCAAAAGTGTCCGTAGGTGTGAGTTTGTGTGAATGTGTGTGTTGCCCTGTGAAGGACTGGCGCCCCCTCCAGGGTGTATTCCTGCCTTGCGCCCAATGATTTCAGGTAGGCTCTGGACCCACCGCGACCCTGAACTGGATAAGCGCTTACAGATAATGAATGAATAAATGAATGAATGTTTGGTAATTGGTATTTTCCATATTTTAAAAACACTGTTATACATCATGTATTAAAAATATATTTGGAAAGAGAGACTGGCCCTTAAGAATTTTGATATGATCCAGTTCAGCCGCCTTTGAAACAATTTGGATACACCTGGGCAAAACAGATTGTGACTGACAATGAAAATCTACTATCTGATTGGCTACAGTTGAAAATGATTAACATGTACCCTATGCACTGACTCCTCCCACTGATGTAAATTCACACTGTTATCCAGCTCAGAGCTTAAAAATAGACAGGTGGCTTGCAAATTTTAAAAGTAAGGCTAAAAGTGAAGATTAGTTCATAGAAGTGAACATAAGTGAAGACTAGAAACTGACGAGCAACCGACAGTTTTTAACAGTCTCGTGCTGCCCGCAAAGACCAGACTCAGGCAAAGACCACAGGCTCCAACACCGAGAAATTTTAAGCAGAATAAACTTAACGGTTACTTAATTGTAGGAACATGGAAGAGGAGGTAGAAACAAAGGCATTTTCTAAACACAAAACACTTTAAGATAATTTTGTATGGGATATCCAGGTATCTTTTTTTTTTTTTTTTTTGGAATCTGTAATTTCTTGACTTATGCACGGAGTGATTTGGGATTAACACCTCTGTGTTTCTCTCATGCGTCATGGTGTTTTGATGCCTCTCTTTAAGAGGTACTATGGGCCCCTACTGGACTTGTTTTCATCTGGAAGGCAATATTTTCTAAAACGTAGAGAGGAAAATTCCAGTTTTTAAAATTAATAGATGGAGTCTTACAACTGTGCATGACAAATTATGCTCATATGTAACTGCTCCCAGGGTGACATTTGACTAATTATAATGGTTGTCTAAAAGGTTTAGGCATATTTTCAGCTAAAATCACTTGCTACAATAGGAGCTGAATATTTAGACATGCATAACTATTACTAAAGAGTTTGGATAAGAACGTAAAGTGATGTCTTTGAAGGAATCAGTTCATCTGGAACTGAGGTAATTAGCAAAGTGCTGCCTGCATGATTCTGAATGGTGCGACAGTGAAGTTTGGTAGTAGGAATAAGTGACCTCAGCCTCTGTTTGACATGTTAAAAAGCAACAGATTACACTCCGGAGTTCCTAAAACTGAATGAAGATTTGGCTCCTTGTGATAAGGAAACATGGACAGCACACCTGTGCCGAAAATGAGTCCCTCAATCCTGGTTTTTGCAGTTAAACAAATTATACTACAGCACACACAGGCATAAATCTAAATTAAATTTGTCTAGGGTACTCCCCATGAGGTCATCAATGGGGGGACTGCTGGAAGGGACTGTATAATGTGTTCTGAACCTGGAAAACATAACCAAACATTTATTCACTTGACAAATTTCATTAAGGCAAACAAAAAGCACTGTATTTGGAAGGGAAGGAAAGTGAGATAAATGACAGAAGGAGGCAGATGTTGCATGTGAGGAAATGAGAATACCCAAGGTGCTGCCTTATGGGATGTGAGGTTGCTAACAGGTTGTTTCTCATGTAATTGCTGCATCTGTAGCAGCCATAACTCTAGCTCTTTCCATCATTCACACTTTCAGTGCATATGTTTTCCAGCTGAGCTCTCCCAGCCTCAAGTTGGGATTTTGCAGTTGTAAGGGATTAGCCCTGTGATGGCCTAACTACCATTTAGGCTGCCGTTCCACGTCTTACTAAATGAAAAACCAAAGCCTGTATGATGCAATTACCACAGATGTTAGCAACAAAACCTTTACTGGCATTACCCAGTCTAAAATGGAAGCCGAGGATAAACCATTCAAACCGGTGTCACTTCTGTGCTAGTGTGTGGGATGACAAATACTCAAATGAGTTTACAGTTAAGACCCACCACTGTGTGTGCCACAATTGTGTGAGAGTGCCCATGTGATAGCCATTTTAAATGCATGTTTATTACTGACAATAGCAGAGAGAACAAATACTGTGCTTCTACACATACGTACCATTACTGAGATATGATTATAGTGGTGCAGAAGTCCTAAAAGCACACACAGTGAATCCAGTTAAACAAAATATTAAGTTTAAAATAATATTTTTTGTGTAACATTTAATTGTAGTTCATAACTCAAACATTTCTTTTGCTTGTTTTTTTTAATGGTTTTGCACAGTATTGAGAATTAAAACTGTCATTTAATTCACTTATTTTTATCTATAAATTAAATCCTAATATGCTATATTCAGTAACACTAACATCAAAACTACCGTCTTTAAATTGACTAAACTGAAACTCACACATACTTTCGGATACAATAATATCCCCAGGAACAGAACAAATAGATGCACATGCTTTTGCAGTGCTCTTTCCTTGAGGGATCTCATAACGAATGCAGAGACGAATAAACACTTCTCGCTTTCCATTCTCAGTCTACTTCATTTTTAGTTTTTTTAATATAATTCTTACTTTCATTTGTAATGCTATGCAATGTTACAATAATGACTTGTTTGAATTTTGAATTACAATTATAAATTACACACAAACAAACAAAAAAACAAAACAAAAAACAAGAGCATGTGAAGCTCTTGCAAGAGCTATTAATTCAAAAGTGAACTCAGAAGTCAGATGTTAATAAATGGCATGGCAATAAGTACTCAGTGGGTGCTCTGATGAACAGGGATCTTACAAAGTCTGAATCTGCACTACATATGGTTGAGGAACTGTATCAGGAGTTTCCATAAGACCTCAGAAAAAGAGTAGTTGATACACATCAGGGTGGAAAAGGTTACAAAACCATCGCTTTGAGTCCAACAGTTTGGACTCAAAACACATTCAGACAGATTGTGTACAAATGGAGCAAATTCAAGACTGTTGTTATGCTCCCCAGTGGTCGACAAACAACGAACACTCCAAGAGCAAGATGTGTGATAGTCTGCGAGGTCACAAAGGTATCCAGGATAACTTCTAAACAACTTAAGGCTTATTTCCATTGGCTAATGTTAATGTTCATGAGTCCAACATCAGAAGGACACTAAACAAAAGTGGTGCGCATGGCAGGGTTTCAAGGAATGCTCTCTAAAAAACACTGCTACCCTTTTTCCATTTTGTAAGGATCACACTGATAAGCCGGAATGCTATCAGAAAAATGTTTTGTTAATAGATAACATTTTGATCTTAATCATGAGCTTTATATCTGGAGAAAGTAAAACACTCCATTCCAGCATAAGAAACTTACTTATCTCATCTGTGAAACATGGTGGTGGTAGTATTGTTCAGGCCTGTTTTGCTCTTCATAGGCGTGATTGAACAAATTCTAAATTTGACTGCAAATTCTAAGGAAACTGTCAGAAATCTGTTTGTGAACAGAATCCCAAGGGATTGTGAATGGTGCTGTGAGATAGCAACCATAAGAGCACAAGCTGTTCTACTAAAGATTGGTTAAAAATGATGAATAAATTAATACTGGAACGGCTGACCTGAGGTCCTAATCCCAGTCCAACTGACATGATGGGGAAAAACCTGAAGGGAGCTGGTCACCTAAGAAAACCCACTAACATAACAGAGTTGCAATGATTTACACAAATATTAAGTGGCACTTTATCTATTCTACACTACATTTATGCTAATTTACATATATATATATATATATATATATATATATATATATATATATATATATATATATATATATATATATATATATATATATATATATATATATAGTTGCAGCTGCTTTCCAGATGGTGATTCACCTACTGACAAGCTTTGTTTGTCATAGTTCATCATTAATCCTCATTAAAGCCCATTCTTCCCCCCTCTTGAATCTCTTCTCAATTTTGCATGTGTTTTGGGTTGGGTTTAGTTGCTCTCCTGGTCCTTCTGCCTGACAGTAAATCAAATGAGGCAAAGTTTGCTCTCATCCCAGACAAACTAACCACACCTCAAACAACGCCGACTTTTACAGCCCTTTCAGGTCCTGTAAGGGACACGTCATTTTAAGAATTCCCACTTTCATCCAAAATGTGTAAACAGAAAACCGAATGGCTCATTCGAGAACCTCAGACGTGCACCAGGAGGAAAACAGGCCTTGATCCACCACTGATAGAAATGTGATTGTGGAGAGAAAAAGGGAAGGAATGAGCCATAATTGAGAGCCACTACATTATTACATTTTTCACCTCATGTAATTGAGTATATGACCTTTAATCTTCTAAGAAAGCTTTACACTAGAGTATTGAATTCAGCCACATGTTTATTAATGTTGTTATTTTGTTAAATGATTCGTTTTGGGTCACAAAGAGGATTCTCGCTCATCCCAATGGTACTTGATTGTGATCCTTGATTATGCATTCTAACTCATCCCACAGATACTTGACTCTGCTCCAGAGAATGCAGATTCAGTCCAACATTTGGGTCTTTATATCCCTCTAGTTGACATGTGGCATTAGGAAAAGTGATATTTTGTAGTGTATTATGGTGTTGCAGCTTGAGATTGCTTGTGTGCAAAATCACTACTCAAATTATTCTGAAGGCAGTGCTGCCTTTGAGCCAACAGGTGGGGAGAAATGTGATTAAGTATTATGCAATGATTTTTTAAAATACCACGAGCTTGAGTGCTACATTCCTGCTGAATTTATAAAACCTATAAACTACAGTTCAAACCAGCATCTCACTTGGCAATCCGTCCTGTGCCTAGATGTGTTTAGACCCCAAAGTCCAGTTTGTTTGACTAGTGTGAGTGCTCTGCTGAACCGTGCCTTAGCCTGCTTGAAGGAGGTGGACCTAGGTAGGATTCAGGGACCGGACACGACAGTGTAAGAGGACACCCTTACTACAGCACGGTATGTTTTAACTGGGCCAAGTGTGAATACACCTTGAGATTTGCCCCAGCCCCCACCATTGAACTTAACATCAATACACTATGTCCAAAACTTTCCACTGACATCCACTGAGCCAACCTTTGCTCTGAAATAAAGGTCCACTCTAGCCAACGCTTGACACAGAGAACAGTTGGGCAGTTGCTGTAGAGCATCCCATTTACATAGACATAAAGCATCAGAGCCGTGAAGCTATCTCTGGTTGGGGAATTACAATAGGACCGATTTATGTCCAGAACTTAGTGAATACCCTTTCTAATTACTGAATTCAGTGAGTTTAATGTGCAGCTATTGCTGACACAGGTGGTCAGTTACAGCCCCAACTTGCGTAACACATTGTATAATCATTATACAAAAACACTGACCATTATAATGAGACACTCTGGAGCATTTGCTCTTGACCATTTGAGCTTGCGGTCAACGTACCTAATGCCAAGCGTGGGGTGGAGGGGTAAAAGAGCCTCGCCAGCATTGGGCTGTGAATCAGTGGAACTGTGTTCTCTAGAAGGATGGCTCTCGATCCAAAACGTTTGATGTGAGCTCGGGTGGCATTTATGATCCAAAACTGAATATCTAATATGATATAATCTGCCCTCACTTATGGTAATGTGGCTGAATGAGATAAAATCTTTTTAGTCCTCAGTGTTAATTTAGTTAATGAATATTATAATGTAATATTACAATTTTTCACTTGTTTTTCTGCACCAATAATAGACAAGAACTAATTAAAAATATGTTTTGGACACTGATATTACATCAACTAATAGATACTAAAGTGAAACTCTGATAAATGACTCATATCTGATTTAAAACTGAAAAGCGAAAAAAAAATTGTATGTTTGTTGTTGTCAGGGCGATGAGAGGGAATAGTGAACAGGAGTCGACTCGCAACTAATCGATTCTTCGAACATCTGGGAGTTGAATCAACTGTTGGATTGTGATTCATAGAATTAAAACTCTTAGAGTCGACTCAGCCTCGGTTTACAAACACAACTTCTATGTTAAATAAATGCAAAATATATTTAGGAACAAAGTGGCCATTTCTTCCCAAAATTTGGATGTTTTTATATGTAACAATTTTTTAAATATTATTTAAATATACATAAAAATCTTCCCAAATCCTAAATCTTTAAAATTTCATGACTAAAATGAGACCTTTGTAATATAACTGGACTAAAACTAGACAAAAATGAGTTTTGTTTTCGTCGACTAAAAACTAAAAGTAATTAAATGACCGTTACAACTTTTAGTCTAAAGACTAAAAATAGACCAAAATTCAGCTGCCAGTATAAACAGTTAGTCACGTAGTCTTCTAAAAACAGAGTAAAAATGAAAAACATATATAACATTTAAACAATAACATTAACACAAATGCAGAATTTAAAAGCTGATACCACTGTGATTGAGCTCATGCAAGAACAGTTACTTGTTTATTTGACCTCTGCTAAGAGCCCCCAAACATTACGTCATCTGTCAGCAACGACAACAAGATCTTACTGGAGAATGAAAGGCGCTGAGAGTCACTGAGCAATCCTGGCTTTTCCTGGCCAGCATGTTCAAGACTTTTAGACACTAATACGCCCGACACGGTCATGCAGGGTTCCTGTAACTTCGACAGCTGTTGTACTTAAAGCAGATGAAATACAGACGCATGATTTCTCCCAGCCTGACAAACAATTGAATTTGATGCGCTGTATCACATTGTTCTCGAAGGCCTCGTTTCCAAAGGGTCCTTCCTGGCCTTATCCAACACAACATTAAAACGTCAGCTTTTGCGAGATGTTGAACTTCACAAGTAAATGATTGCTTCAACGGAACATCTTGTTATGAATTGATATATTGGTTACAAAACGACAGTATGCGGACACCCTTTCAACTGCACTCTCCTGCCTTGACAGATACGATCGCTTTGAGGTACATTAAACATGAAAGCTCCAAGGCTCTCCAAACAACTCCTATGGCATGACTGCATTGTCTTTTGCTAAAGGCATTAAGAGTGATTTATGTTGCCTGGGGACATCATCTTTTTCCTGCAGACCGTTTCTTAGAAAGCGATTGCGAAATCAAGAGCGACAGACCTTCATCTCTGGAAGCATATGAGCTACACTATATGCTCAAAGTTTGTAGACACTGGCTCAACCAATGTTTCTTCTGAAATAAAGGGTATTAACAGTGAGTTTGTTCCCCTTTGCTGTAACAACAGTCTGAGCTTTTCTAGTAAAGCTTTAACACACATATTTGGAACATTGCTATGTTGATTTAACTGATTTCAACCATGTAAACATTAGTAAGGTGAGCTATTGAGGTCTGATGGTTAGTTCTGGACTACAAACATCATTGCAGGTCATCCCAAAGGCATTGTATTGATCAACCTAGAAAAAACATCTTGTTGCTGGGAGGCTTCATACCTCTCTAGCTAAAGCTTGGCATTATGCATGGAGACCTTGGGGTGCTCCAGCTGTGTGAATGGCCATGCCAGCAATGGGTGCACCCTGAAGTAGCTGAATACACTCATTATAAAGGGTGTCTACAAAGGTTTGCCAATTGCAAATTCATAAGCCTTCCAAATCCAAAAGAAATATCGGTGGCAAGGTCAAGATGACGTATGGTCTTGTGAAGAGGGGTGCCATTGAAACAAGGGTGTTGGGAGTTATTTGAGTGGGGTTTTTGCTTGGATTAGAATGTAATGTGTACAATAATCAACACATTTGGAGCTGGTATGAAAACAGAGCTGTTGTGAAGGCCAAAGAGGGGAGAAAAGGAAGGAGAGTCAGAAGGCGTCTGTTAAAAGCCCGTGGCCACAGGGTCAGTCTGGGGCTCTGGGGTACGCTCCGTACATATGAACCAAATTAATTTTCATCATTATTTTGAAAATCATTTTTCCATCACCACTTTTTGCAAAAAAAAGTTTAAGACAAAGTTTTTGCGATTCTAGTTTTCGATTCTAGTTTTTTAATTTGCAAAATATTGGTTGATGGAAATCCCACTATAGACGGTGTGTAGAATCTAAATTGCCCTTTTCTCTTTCTTCTAGCAGGGGCAGAACAAAGGGTCAGAATTAGCGTAAATTTGCGAATACAGACTTTGCCGAGCGCCTGGATGATATCCTTTCTAAATAAATAAATCCAAGTTAACCACATAATCTTCCTCACCAGCATCAAATGTTCATGTAATATGTATTCAATCCTGCTGTATTGATGGAGGCACAAGTTCAAAAGGAGGTTGATATGAAAAGTCAGGCGAGAAGTGTGAATGTAATCAGTGTCCTAGAGTCATGATCCCGACCCATGACAATAACCATGCTCTGCCCTTGATTCTCTGGCCTTTTCTCACAGCACCTTGGCCCCTGGAGTAGCTCTGGTCAGCATTCCAAATGAGTGCGGTGGTCTTGCGTAATTCCAGTTGGCCATCCGATAGGCGGCTTGGGTCAGGTTCCAGTGTTTTGCGGCCCCGTTCGGCGAAAAAGACCTCATCTATCACACTGCTGACAGCATACTACCTCCTCCCTTCTTCCTTCCATCCCACTCTCACTTTTTACTCTCACACCCACCCCTCCATTCCTCCATCTCTCGTCTCTTCCTGTGTGCAAACAGGCCAGTGCACTGTGCAGATGGGAAGTGCACTTGTTGTGTTCCCCTTTGGCCGCCCTTAGGCCCCTGTAGATGTGTTGCGTGGTGACCCGACAAAGAGCCCCGTCTGGCCCAGGCCACTGCAGACTCGCACCTGTCCATTTCTCACAGCTGTATCCTTCACACGGGGTACTGCATTCTACACCACTGTTCATGTCCATTTAGTGTGAGGGGAAAAGCCTGTTAAATCCGTTTCGGAGAAAATATGACATAATGGGATTTGGACTTTCAAACAGTGAAAAGAATTCTTACGTGAAGATTTGAATATTTTGCCAATGTTTGTTCTGTGAAGTGATTTTTCAAGTATCACATAATGCAGATATTTTTCTCATGAAATATTATGTAGTATGGGAGGCATGGTGTCGCAGCAGGTAGCATTGCAGTCACACAGCTCCAGGGGCCTGAAGGTTGCGGGTTCAAGTCTGGGTGACTGTCTGTGAGGAGTTTGGTGTGTTCTCCCTGTGTCTGCGTGGGTTTCCTCCGGGTGCTCCGGTTTCCTCCCACAGTCCAAAAGCACACGTTGGTAAGTGGATTGGTGACTCAAAAGTGTCCGTAGGTGTGAGTGAATGTGTGAGTGAGTGTCGCCCTGAGTAGGACTGGCGCCCCCTCCAGGGTGTATTCCTGCCTTGTGCCCAGTGATTCCAGGTAGGCTCTGGACCCACCGCAACCCTGAAATTGATAAGAGGTTAAAGACAATGAATGAATGAATGAATGAATGAATGAATGAATTAATTAATTAATATTATGTAACACTGACTTCATGTTCAGCAGACTTTTTTTTTTTCTTACAAAAAGTACATGCATCTTGTTCAAGTGGAACGTCACCAATCATACAAAATGTCCCTAAAGATGTAGTGAAGTCAGTGTCAGAGTGGTCTGTTGTGTTTTTTTTCTTTCAGTGGTGATGCTGGTAGGAAGGGGATACAACTCAATTATTGCCCTTTAATTTGCTGTCCGAAACGGCCAATAATCCTGTCTTCAGAGCATTTACAGAGTATATTACACAGTCCAATCATAATATTATGAGTATTTCTATACTCACTGTACATTCTCTTAGCTCTACTGATCATACAGGTCACTTTGTAGTCAACCTGTTGCTCTGCATACTTCATTATACCCTTTTACCTTATTCTTCGATGATCAGGTAACCCAACAAAAGCAATACAGAGCAGTGTCAGTGCTGCAGTAACACTGACGTGGTGGTGGTGTATAAGTTTGTGTTGTGCTGGTGGACTGGATCAGACACATTTCTTCTTTGTTTCCACCATAAATGCACTTTTTGGGTTCAGTCTTAAACATCCATCCATCCATCCATGATCTGTAGCCGCTTATCCAATTCTAGGGTCGCGGGGGGTCCAGAGCCTACCTGGAATCATTGGGTGCAAGGCGGGGAAAACACCCTGAAGGGGGCGCCAGTCCTTCACAGGGCAACACAGACACACACACATTCACTCACACACTCACACCTACGGACACTTTTGAGTCACCAATCCACCTACCAACATGTGCTTTTGGACTGTGGGAGGAAACCGGAGCACCCGGAGGAAACCCACACGACACGGGGCGAACACACCACACTCCTCACAGTCACAGTGCATTACACTTTAGGCTTTCTATCACCACCCCTGACTAGAAGTTACTCTAGAATGAAGAACTTCACATGAAACCATCAGCTATGTGAAAAATCAGCAACATTCCCCTTTAAGCTTTATATTTTACACTTAGATAGGCCCAAACTGAGATACACTACATGGCCTAACGTTTGTGGACACCAGCTTACCCAGTGTTTCTTTTGAAAACACATATTAACATAGAATTTGTTCCACCTTTGCTACAAAAACATTTCTAGGACGACTAGGATGTATGATTAGTTCTGGATTCTCAAACCGCCAAAACTCCAGTTCACTACAAAGTGCTCCATCATTCCAGAAAACTCATTTCCACTGCTTCAGTGTCTCATGCGGTTATTCCAGAGCATCCCATTCTATTTGTGAGCAATGGAAGCGCCTTAAAATGATGGAAATCATTCATTAGAAGATGTGTCTACAAGTAGCACAAGTATATAAACTTTGAATTTTGAAGATGATGCTCCTTAAAACATCTTTGACAGTTTATTTAGTGTGTTTCAGTGAGATCTGTTAACAAGTGTGTAGCAAGCCTGACAGGTCAACAAGCTGAAAGAACCCCCAGTGTCTACAGCGTGCCTTTAAACTGTACTGACATCTTAATGTTTGCACCTCTCTTTCCTCAGCGTCCCAGGAGATAGGGAGTCCTGCTTTCCCTGACATCACCCCGAAAGATTAATGTCTTTGTAGCCTGAGGAAGAAACACAGCTGTACTGAACAAGATTGCTACATGAGTGGCTTTGCCAAAGCAAACTCGCAAGAGATGTATGTTAGCACTTTATTTGAAGGGTAATGGCATAAGCACTTTGTTCAACTATACCCAGAACGCCGCAGAAAAGAACAAAATACATACTTGACATGATGACTAGGAAGGTTTACACTTTCAAATCTGGGATAAACTTACAAAATATGGAATCAATTATAATTAAAGCAACTACCACCAATTTTCTAGATATTAAGGTCACCATGCTCAGAATCCCAAACAGTACTTGACTGTGGAGCTGCGGAACTGTGTGGCCTGGAGTAATGGTGCAATAGAGTTGCGTATGTGATGTAGAAGGACTTGTCCAACATCAATGTATGACCTCACTAATATTCAGTCAAATCCTGAATGTAATGTTGCAATATTGAGTGTAATGCCTTAGCAGAAGCTGTTACTGCAGCAAATGGAGCAGCAAACTCCATGATGTTCCCTTTATTTGGCAGCAAAGTTATCTGTCATTAGAATTTAAATTATTTTAAAAAGATAAAACACTTTAGAACAAGCAATAGGTCTTTGAATATGTTAATATATTCCTATATGTTACTATAGTGTACTAAGTTCATTGACACTCATGGCCCTATAAAAACACTCTAGTGGTGCTTTTCCACTGCATGGACCCAATTGTACTCAATTCATTTCAGCTCAGCTCTAGTACTTGGTCCATGGAACCGGCTACATTTTTAGTCCTTATGCCTGGTACGAAGCGAGCCAAGTAGGGACTAAACATGGCGTGTAAACCTTGCAGAGCTCTGACTGGCCAGAGAGACTTGTTTACACTGCAAAATGCAGACCTCTAGCACAAACTAGCCACTTGTATAATCTTCAGGTTACTGTAGCTATCACATCTGCTTGTATCCAACTCACAACAGAAGCTCGTAAACTTACTCCGTGGTCTTTTGAAGATGTTCAAACACTCACGGGATCAATGTTAGATGAAGAAGTCCAGCAAGAGCTGCACATGAAACCGGGAAATCTCGGTTGATCTGTGAAAACTTGGGAGCAGAGCCAACAAACCTAAACAACCAAAGGAACGGAAATATACAATGTGTAAACAACACATAACTTTACCCCAGCCATTGTTGGGGTTTTTAAAGCTAGTGGTTGGTATTAGAGATGGGATTTTGCGATGTCACTGCCTACATTTTGTGGGGGAGCTGTGTTTGTGTAAAAGCAATCAGAAAAAAGGAAATTCCTGCACATTTGAGTTATGACTGCTGCCTCTGAACGAGCTACGGGATGTTATACAATAAAGACAAAGTGAAATAGCACATCATTGCTGCCTCTGAGTCAGCAGAGCATTTTTGTATGCCATTTAGCAGTTTCTTCAGGAGCAATGATCATAGATCAAATGTGTAAAATGTGCTTGTATAGAATCTGCCTCAGATGCAGCAGAACCTTATTGCAGAATGTCAGAAGCAGCAGTCATAACTCAAATGTACAGGAAAGTACTTCTTCAGTATCTGCCTCAGAGGCAGCAGAGCATTATAACATTCTGCAGCTTCCTCAGAGGCAGTTAAGTGACCCTCCATTCACGCAAAACAAAACACTGGAATTTTATGCGGTAGCTGGAACTGATTCTAAATCCAGGAGACTGCTAAATGCATGAAATAAACACAGACTGAAAGTGATACAAAACTAAACAACCAGAGATACAAATGAGTTTCTGTGGTAATTCAAACAGTGAATAATACAGCTACCTACAAACAATAGTCATTTTTCCCCCTCAAACATACCGTTCCATCTTAAAAGATGCAGAGTTTCAGAACGTAAACAAACCAGAGAGCAGAATTTCCCCACCATTGTAGACGTTCCCTTTAACAGAACGTACTGTGTTCGTTGGCTGGACGTCAGAACATTAGAATGATGTTAGCCTGGCAGCTATGCCATGTGACCACACTCTGCTTTTCAATTTCAAACAAACATTCTCCATATTAGGTGCAAGCCAATGTTTGATATTGATTTTTAATATGGGGGTCCTGGCAATTTATACCATGGAATGATGTGCCATGCAAAACATTATTTCCCTCTTATACTCAGACCTGTCCAAGCTTTGGGGGGTGAGCTTTTCACCAGCTCCAGCTGAAACAGAGAAAGGTGAAAAAGTTTCATAAAAATGAAGCCCCAAAAAACAAGCCATAATAAATAGCATATAAATCAGGGCATGCTGGTAAGCCACAACAAATACAAACACAAAGCAGGAATTTCTGCTGGAATATACAGCCTTGTCCAAGCCTAATTACTTTTATTAGACAATACATACCTTAAATTATATGCTCTAATGTTCAAGGTTTGACATCTGAAGCTTACTGTGCAAACATTCAATAAATAACCAAACCTCTGTGTCAGCTTCTCTTTGCCTAAATCATCAACTTTTAGCATAAACTCAATCATGGTCAGTCTAAGGAAAATTGGTTTCCATCTGTGTTTCTCTATCCATATCCAGTATCACACATGTTGTTGTTGTTTTTTCTCTGCTATTGAATCCTGTAGCGTGTTCACTGGCAGGTAAATATATCCCAGTGTCTTTCTGGTGATATTTATGGCATTATTTTCCACAGTCAGTGCTGCCATGCCAAGAAAAATCTGTTTGGATTTCTTGGATTTCCCTATCCGTAAAATCCATCAGAAAAAACAAGGGAGGGGGGTTGGGGGAT
Organism: Hoplias malabaricus; assembly: GCF_029633855.1. Lineage (NCBI taxonomy): Eukaryota > Metazoa > Chordata > Actinopteri > Characiformes > Erythrinidae > Hoplias > Hoplias malabaricus. The sequence goes on along the minus strand of NC_089802.1, from coordinate 68,917,276 downwards.
GGGGTTAGAACGGAAGCATGTTTACTGCCTCACATTTTGCCCAAGATACAACATTTTAGACTGAATAACAGCTTAAGAGATGTTGGGGAAACTGTTTTGAATATACAGCACTAGTCAGAGGTTTGAACACAAATAACACAGAATTTACTTCACGCTTGCTTCAGATATACATTAGAACCTGTCCAACCTTCCACTGTGTCAATACTAGGGGTCTGAAAGGACATATATGTATAAATAGACAAAAAATGCACTGGAAAATTGAAACTGTACAACTAGCATTAATGTTTTAGGCACTGGGGTTACTACGATCAGGAAAAGTAGAAAACGCAATCAATTTCTGAGACTAAACCATGAAAGAAGGACAAAATATCTCAGTATATTTCTTAAAAAACCTTGTGTCATTAACTGTTAAATGTATCCTCTGATACAGAGAGCTTTGAGGTAAAAGTGTAGTCTCTGGCTTTTAAACAGTACTAAATTAAATGACATTAAAATGCCCCTCAAAAACAACTGAGGAATGAGGGTGGAATTTGCTGAAGCTCATTTTGGTTGGGGCTTGTTTTAAACTTTTTTTTTCCTTTGTGTAAATAATCTGACCCATTATTACAAGTGTTAAATAAGTCCTGCTAGAATGAGGGCACTGATACATGAACTCAACTGAAGCACTGGAAGGAAAGGAAGAGCATGAGGGGGCCTGAAGGGTGTTAAATTTGGGATGGGGCTTGGTATCTGGGAGGGGTAAGTCACCTCATAAAGTTAATGGCCTTTATTAGAAAATTAGATCATTCCCCGTGGACACACGTTATTGCTTATGCTGTCCAGATGGTGGCTAATGGTCTGCACCTGGCTTTTCGCTTGCACGGCCAAATGACCCAACTCCGCCAAGATCACACTGAGACCGCATTTGTCCGTATCAAAAGGGCAAGAGAGCCAGGCCACCATCAGGTCAGCTTTTGGAACACTCCAGTTCAGTCATTCTTCTTTGTGAAATAGGCAGGAAAGAATAGTGCTGGTGCAGAACATGGCAAACCTTCTCATAAAATGCCCAGTTCACTTAGGGATGTTTTTAATCATAGTCTGTATTGCCAGTGAAAACTTTTGCTGTCCTTTCCTTTAAATGGCCAAAATAATTATTGATGGATAGACAGATAAATAGATAGACAGACAAAGGAATATCACCCATATCTGTAAAACATGTACAAAAGCATTCATTCATTCATACACTATCTGTAACCGCTTATCCAATTCAGGGTCGCGGTGGGTCCAGAGCCTACCTGGTATCATTGGGCGCAAGGCGGGAATACACCCTTCACAGGACGACACACACAAACAGACACATTCACACCTACGGACACATTTTTTTTTTTGAGTCACCAATCCACCTACCAATGTGTGTTTTTGGACGGTGGGAGGAAACCGGAGCACCCGGAGGAAACCCACACGGACACGGGGAGAACACACCAATTCCTCACAGACAGTCACCCGGAGTGGGAAACGAACCCACAACCTCCAGGCCCCTGGAGCTGTGTGACTGCGACACTACCTGCTGCGCCACCGTGCCGCCCTGTACAAAAGCAATTCATGTATAATTGACATTTATTTTATGATTATGTAGGCCCAATCCCATTTCCTATTACTACCCACACTACTCATTTTCAAGTGTACTCTTGCTGATCCTAACTTAAAAGATGTGGTGGATAAAATCGTCCCCTGTGGAGTGGGACAACCCTTCAAGAGCCTGATAGGTCATCACCAGCTCTGCCAGTCTGCAGTGATATCAGAGGCATGGTACAATGCTGCCTTCAGAACAGTTCAACAATCATGTCATTACCCACTCCTAACTCTTCTGTGACATGAAGCAAAATTCAGCTTCTTACTTGTCACATTTTCTTTCAGGACTTCCAGTTCCAATTAAAATGCGGCAGTAGCAACAGGCACCAGAATGTAATTGCTTCCCCATTTAAGGTGGAATAGGAAATTTACTCACTAAATTGGTGCAGGGCAACTGTATCCATCTGCCATTAAATGCACTTCTGTTTTTCCACTGTTGTATGCAGGAGACCCACAACAGCAAGAACCTTACCAAGAGTCATTAATTCTGCTACAATCTCCAGAGATTCCAGCTTGACTCCTCTAACCAAGCCAGCCTTCCTGAATGAAAACTCCTTGAATAAATTCTTCTTCAACTGGAAAGATAATTATGGCCATTTTTACCTTCTTTGTGAAGCTTAAAATCCACCAAAACTTGGGTGGGCTGATTTATTCTGTAATTTCTTTCTTAATGAAGACCAAGCAGCATGCTCTCGTGAAAAACGATGCAGCAGAATTCGTGGAGAGCATGTCTGCTTCAGTGTGGGACCTTAAAATTCCAAGTTTTTCAAAGAATAAAAAAAAAAAAAGCCAAATCTATCCAGACCATTTGCACATCCTCTGGATGTAATAATACCGCCTCACGCTTCACTCCAACACAAACAGGCCCCTGCCGAGATCCCTATCAAAGGCCCAAAATGTCCACCACACACCTAATGTGTCAGGTTTCAGCGTGCAGGCTAATGGAAGGGAACGGTGAAAACAAACGGAACTATTAATTAAGGAGGTGTTCGATACCAACCATAATAATAATATCCACCCAGCACACAGTACATGACTGTTAAAGTATAGCACGGGTGGTTTGGTCATCTCCACCCGTGTGGTTCTGAGGCAGAGAATAAAAATTTAGATGTAGGTCGGTAGAACATGATCATTTTATTCAATATTTATCTGTGCCTGTTCCTCACCTAAAATATTTGCACTCTTGGAAGGCCTCATGAATGATTGTGTGTCAAAGAACCGAATGAATGTGTATTGGACCTAAAGCCGTAAAGAATACTGTTTGATTTTGGCCTTGTTTTAAGCTCCATTTGGTAGTCGCTGATTAAACTATAGGTTTGGGCAAAATTTCGACTTCATCAGTTGTCGTCTGATATGCGGCGTGAGGTGAAGCGTTCTTTTAACTGTATGGGTGGATTTATTGATATGAAAACCTCAGAACCAGCTATGCGGCATAAAATTCGCAATCGCAATAACACAGCAAGTTCACAATGGTTTTGAAAAATGCAAAACACTATCAAAATGTGGAGTTGCTCTTGTTTCCTTTGTAAAATGGACAAACCACTGTCCACATTGTTTTTGGGGGTCAGGGGGTGTGATTTCAGTGCACAGTACTCAGTCAGCAAAGCTATACCCAGCTCAACCATAATATTTTGACCACCTCCTTGTTTCTACACTGACTGCCCAATCTCTCAGCTTCATTGACCATACAGGAGCACTTCATAATTCTACAGTTTTACAGGGTGTAGTCCGTCTCTAGTTCTGCTTTCATTGTTTACCAACTTTCAGCCTTTTCCTCAATGCTCAGGACCCCCACAGAGCAGGTATGGTTTGGGTGGTGGAACCAATGAGGTAGGTGTGTCTAACACAGTGGAGAGTAAGTGTTTGTAAAGTCAAGCAGCATTGCTGTGTCTGATCCACTCATATCAGCACAACACACACTAACACACCACCACCACAGTGTGACAGTCAGTGTCACTGCAGCGCTGAGAATGGTTCACCACCCAAATCCCAAACTGTACCTGCTGTACGGGTGTCCTGTGCCAGACTATTAAAGAACAGGGTGAAAGGGGGCAAACAAACTATGCACAGCTACAGATGTATGGTCAATGCAGTTAACTGGCCCTTCTAAAGCACTTCAGACAGTGAGGAACTGTTTTAAAGGTTCCTAAATGGTTCCTAACTTGGGTGAAGGTTAAAGCTCTGATGCAATCGTTAGATGTAGTTACTTAAATTTAAAATGATCTTTACTCTTACACATCTCCTGCATTTGTAGCTGCTACTTTCCCTGGTGGTTTAGGAGTTTATCCACTATCGGCTGACATCTGGCCAAGAGTTTCCATCCACATAGTGGAGTTTGACTGGGCCACAGTTATGGCGCTGATTAGGCCCAGTCAGGGTCCTTTCTTACCATGGTTGCTGTGTTTAACTGGGCCAATAGCCAAGGACATATTCAATGCTGTTTTTCTCTTGGCTCAGAAAAGAGGGCTTTTTTTACAGCAGCTGAGGATATGATAGCCCCAACCTGGGGACTTACCTAATGAAGGGGCAGAGCTGACAGCCTTGAACTGGGGACTTCCTCACTGCAGCCGAGGAGCCGATGGCTCCTGTAGCCTGCCGAACCAGCAGAACGTAAACTGCCACTATATTCAAAATCAGTAAAAACAGTAACAACACAGAGTGACAACCTTTCAACATCCTGTAACTTTAGGTTATAACTTACATTTTACACATAACCTACAGTAGGGGCAAGTCCTGCAGTAAGAACCTTGTTTTAATGCTATCTCACACATACTCTCTGTCTCTCTGTCCTCCGTTTACTCTCTGGAACATGTTTGTGTGTGTTATTCACAGCTTAGATTGAAAACAATGTTAATTTCTCTTGAATTCAAATAGTGATTAATAGAATACCTGCAGCTTTGCTAACATTACCGTCCATTCATTTATACAATGCCCTTAAAATATGTACGAGAACCTCAGTTTAAACATCCAAGCATCAGGAGAAGAGAATTAACACAAATACCACCACTTTATTGTAAAACACACTCTTTTTTTTTTTAATAATTACGTTGGAAACATAACTGATTGGCTGCAGAGAGTGAAGAAATTATTCTGGGCATCAATGTTCTGACCTAACCATCACTTATGCACTTGTTTAAGTGTCTGTATTGCAACTGAAACTGTGTCCCTAGTTTTAACGGGTGAGCTTTCTTACAACTTACAATCAAACTTATGTTTAGCTGGTGCAACAGGCTATAGGCCCAAATGGGGCACATCTGCATGTCTCCTAAAGCCCACATGTGGCCTTGGGCTTCAGCGTGAGTCTGGGTGCCTCAACTCTGCTACAGGCCCATCTTATAAAGGGCCAGATGCAGGTGTGTTGTGGAAAAAATCTGAGCCAAATGTCCAGCTCACACAACACTTGCAGCAAACCGAGTCAAAAGTGAGACCGATTTAGCCTAAATGTGACTGCTGTCTGGGTACTGTGCTCTCATGAAGTCGTTTTTACAGATGGCTGCTATAATGGCCAATGCATAGAATGTCAATTGAGAGCCCATACTTAAACTTTTAAATAATATTACAAAACATTTTTTAAATGTATCAAAATTTTATCTCACATTATCATTTCTAACTGATTTCAAAGTCATGTAGCACATTTTGTTAACACTAATTAATCATTTTACCAAATTTGGCCGCAACATCCCCCTCATAATTCTTTCTTTTTCACAGTCTAGTTACGTATTAGCGACTTTATCTAGCGATGTTAAGTGTCGCTACTATTGAATTCAGAAGGTAGATTACATATTTAATTTGTGTTCACTCTCTCTCTCTCACACAATCACAGCTCCTATTTAGTCTCCTACCTCACTTAATTCCGCCAGTATTGAGCCATGAGTTGCACTGTAACTTCAATTTTCTACATTAAAGCTTGGGTGTCTCCACAAACAAAGTTCTCCCTGAAACTTTAACTCAAAACTACACTGAGATATTATAATAAAGTAAAAAGAATGGTTTCTTCAAGCCAGTTTGTCTACAAATCTCACTACTAAAAATACAAGGAAGTACTAGCATTTTATCTTCATTGCCGTGATTACATTTTTCAATCAATAGACACTATTAATAAAAAGAACTCCATTGTGTTGATCTCACATTGAGTTGTTAATTTTACATGTAAATATATATTATTTAAAGCAAAAAGTCTTTGTGAAGAAGAGGAAATGCGATTAATCGGGTTTAATTTCAACAAATCCAGCTACAAATCAACAGCGCTAAATATCCTAGCCCTAATTAAAACAAGCATTCACAAAAAAGAAAAGAACCAAAAGTCTAAGTATGTTTTAACCATGTTCTCTGCTAGTGAGAAAAGTGCTGTGGCACTACTGGACGTTCTGGATGCTGCCTAAACAAACTTTGAAGTCCTGTGTACAGTCTGTGCGAGCTGATGTAAAGAACGGGGTACTTCTGACCTACCTTTTACCGACACACAAACAGCATTTCCATGGTAATACAGAACAAACAGCACAAATCTAAAATGGAGCATAACCTGTCCATTCGCAGCGCAACCTGAGCCTGCGGCAGCGGTGCCAGATCATGCAGGAAGAAGCCAGGAAATACACACTTCATAACACACTTTAGATTCCACACATGCCTGTCCTGTCAAATGCTGTTAATTGATGGACACTGGAATACCAGGTTGAAGCTGTCAGTCGTGCGTACACCCTGCTTTCAACTTACTCGGGAAGAATTGGAGAGTATATGTGGAGAAAGTGAGGTGCTATTTTGAGACGAAACAAGAAACGAGGCCTTGGCAGTCTACACCAGGATGGATGGATTTTTCTGAGAAGTGGTGGATGTTTTTAATTTTGTTATGGAAACTAATGGGTCTCACAGATGCTTTTGTTGACAGCTAAAGCTCTGTCCAAACCTCACGTTCTTTCTTGAGTGTTCAGGTAACTCTGCTTCAGCATTTGTCAAAGTAATGCTTGAATATGCTGATATAAATCAGACTTTTCAGCATTCCTGCAGTATGCAGGATTAGTTAGCACACTGACTGGTTACCAGACTTAAACAAATAAGCCTAGTTCAGGCTTGGGCATTTCTGTCTGCTAGCACACATCCTCATTCACTGATTTAGAACCGCAGTAAAGTAAGGGCTGTGGAGCTCATCACTGTAGATATGTCTGGGGGCTTTTTGGTCACTGCTTTTGTTTAGTCCTGTGGGTTTGGGGCATTTTTTTTCCCACCAGCCAACTCACTCCTGGCTGACTCTGAAGCCGTATATATATTTATGTGTGTGTGTGTTTAAATCTCTTTGCAGGGACAGATCATGGTCTCCCTTGGGATCTAGCCAAACAGGTATTTGGAGCCCTTCTATGCTCTGTAAAAGATAAAGACCTAAAAAAACAACCATTAAAAATGTTTACACTTGCTTTAAGAAAGATCTTATATAAACAAATAAAAATATGATTAAAAAAGATCAATACATGTGACACAGTCCTGCCCATTTTGGTGTTAAGTCCCCTGACAGTCAGAAGCACTATCTGCAAGAAATCCTAGAAAGTCAGAGTTCCCTAGCAGTCTGCAGCCTCTGGCAGTCGGAAATCTCTGATACTCAGAGGCCTCCTGCAGTTCTTAGTTGGAGGTCCCTAGCAGTCAGAAACCTCTGGCAGTCAGGGATCCCTGGTAGTTAGATACCTCTGGGCAATGGCCTTACGGGCCACAAATCCATCTCTGTCTGTTTGTGAGGGTCAGATATCCTCATAATTGTGGGAAAATGTGAAAATTTGGATGTTCTGACATATGACATGAGTTTGCTAATCACTGAATTTATGAGGAAAAAACTTACATTTGAAGAACTGAAGGGTCAGAACATTGCTGGTGTATTATGCTTAAAGTTAAAGAGCAGAATTTGTTTATGGGAACACACTGCTAAACCAAAAACTCCCCCAAAAAAATTCTCATATTATCAACCACTCTATTATTATTATTTGTGAGAAAAGGATGAGAGAGAGAGAGAGAGAGACTGAGAGAGAGAGAGAGAGAGAGAGAGAGAGAGAGAGAGAGAGAGAGAGAGAGAGATACTGTTAGAGCAGGACCCCTGAGAGGGACCAGCAGGCAGGGTGTGGGAACTTGGCAGGAGAGTCCTATAACCCCCTCCAAACCCCCCCAACCACCAGCCTATAAAAGCACTGAAATAACACTTGAAGGCAAACAAAGCCATGAAATACAAAATGAACTGGTGCATTCTTTTTCAGGCTTGTGAGTGTCAAGACAAAACATTTTCTGTGCGCATAAAGTCATGAATCCCAGCTTAACTGAGGTCAGTCATTCCTGATGTGCGTAGAATGGTATATATGTTCGGCCATACACCCATCTTGCCTCCGCATCTGTGCTCCTTTTCCCACATACAGTAGGTGAAGGGTCATTCTTCGCAGATGGCTAAAGTATCAGGAGAGCGGCGGACAGCTGTGTTTATGCACGGAGGAAAGGGACTGGAAAATAATTGCCTTTCATTGCTGACACCATGCCTCCGTTTCACCCTTCCATTTGCCATGCCCAACTAAATCCTAGCTATATTTAGTTGCACGGACTGTATATTTGTGTATCCTTACAGAGTGCTTACAATGTCCTTTGGAAAATAGCCTCTCCTTGTCTAACGGTGTGTTTATGTAACAGAGGTTAATGGTTCTCCGGGTGCACAGAGGACAGAACCAGCCACTGTCACTGATTAATAGAAAGATGTTAAACCTGTAGTGTAACAGCGAAGGAAGAAGATGGCTTTGTGCAGGGTGAATTACCAAAAAGAAAAAAAAAGTTCTGCGTCAGCTGCATAGATTTATGACGTGTTTATAGGTGAACGCACATTAAATCACATTACATCAGCATGTCTCCTCTGATTCATGGGCCCTTTGTTTCTCTTCAAGTCAACTCCATTGTGTCTCTTTTCTTTCTTTATCTTCCAAATCTTCATCTTCATCTCCTCATATTCTAACAATCAACATTTTGGAATCAGTTGCCCAATGAATCATTTTGGTGCTTTTATACACCAAAGTAAATTATACAGTTAGAAAGAGTATGAACTGGATGTTGGAACATGTCTGAGAGTATTTGACAGCATTCAGCCAAGACCATCCCTCCATTGCTCTCAGTCTAAAGCTGTATTATATGCACAAATCTATCATAAAAATTAAAATGACCTCACTGTATCAACACTCATTGTCCAATTAATCAGCTACTCTTTCCATATGGGTGCACTCTGTATTTCTGCAATTACAGACTAGTCCCTCTGTCATTCTGCATACATCGTAAGCCCTTAAAGAACAGGACTTCTATAGACCTCCAGAACAGGTAGTGTTTAGATGATGGATCATTCTCAGCACTGTAACACTTTTAAAACACTGTAGATGCTGCCCACATGTTGGTAGAATATTCTCAGTCCAGTAAGTAAACCGAGTGGTGTAAATACTCCAGCAGCACTGCTGTGTCTGATCCACATTACCAAGGGTGGCCAGCTGACCAGATTTAAAAGTCCACCTTTTGAGATTAAACTAATTAAACATTTCACTTTGAACTTGTTTTATAACTTGTTTTGGCTAGAGATGCATTAATACTCTATTTGCCAGATACCGTGTTCATTTACTTGTATTTTTAATCCCAAACAAGACTCCGATACCAACATCTGATAGCTTGTGCCAAAATTATTTCACAATAAGTGAAGGCAACCCAAGCAAAGCAGACTGGAGGGAGAACCCGAGAGCAGTGAGTATGCTGCAATGTTTTGACTGTCCTCGAACAAGGTGGGTTTTTCTTCACTCAAAGTGTATTTTCCTCCCAGGAAACGTTTTCTCACTTGCAAGAGCACTGTTCATTGCTTGACGTGTTTTTTCCTCACACTAATTTATTCCCTCGGATTGTGAATTTTGAATCGGATCCGATGCTGTAGATCAGGCTGCTGCTCTTAAATAAACACTGCCAATAAATAAACACTCCCAAGTGCAGAACTTCCCAGCCGTTATCATATAACGCACACTGTTTTACCAAAGATGCTCAATGTAAATGCATATCAAGAGCTTGTTGCAGCTCATATTTCTAATTCATAGATAGATACTTTATTGATCTAATTATTGGTGCTGCACCGTTCCAGAAATGAACAATAAAGTTAAACAAAAATATTTGAATTAATAATTACACTATTACACAATGCTCCTGATTGCTTAATTCTAAGTAAGTATCAGTATTGGCAAGTACAAAAAACACACATACTTCATACTCAATTGGAAAAAAATGGTACTTATGCATCCCTAGTTTTGTCTCCTGCAAATATCATAAGTAACACATTGTATTTAACTGATTCAACAGCAGTTTCCAAGCTGATAAACACAGACAGCACATTTCTGTTTCTACAGGGTGAATAAGATTAAAATAGCAATTTAAACACAGCAGAATCCATGGATCTAAAACTGTGAGGTGCCTGCTGATGTGTTTTTGGGGATGGGAGTGCAGTCGTGCTGGTCGTGTGCAGTGGAGGGAATGAGTGGTGACATAACTGCTGTATAACTAATGCAATTCTAATCTTTTTTGAAAAAAGATAAATGTTATACAGCTGCCTATGTAGGCTGTGGGCAGTAAGGCAGCTCACTAGAGACTGAGACTTACTAAGTGTGTTCCGCAGCATGTGAGCACATCATTTCAGACTGCATATTACTTACTGCATATTTGCATAAAGTTGTTAACTTTCCTTTATGGCATTATAGCTAAATTGGTATTCAGTTAAACAAAGGCTTTTTACAAGGTGAAAGGTTTCTCTGACTACACTGCAGGGTCTCCATTTTTAAGAATGCACAACTGTTAAGCATGGCATTTTACTTGGTATTGTGGTGCTGTGAACACCTTTTCAAAATGTCAAATTATTTCCTTGTTCTATGATGATCAGTCTTCTTCAAATTGTCACATTATATATGCAAAGATGCATCATATAGAAAGAAGAAAATAAATCTGTCATCCAGGTTTTTTACCATATAGTTGAGAATAGGAATGAAAAGGTAGGAACAAAAAGTTCAGAGAGCAGAAGCTGGGGACTTTTTGTACAGCCATGTTGTACATTCATACTTACCAAATGTCGCTTCACCACATTAAAGTTCATTTGCATAAAGTTGAGGAAATCTCAACTCAATTTGTCGCTTGTTGCTAAACTGAGGCCAAGTTTGGTTCTCCTCTACACTGTAAAAAATGTTTGTAGAATTTACGGTAATAAACTATAAAATAGCAACGGTAAAAGATCATAACTTTGAAAATAGTATATCACCGTAACATATAAAGAAGTTTTCCTTAAATAAATAAATAGAATATTACATTAATTTTTACTGACATAATATTTATAATATACACATTTTTACTGTTAATTTTATTACTTTATGTTAAATATATTGGAAAATACCATAATATCATAAGCAAAGTATAACCCTAAAAATAACAGAAATATTCAGTCTAAATTAAAGATTTTGCTGATCTGCACATTTATATTTACAATATTAAACCGTTCATTATTCAACAAAATACCTTGATTTCTACAGAAAGAAAATGTTAAAAAATATGGCATGTGTTGTAAGGTGAAGTAGCTATATATCTTTAAGTATACTAGAATGTCATTTTAGGAATTGTCTTTGCAAATATTGGTTATATATACCACTTAATTTTCTATTTGCAATGGAATATTTTAAACATAAATAGAAAGACACAAATTTTGTTGTAAAGTAATTGCTGGGCAGCAATGCTAACCATTTTTGTGGCTGTCAGAGAAGGTGGTTACTAGGATGTAACCATATATGGGTTGCTAGTTTCTTAATATAAGCTAAGATGTAAAAACTGACCGGGGTGTTTATGGGTTGCTAAGCTGTTCTGGGTGGCCACAAGTGAATGTTGGATTGTTGCAAAGTTTGCTACAGTGTACCAAATAATTGTTATGATGTACTTGGTGGTTGTCAGCATTTCTAGATTGTTAGGATGTACAGGGATCCATAGGTGATTGCAATAGTGCTTATAAGTAGTTACTAGGTGTATAATGTGGTTGCCAAAGGATGTTCTTGTTGGTTGCTTTTATTTACCAGGTGTTTGCTACAATAGAAATACAAAGAATGCTCTCATTACATTAATAAATTGTATGTATACAATATAAAATAATTCTGTGCATGAGCATGAGTTTATATATGTTAACCCTACAGCCTGGGAAAGTGTAAAAGAATACATTTAAATATAAAAATAAACAAAATAAAATTGAATTAAAATTAAATAAATAAATAGAAACATGCATCACCAATTGCTATTATGCCTACTTTAAAATAACTTCTGAGTTCAAGATAATGTTCTAATTTAAAGGACGAGCGAGCCGACAGACTGTTCAATACTAACGGACACTGAACTTTTGACCCCATGTAAACCAAATAACTCAATTTCTGCGCGCCAAAAACCCTACGCATCTGTGGGGTTTAGTCTAACTCCGATGCTGACGGAATTTTTCCTGACTGCTGGTGACAAAAAAAATCTTGAGGTAAGTTTTTCACGTAAATTGTCACAATGTGAGAATAAAACTTTGTTTAAGGCTCGTTTGTGTGTGTATTGTATATACTTTAAATTTGTTTAGCTAACTAGGTCAGGATAGGTAGCACTACTTATTGACTAACATTAAGGATGTGTTCAAACTTGTTTCGGTTCCCTCGGCAGCTACATAGACTGTTAAAGTTTAGCCCTGGATTGGTTTATGTTCCCACTATACACTGACAATCAAACCAACGTAAGTAAAAAAGTCACGTATGATGCACGTATGACTTTTATTTTTGAGCCAGTCTTCAGAGCAGTGTACCCCGCTGGGCTTGATGATTTTTTTGTGGTTCTGTGTGTTTACGTGGTGATATTTTTCCCCACTTGAAAAAAAACGAGAGGCGGTAAAGTGAATAAATGAGTCAAAACAGCGGCAGGAATTCCTCCGCTGCCCAAAGTAGGTCTATTGCAAAGACGTTAGGAGAGGCTTTGGCCTCGGCTCGTTTTTTGTTTTTAACGGACTCAGTTCTCTCGACGCGCGATTATGTTCACGTCTTAGAACACCACATCCTGCCTTTGATCATTTTTTCTTCAGTAAGGTCAAGGCAAAATAATTTATTTATTTTTTTTATTGTTGTTTGGCTGTTTTTTCAGTTACGTCTTACAATTTGAAGGGAAGACCAGTTTCGATTGCATAATTCTGGAAATGGCAAACAGCAATGTGCTTCTTCAACCTGCATCACTTAAAGGTATTCAAATTTTTGGATCCTGGTTTGCAATATATATGCGTGTTCCTAGCAGGGAGACTGTAGAGCTTGATGGTTGTTCATGCATTTGAGTTAATAAAAATTTTTTGGAGAACATTTGATCCTTTATTTGATTGCTTTAATGAATCTTCAGAGTTAGATTGAAGGCTGCTAGCATTGCTAAGATAGGCATCTTCAAGGTAAGAAAACTACATATATATAACAAATGTTTTATCGTGTTATGACTGCATTGTCATAGTTATCTGTACACAGTTCGGTTTTATAAATTGTTTTTATAACGATTGTTGCAGTTTAAATTTTTCATTCCTGCTACCTTTCAGGCATTGCATTCCAGCTCCTATGAGTGGTTGTGGAAGGAACAATGTGCTGGCCTTTGTGACACCCAGGACAATGGTGATATTCTAATTCATTTAAAATCAAGCTTTTGTTGTTTGATACTTTAGAAGATGATTTGTTTGCCATTTTTCCTTTTTTTGACAGCTGTGGTAGAGAGACAAACACAGTGAAGAGAGGGGATGATATGCAAAGGGCCCAGGCCAGAACTGAACTTGCCCGCTACAGTAACAATATGTGGTATGTTTTTTTTTCTTAGAACAATGCATCTCCTTGTCTTTTATTACTTTTGTTTCAGGTATTAAGATTTTTCTTGACATGGACATCACATCCATAAAAAGTGGTAGTTGGTTGTGCAGTTCAGTTTACATTAATTTAATGACAGAAGGCTTTGGGTTAATCTCTTTTTGTAGACTGTGTAGCCATTTCATGTTCAAACAGTGTATGCAGTTGCTGATGCTAAACATGGTCACAATCATATAACCTAACGTGATTTCAATTTCACCCATTCTAGTCCCTTTCTTCAGATGTTTTGATAACTGTTTAATAAATCTTTTATTATTAGTGATTTTATTAACTATTAGGATTTAGGTATTTTATTCCTTATGGGGAGTGATTGCTGTCACAGCAGACTGGAGAGAGGTCAGGTGATTTTTGTCATAGTGACGAACTTGTGCAGTTGTGCTTGATTTATGTATGTTCTATTGGTTCGATAATCTGGTTCAGAAGATACAATGGAGTTTGTTTATGGGCTGGAGACAGCACAGACTGAGCTCCTTCAGTCTCCTTCATTTTCTCTGTCTATTCATTGTTTTAGGTGGCTCATGAAGTCTTTATTGTAACGTGGCTTGCTCTCTTGTTTGTTTGTTTATTTATTATTTACAATTCATTTTAACATACTGTTTGTTAACAATTTAATGTTGTCTTGTTTCATTTATTTAATGTTTTGTATTTTTATCTTTGTTTTGAGAAGCACTCTGCAACTGTGTAAGTGCAATATAAAAAGTTGTTATTGTTATTATGTTTATTATTATTAATTCTAATATTATTAACGTTGTTTTTGCTTATTTTGTTTTTCTTTTGGGCTGCAGAGAGGATCATGTCAGTCTGCAGCAAATGCCTGAGATGTGAGTCTTCAAGCAGAACTGGTGGCAATACACGCTTTTATTTCCAGTTTCTTGAACACGTCTGTGTAAGACTCTGTCCCATGTTAAATGCCACATTTGGACTCAGTGACATTACTTTTGATGAACTAAGGCAAGTGGACACTTTTCATAATGTTTCTTCATTCCACCATGGATTAGTGCATATGTTTGGACACACATGATCTCACCACTGCTTTGTAAGTATACTGGGCAAGTTATTGGATCTGTTCTACACTGTTGGATCTGTTTTACACTGAGAATGTACTAATGCAAGTGCCTCAATAATAGTCTGTACCTTGGTTTATATCTAACTTGTTTTGCCTTTGTAACTTCAATTAGTAATTGTAAAACCCATGGCAAAAAAGTGTAAAGCCTAATGTGTAATGCCGTATTTTTTGCAAGGATATTCTGTCAACCACAGCTGCTGGTAATTTACTGTAAAGTTGAAATTTACAATAAAATACTGTAAAATAATCATGGTTGTAATGTGTTTATCATGGAAATGGGATGTAATATTTTACAGTAAAACTGTGGTTTTTTAATTGTTCACCGTAAACAGGTTCATAAAAATAGCTGTTAATTTTACAGCATAGTACTGTAAACAGGTTCAATATAATTTTTAAAATTTACAGTAATTTTCTGTAATTAAACAACAGTTTTAAACTGTTGAAAATTACGGTTGCCAGAAAAGATACCGTAATGTTATTTACATTGTCAACATTTTTTTTACGGTGAAGTTCTGGCAACCACAGCTGCCAGTATTTCACCGTAAATTTAACAGATTTTTTTTTTACAGTGTAGGAAATGACTGGTCGCTTGTCACTCAGTTAACTAAGGGGTAAGTGAAATGACCCTCAACACCCATAATCCAACACTCAGCACCATGCTAGCTAATTTGGGTAACTATTAGCTAATTTAACAAAACAAACAATCAGGCTGATCACCAGACATCACCAGTTTGAAAAGAAGTGGTGGTTGGCTACAGGCATCTCAGCAAAAGCTTGTGCTAGCCGTCACGCTCCAAGTTTTGCAGCGTTGTGTGTTCTGGGGAGTCCTATCTAGGGATTAGAATCGACAGTAAATCCATTGGGTTAAATTAAAGTTCATCAATAATAGGTTTAATTTCACATTTTATGGTTTCTTGACAACCATAACCTACTGTAAACGTATACCATTTCTTTTTGGAAAAATCATTAAAATGCGGTGATACATTCAGATTTTTCTTATTTTAATTCTATGATATATTGTTATTTCCATTAGTATGGTTGGCCTCACATGGTCCCCCATCAGCACTGCAGTGTGAGCTAACAAATGGCTCTACAGAGTCTCAGCACTCAAACTCACTGCAGTGTGAGTCCTGCACACTCAAAGCTCCTGTCACAGTTAAAGCACCATTTAGAGACCCTGCAGCCGTCCTCCTAGCTGCTCCTGTCTGCACGGTGGTGTCTTGTGATTTCCCAGCAGCCATGACTCTCCATTTGTCAGGGAACTGCATGTGTGCAACTTTGGGCCATTATTTTATGTCATGAATTAGATTCTCATGTGGCAGAAGCCTTAATATATCTCAGTGACATATGATAATGGTAGTTCACCTTGAGCAGTCACGAATACAATATGTGTTTATGTGTGTGTGTGTGTGTGTGTGTATTCTTGGAGTTGGGCATTGACGGTCCTGTTGTACTACAGTAACTGTGAGCCAATCTTGAATATTTATTTTGGAGCACAGCAGAGTTACTCGGAGAGTGTGAGAGAGTGAAAGAGAGAACGAGAGAGGAAAGTTCCCAGCTCCATATGAATCATATTTGCAAGGCAGTTAGCAGGTGTGCAAAGCAGTTTAAGTAAGGGTCAACTGTGTTTAAACACCAGGACGCCACAGATTTATTCTCATCATTTTGGTCTCTTTTAGCAGTGTGTGTGTGTTTGTGTATATCCGATAACTAAAAAGTGCAAATGGTAGAATAAGTTCACTGTGGGGTTGATGACTAATAAAGGAGGAATCATACAAGAACTTCAGCTGTTAGAACACAGTAAATACTTCCTGAAACCTATAGGCCTGAGTACATGGAACAGTGGGGTTTTTATGACACAGAAAAATGGAACACATCATACTGTGGAAGGTATCTATACTCCCAAAAATGTTGTTTGTCAGGTAGGTATTGGTTTTTCAGTATTGAGGTAAAGATACATGTTGTTTTGTGGATTTATTGGCTAGATATTGCCTAGCAATAAAGAGAACGCTCCGCTCTTTTTGTATTTAGGCTCTCCAGCACTAAAAACAACCCTCAGCTCTGCTCCTGGAAACCCCCCACTCCAGCTGTATTCAGGCTTGTCAAAATAAAAGCCCTTGTACAAGTGAAATGCACTCTACATATCCTTAGTGAGCAGAGGCTAGCAAGCAAAGCTGTGCTGAGCCACAACAGTCTATGAGGAAAGCAGCCTGGAGACTGGGCATGGATATTGAACCCCCACCCCCCACTGAATATTCAAATATTCACTTAATATTACTGCTGATGCTTCAAAGCCCTAAAAATAGTATTTGGGACAGCCACATTTTTGGCTCTTTGCTAATCAAACCATGTTTTTTTAGTGAAAATTAAGCTAGTTCCAAAATGTTAGTTTTATCAGTTCAAGATACAGACAAGTGACAACTGCAGTGACGTGCAAAATTCAAAGACAACCATTCATTTCAGCCTGTTGGTGTTTTCAGAAAACCTATATTGAGTCCAGACCTCAACATGATTTCATGTGTTTGGGATGTGAATTTAGATCATGTGACACAGGAAATACAACAAAATTCTAAACAAATTTTAAGATGTGAAAAAACACTTCTATAAGCTTATTCTAAAATAGTATTTATAAAAACAATTGAATCTATTAAAGGGAAGGTGTGGACACACTAAACACCCAAAAATATATAATATTGGATGTTGTTTTCAGGGATTCTATTGTAATTTCCTGGTAAATATATGTTTTATGAGGCTCCTGAGTCATGCGGTGGTCTCAGCCTTGGCTCCATTGTTAGACTGCCAGTAAGATCCACTGTAATGACTAAGTCATCAGAGGCCACAAGTCCAAGAGAGAACAATTGGCCTTGCCCTCTGGGTGAGTATGTTGGCCCCATAACACAATCACAGTGCTGGTAAGAGGAGCAACCTTTTGCAGCATGTTAAATACTCTAGTGGAGATGCAATAGCAGCAGCTCAAAAAAGAGGAAATGGCTAACTTCTTGTGTCTTGGAGTGATATGTGAATGGCCTATCAGATGTTTTATGACTTTTATTTGGAATTTTAAAATAAAAGCTTGCTTATAATGGTCACTTTGACTACATATAAAACAAGAGGGATCGCAGATTGTACACATCACTGCTAAGTACAGGGGTTGGACAATGAAACTGAAACACCTGGTTTTAGACCACAATAATTTTTTAGTATGGTGTAAGGCCTCCTTTTGCGGCCAATACAGCGTCAATTCGTCTTGGGAATGACATATACAAGTCCTGCACAGTGGTCAGAGGGATTTTAAGCCATTCTTCTTGCAGGATAGTGGCCAGGTCACTACGTGATGCTGGTGGAGGAAAACGTTTCCTGACTCGCTCCTCCACGGCACTGCCTTCAGGATACAATGTTTGAACCATTGGATCGACATGGTCCTCCAGAATGGTTCGGTAGACTTTGGCAGTGCCCATCTAGCACAAGTATTCGGCCAAGGTAACGCCATGATACAATCACCCATAATGTTGTGTGCATTGCGATATTTTGAGCAAAACTGTGCTCTTACCCTCTGCTAATTGAACCTTCACACTCTGCTCTTACTGGTGCAATGTGCAATTAATGCAGATTGGCCACCAGGCTGGTCCAATTTAGCCATGAAACCTCCCACACTAAAATGTTGTTTCAGTTTCATTGTCCAACCCCTGTATCTTAGTAAGGTCAAATATCCAACTTTTACTGTACTTTTAGTGTACATTCTTCCATTCTCCCAAATCTAAACACAATTCTGACCTCTCAAATGTTCATTTGTTTTGTAATTAGAAGTTTATATGCTGCAAACCTACTATAATATTTCTCTCTGTATAGCTGTGAGCAGACTAAATGAGCTTCACCTAATCACTTATGTATTTTTGTCCGCCATTTTAACTACATCTTTCCCACAGAACAAAATGAAGATGACCCTTTTTTCCTACTGGAACAATGACCAGCTGAACTGCCTTTATAACAGAAGCTCCTCTCATCGTGACCCAATATAATTCAGAGCATTATTATACATGCAACAGATTATGGATGTTTAGCGTATCATAGAGTGCACCTGTTTAGAGATGTTTCTCCTTTGATTTACAGGATCAACAGAAATTCTTCCAGAGGAACCCACCCAAACACAGACCCAGACAATCCAAGGAGATCCTGATACAGGCGGCTGCTGGAGTTTAAACTCTGCTGGTTATTTCCAGGCTGAATGAACATTTGAGCCAGCCAACTCTGACAGCAGTGGAAAGCCAACATGGGTGTGTGAGGGCCAGTTTAGGGTCACTGAGAAAGGAGAGTACCCCCCACCCCCACCTTCACTAAGCTGTCTAGCCTCTCTGATCTGCGATTCAAAACACATGTACGTATGGCCTCCTCCTATAAGTGTTACCATGTGAAGACCCCATATCCCCTTTTATGATGCAACTTCTACGCAATCTCATAATACAATACACATGGGAGGGAACGCGCCAGGATTTCCTCAGCCTTCTATCCTTGCTTGGGTGTTTACAGGTCAATTGGAGTTTGTCACTGCTGTAAAGTGTCAGTCAAGTGAAATACAGAGTGAAGGTAATTCTCAAGAGGGAACTTTGCACATGCTGCCTTCCATTTGACCCACTTCACCTTAAACAAGTTGGATCTGGCCTGCTTTTGGCCAAGTCTACCGCATGCCAGTTTCCTCCATGGTCTTCCAAGTAAAACAAGAGTGAAGAAAAAAGACAAATCTTTGCAGCTTTAATCACTCACTTTGCACCACTATAACCCATAGACACTGTAGTTATTACTGGTGAAAATGTGTGGGACTATTATTCATCATTTCATTCATTTTCTTTAACTGCTTTATTCTGTCCAGGGTCATGCTGTCTCTGTGCTTAATATCAAGAATTATTGAGCACAAGGCAGGACTCAGGAAAAGGCACCAGACCATTGCAGGTCATTACACACTTACCCCTATGAGCAATTTTACACAGCCAATCAACTTACCAGCAATGGATAGTTTTTGGATTTTGTTTTTCACACATTTATGTATGATAGATGCTGCAGCATGTAGTGTCGCTGTCACACAGCTTCAGGGTCCTGGGGTTCTGGGTTCAAGCCCTGATCCAGGTGAATGTGAGGAGTTTCGTGTGTTCTCCCTGTGTCGACGTAGGTTTCTTCCGGGTGCTCCAGATTCCTCCCACGGTCCAAAAACACGTTGGTAGGAGGATTGGTGACTCAAAAGTGTCCATAAGTGTGAGTGTGAATGTGCGAGTGTGTGTCAACCCTTGAGTGTGTGTTCCAGCCTTGCGCCCAGTGATTCCGGGTAGGCTCTGGACCCATGGTGACCATGAACTTGATAAGCGGTTACTGATATTGAATGAATGAATGAATGAATGTATGGTAGATGATCAAAAATAGTTTATCATAAATCAGTAAGCAACATCCTATTTTACTTGCAATGTCTGAATTTTTATATATTTGCCTGCTCATAGTGTAATGCTTCAAAACAACATGACAAACTTTCTATAATTTAATTTCGGAGTGTGCTACAGGCACCAAATCCACTGTTTGTTTATATTTACAAACACAATCATGTTGGTCAGTGAAATCACTGGAAATATTTTTGTTGTGCTTTTGTCAGTTAAATAAATGAACAGACAAATGACCAGAATTATAAAATCAGATTCTTGCTATGCCATTATAAATATAAATCTGCAATTGAATTTGAGCAGTGCGGCAAAAGGGTTAAATTCCCCTTATACAGCTTGAACAGCTGCTTATTATGAATGTTGTCTTAATCAGTACAGTGAGAACCTGGGGCCAGGAATGTACATGTATGGTTCGTTTGATTCCATAACACTGGTTACTACTGTGCTGTAACCAAGGCTGAGGCTTGTTTAACACGTTCAACAGAAACTCTATATCTCCTCCACATTATTCACATTAATTCACTTTCCTCTTTGCATTAGTCAGTCACTGCCAATCAATTTTTAGCCACAGTGTGGCTGTGCACCCTGACTGAGCTGGTTTAATGACTGTGATCTTGCATTAAAGTTGGTTTAAACTGAATATTCTTATTGTCTCAATAATGTTTTAAAAGTGTCACACTAGATGCCAGACTTTAATATAAGCTCTAATTAGAGTGGAAGTTTAATTTCAGTACATTCTCACCTCTCCAAATCGATTCTTTTTAAAAATCTGCCCTGGTAGTTTACTGAACATTGAAAATAATTATATTAGGGTGACCAGATCTGAGATGCAGAAAAAGAGGACAACTGTCGGTGGGGGGGGGGGGGGGGGGGGGGCTGCCGTTGTATGCTTAGCTGAACCTATGCATGCTTTTAGGTCCTTTACACCTTTATTTGCTACACAAAACATGGAAATTTCTTTTTTAATTCATCTGAGAACTTACATTTTTACGTTTCGGCATAGCTGCTCGAGATGAGGGTAGGTACATGAGCTTTGCCTGACGTAAACAAGGACTACTGACGTGCAGCCTGACCAATTAAATGTTTACAGAGAAAGTTATCGACCAATAACGGTAGCTCTAAAGTCAGACCGTCCAATCAGACGATTTTAGGCTCCTTCACCACGCCCCCTTCTCACTCAAGCGAACCAATCGGAGTAGGGGAGGGCGGGACTAGTTTGTGAACGAAACGCTTCTCGAAATTCTATGTAAGCTCTAGAAAAACAAAATCCCGGAAGTTTGTGAAAGTTTTTAAGTCTAAAAAAAAGAAAATGTCCAGGTAAAAGAGGACGTCTGGTCACCATACATAACCAGCTTAGACCTATAGTCACAAATAGATAAGTGAAACACTCACTTTTCAATGGTTGCTCCCGCTGATTAATTCAGTAAAAATATACAAATATTTAACTAGTTTATATTTGACTAATAGTTACAGTTGTTTAGTTTCTGTTACCACACACATATTCTTTATATTCTTAATACCTTAGTGATCAAAACTTGCTAGTCTGATGGACCCTGTGAGTAGCCTTGAGTTGATAAAGGATTGTAAACTAATTATTGTGTACCACTGCTGAATTATTATTATTTGATTTTTTTTAATGTATTTGGTTTTTATTTATTCATTGGCTTTGTACAAGCATTCTACTGTTTTTAGAAAAAAAAATAGTGTTATTGGTTTTTAGCATTACCTCAGCCCAACATGCTTAAGTGCCTAACGACAAACAGGAGCTGACACTAAGCACTTGGTATTACCCAGACTGATGCTATCAACTTAGCAACATGCACTTACGCTCACTGACCAATTTAAAATGATCTGACAAATCTTTCTGTATTGAAAAGATGTTAGATTTGTAAATTGATAGTTGGCTTTTCCATGGTTTGCTGTGATAATGAGATGCGATTTGGATCACAGGCTTCCTCTCTGAAGGTTGCAAAGTTAAGAAATGTGCCTTTTACCCACATAAGAAGCACACGTTTCCAATTCCTGAGATCAGTTAAGATGCTTCCTGCATCCTGAGCAGGAAGGTTCACCTTCGCCTTGATCTTTTATGATGGAAGACAAACTTTTCTCTGCTTTCAGAAAAAAAAAAGTCTGTGTGTAAATGAGGTAAGCTCATTCTCTTTCAGGGAAAGCATGTTTATGCAATTCTTTAGCTCGGAGCCGAGGCTGGGGATGACTGCTTTGGAGATGCCACAAAAACAGATCATCTTCCATCCGCATCTTTCATATGTGAAACTAAAGTATTATGTCTCCATAACAATGACTCTTGGAGACCATTTTGTTGCTTTGCAGATATACTGCAAAGAGAGTCACATCACGGCATAAGATTACATCACAGACTATAGAATCTACAGCCTTTCTTATGTAGCTTCTGTAGTTTATTTCAGATTTCTTTTTCCAGTTTGTTAAGGTTTTATGAAGATGCTTTGATGTTCTTCCCGGTCCACACCTAACCACAAGCTGACAAATATCATCAGGCAAATTTCTTAGAATAATCAGCCTCAAGGCCATGAAGCTTAGAATGACATCCTTTAGTCTTGAAAAGAAAGAGGTTCTCAGTAAGTTCTCTCAAATGTACGCTGAAAATTAAAAATAGTCTTTCAGTGTGGCACAGCTTGTGGCACAGAAGTCTACCTCCAGGAGTGTGATGGAATCATTCCCACACAATTCCTCACAGCAGGCTCACAACAACAGCTAAATCATGAAGACAGCAACTGAAAACCACAGGGGACCAGAATTTGCTGAAGAATAAAAGGAGAAATCTGTAAAGACAACACAGGCAACTATAGCTGGATTTCCATTCAAAACGTTTGCAAATGTTAGGCGCAATAAAGGAATATTTGAAGGGAAAAAAAGTGAAATAAGTCATGGTTCCATCCACTATACTTCTGCAAATTAACTTTAGATGATGTATGCTCCTGTGATCAGTGGCAGCATCAAAATGAGAGAGATGGAAATATGTGAGTGGGTTTTACTTGTTTACAGTCATTTATATGAAAATGCTTAATATTTATTTGCTGGGGTCATTTCTGTGGTATATATCTTGTTCTTAAGGTTATGAGAGGAGTAAAATGCCTTGTGGTCTCTGATGCGCAGTGTTAGCAGGTTGGGCCATTTATATGGATACACCTTAATAAAATGGGAATGGTTGGTGAAATTAACTTCCTGTTTGTGGCACATTAGTATATGGAAGGGAGGAAACCTTTCAAGATGGATGGTGACCATGGTGGCCATTTTGGATCCAACTTTTGTTTTTTTTCAATGGCAAGAGGGTCATGTGACACATCAAACTCATTAAGAATTTCACAATTTCACATAACTTTATTCTTTCATGAGTTATTTACAAGTTTCTCTTTGTTTACAGCTATTGACATGTCGCAGAGGTTAACATGTGAGGAGCGGATAGAAATTGTGTTGATGTCTGGTGAACGCAGCAGATTTCAATGCAAAACACCCTACGAGACCACCCATCTCCCATGCTACAGTTAGCAAACTGCTTGCCAAGTTTCGTGAAACTGGTACAGTGTTGGATTTGCCAAAATGTGGACACATAAAAACTGTCACTAATGAAGAAACATCAGTGGCTGTCCTAGCTTCATTCAGCAAGAGCCCACAGCGTAGCACTCGCCGCATGTTAATTGGAGAGTGACATCAGTCGAACATCCATTCGGCAGATATTAGCTACTCACAAATGGCATCCCTACAAACTCCAGCTGCTGCAGCAACTCAACGAGGATGACCCCGATCGGTGCACTGAATTTGCAGAATGGGCAAAACAAAAATTGGAACAGGACCCTCAGTTTACACAGAAGACTTTGTTCAGTGATGAGGCAAACTTTTATGTGAAGTTAACAAACAAAACCACTGCTATTGGTCTGACACTAACCCACATTGGATAGATCCCTCCAACAAAAAAAAATGATGGTATGGTGTGGTATATTGGGTACAAAGATAGTGGGGCCATTCTTCATCAATGGAAACCTCAAGGCCACTGGATATGCAAAATTGCTAAATGATGATGCGTTTCCCTCTTTATGCACTGAAGCTGGCAAGTTCCCTGAGTTTTTCCAGCAAGATGGTGCACCACCACATTATGGGTGGCAGGTCCGAGCATTCCTAGATTAACAGTTTCCTGGATAGTGGATTGGGCGTCGTGGGCCAGTTTAATGGCCCCCAAGCTCTCCCGATCTGACCCCCTTAGATTTTTATCGTTGGGGTCATCTGAGGGCAATTGTCTATGCTGTGAAGATACGAGATGTGCCGCACCTGAAAATATCGATACTGGAAGCCTGTGCTAGCATTTCGCCTGCATTGTTGCTATCAGTGTGTGAAGAGTGGGAGAAGAGGGTTGCACTGATCCAACACAATGGGCAGCACTTTGAACACATTTTATAAGTGGTATAAGTATATACAAGCACACCATTGTTTTTCTTGTGAAATTCCCAATAAGTTTGATGTGTCACATGACCCTCTTCCCATTGACAAAACAAAAGTTGGATCCAAAATGGCCACCATGGTCCCCACCCATCTTGAAAAGTTTTCCCCCTCCCATATACTAATGTACCACAAACAGGAAGTTAATATCACCAACCATTCCCATTTTATTAAGGTGTATCCATATAAATGGCCCTCTCTCTCTCTCATTCATATATATATATATACACACACACACACACACACAGAGAATTCTACACATACGCTAAAATAAGTGCTTGTATGAAAACAGTGGTCCTACAGCGTGAAGAGAAGAGGTAAAAAACTCATGGGGTGTCCGTTAAAAGCTTGTGGTCGTGTAGTCCAGAGTTTTGTGCGTACTATGCTGCGTGTGTAGTAGGTATGAACAAGCCAAAATATAATTGGTTATTTAAAAAAAAAACTATTAGCATTTGCACTTTAGGGATAGTCTAACTTTTCCACCTCGTCCGAGCGTCAAACTCTTTTTGCAATATTTGGGTGTATTTGTGAATGTTGGGACTTTTCCATTCTGTTTATTTTATGCGCAGTTTTGCAATTTGCAAATATTCTGTGGATGGAAAAAACGCTTATGTTCAGGCCATAGCATCAGCCTGTGGTTTAAGACCAAGATTCACAACTGGAGACAAACAGTACCCTCCCAAAAACAAAACTCAAAAATAATTTGTCTTACCAGTTTACTAGCCTTATGTCTTGCATTAGTGGTGCATGATAAAGGAGTTGTCTGGACATAGCCCATATTAGATGACCCTTGATGTAGTGCCTGCCTCTGAGTGAACTTAGCAAAATGGTGAAAAGAAGACAAGAAGGCATAAGAAGGGAGTATATAGAAAGAAGTTACTTGAAGGCAGAAGGATGTAAAGCTTCACATAAGGGAAGTATTTGATACGGTTTAGCAAGCGTTGGACATGGCAAGATTTCTTATATGGGCACAGAAATAGAACTCATAGGAGAGATGGTCCATTCTTCATACAAAGCTGGTCTAAATTAATGCCTTCATATGAAAGTGATTTTGGCAGATTGCAATATCACCATTTTTAAAGTAAAACAACCCTTTCAAAAAGTTCCAGGAGAACAATGGCGACATTTTGAAACATAGAAAGGGATATATGTATTACAACGTTTTATTCAAGATTTTGCTAACTTTTACCTACGGATAAAATTAGTTTAATGCTGCCTTTATTTTCGGATTTAGAAAAAAATTCAAATTGCTATTTGTTTCATCACAGTAATATTAAAAGGCAGCGTTTTCTTCTTCATACATTTGCTCAATCAAAACTGTAATAGCTCAGTTAGCACTGTAGTTAACTAATGGAAGGGGTTGCTAATGTGTGGTCCGCACTCTGGTTCCGGACACAGACGTTGTCCTATCTGGACCAGGACATATAACTAATAAACTATGGAGAATTTTTCATTTTATTACCATTCAAATCCTACTGTCCAGAAAACCCACAGACAAATCACTTGTGCTGTACATATCACACATTGCAGTACTCAGCCAATCAAATCTGTGCATTATGATGAGCACAGTAATTTGACAAAAGGCATGGCTCCAGACACCGCTGTCCTGGGGGCAATACAAATATATCCCATGGGATGAGATAAAAGCCCATTTGAGAAAGTCAACCCTGTAGCATTAATGGTAAAGCAGGCATGCTGTAAGTAATTAGCACCAAGTGAAAACATGTTTGATTTGCATACCAAAATCAAATTGTGTGTGTGTGTTGGAGGGAGGGTTTGTTTTTGTGGATTCCGGAACAGAAGCAAATTATTGCTCACAGCTGCTATACAGAGATGATGACCAATGAGAGATTCAGGATAAACATCAAAACACAACGCTGATTGTTCCATTTGATAAGGACAGGGCTTTTTTTTTCCAGCACCCAACTCCTCTCTTTACAGACTAATTGGAACACACACTCTGTACCAGGACTAACAGTATGATATCTAAGTTATTTTAGTTTAACCTTAATTATTAATAAATATAGTGTTAAATGAAAATGTGATACATCATGCTGTGTGGTCATTGTACAACTGTACAATGCAATCTGACCTCTGGCAGGGAACACACACAGACCTGGAGTAGCAGGCCACCTCCCTTGTTGCCCCAGGGATTACCTATGGATGTTCCCCTTGGTTGCACGGATCAAACTGGTGACATTCTGGTCCCAAGCCCATTTTTCTAACAACAAGAACACATCTTTAATGAAAAACCTCTATAAGCAATTAATATTTAGCTTACAACTACAATACATTTTTTTGCCAATTCTGAGTATTATTCAATGTGTATCCATGCAGTTTCTAGGCTTACACACAATTAAATGTTACACACTCAACACAGAAATATTGGTCAACTCAAAACACAAAATCCAATGGTAATTCACTATACTCAACGGCTTATTATTAAATAACTCAATTAACAGGAATCTTTTATGCTCCTAAATCAGTGGTTCCCAAACTGATCTTTTCCATGGCATTGTACCTACTCAGCTTGGCTCAGCTCTGCTTTTCTGCTTTTTCTCTATGCAAATCTGTTTTTTTTTTTTGTTTCCGTCTGGTTCCAAGTGAGCCAAGTATGGATAAAACATGATGGGTAAAACTTGCAGGACCCTGATTGGCCAGCACAAACTAACCACTTGCAAAATCTCCAAGCTACAGTCCAGATCGTACCGTTTAGCCGACTCACTACAGCAGCTCGTAAAAGTGTGGTGTAGTGCTTTGAAGAGGTTCAAACACTCCGTGGATTGTTGGCTGACAAAAGAATCCAGCAAAAGCTGAATGAAGAAACAAGGAACGGACATAATCTATTGATCTGTCAGAACTGGAGCTGTGTTCAGTCCCAAACAAAAACAACAACATGCGAATACACAATGAGTAAACATTGCTTAATGTGACCGTTACCACTGTTGTAGTTTCCAAAGCCCACAGTTCTGGTTAGTGATGTTGGTTTTGGGTTTGTTAATCACACAAGATTTACTGAATAAAGATTCAAAATAAATACGTCTGCTCCAACTTTTCAGACTGGTTCACTGTAAAATGCTTGTCAGAGCTCATAATAAAATGTATGATAATGCTAAAGATCACATAGAGCAGACTAAAAAAATTATCTGCTTAAAATGTAGCATTAAACAGCAATACAAGATGTAACAGTTACAAAAATATAACACTAATAGATATGTCCAAGTTTCAGCAGGCCACAAACTGTCAACTCCAATCACAAAAAAAACTGAAAACTAAATTAATTTGAGTACACAACTAGCATGCCTTGATAACAGTTAATAAAGTACTCAGTCCATTCATGCACATGCCAAATTAATATATGAACTGTATCGTGACTGCATTAGATTCTTGTGTACTCACAATGTGCAGACATCAAACATAGACACTTTCTAACTAATCAATGTCAAAGTAACCCTGTACTGAATTTATATTTCAATCATCTCATCTGCTCTGCATGTGTAAATATATCCCAGGATAAAGATAAATGAAGTGTGTCTGATATTTTTCACTTACTCCCTCTTAACATCATTGGGGTACCCGTTTGAAAACCACCGATAAAAAATACCGCGACTAGACAACGCTACCCTTCTCAAAGCTTTGTGGAATGGAACTTTGAAGATGCCCACCCTGTATGTGGTATACAATTTTTTTTTATCCAAGGGTTTAAAAAAAAATGGCAGACAATCCTTCATACCTCTGAGAAGTTGACTTTCTCCCATATGGTGGGCAGGACACCTACAGTCAGCCTTGGTGGGAACCCAGCAGGAGCCCATAAAATGTATACTGCCAGGGAACCCAGAGGCTCTGATGCAAACTCCTGTACTTTGAACAGTCCTCCAGCACTGAGATTCTCATACACCAGCCTTGAGTTGTGTTAGGAGAATGTAAGGTGAGTAAGGGAAATGTTTTCCTTGTGGTGAGCCCCAAGACCAAAGACTAGAGTCCCAAACATCTCTCAGGCTGGGGGAGGAAGATGAGGTTTCTCTGGTGTGGTGATGAGGATGAGTGGTGTGTGAGGACCTGGGCTGCCAGCCATGACGGCCTCCACCAGTCTGCCAGTGGCGCCATCCAACTGGGCCTCAAATAACTGCTGGAGAAATCCCATAGTATACTTGACGAAGACTTCAAAGCTGTCCTTCAAGGAGTGAGGAGGAAGATGAAGACAGTTTGGAGTTTTTCCTGCAACCTATGCACCATTCCTGTGTTCGATTTGGTGGATGCTCTACAGCGGTTTTTAAAAGTTGGTTCATGTTCTGAAGCTCAGTTATTTACAAGAACAAAAGAACTGACCCGTCCATGCTCTTGCCACAAACGCATTCTTTCACAGTAACAGTTGTGAGGTTGGGCAACTTTTGCTTAACGTTAACCAAATTCCCTTTCAACCCCAGAAGAAAGTCAGATTTTATCAAAATAGAATTAAAATGATATTCATTTCAAACTGCATTTATTTTGCATACATGTTCAAGGTCGTATTATTACACACTGTGTTTATATTGTGGAGCTGTATGGCAAGTAAACAGTAATTGGCAATCTGGTATTGTTGGGGTTGGACTGAGACCCAAACAACACACTACCAAAACCAGAACTTGTGCAAATTTGAATCTCTCTCAGAAAAGAAATTTCTAGAAATATTTATATGACTTATTTTAACACAAAACAGCTAGACATTTTCTTTGAGGGATGAAAAGACAGAAGTAGCACAGTAGTGTCACTGCCCATGCCTTGGGACACTGTCTGTGAATTTGACGTGTTCTCCCTGTGTCCTCCAAGTGCCACAACACATTTGTAGTTGGATTGGTTGTTTAAAAAAAGTGCTAACAGGTGCGAGTGTGTAATGCTCTGCGATGGACTGGCATCACCATGAGATTAACATAAACTTAAAAAAGTATTAGATGAAATGTTCTGAAGTTGTACAAATGAGTCTCCTCAACTTTCACATGAGGCTGGAGAGAAGTGTAGCTTGGATCACTCTAAAAAAACCTGATTTGTGGTTGGAGCACTAGGTTAACTAACCTGAGTTTCCCAGGAATATATGATTTGTTAGCGGTGAGTTTATGAGCTGTTTTCATTGGATTCTTCACCTCCCACTGAACACCTTCAGGTAATAAATATTATGCAATGTCAAAAAGGTATGTTTATGGTCTACTGTATGTGCAGCTGAAAACACTGCTTTGAGATTCCAGCTTCAAAAGTGATGACTGACAAAACTGAGAAGCTAATAATTTATCAATGTTATCCATACCTTGTGCTCAAACACCTTAGATGTTTCACAGTTTAATGGCTGTGGTTGTTCTTGCCTTGTACAAATAAGTGTCCTGACAGTGACTAATCTTCCTGCACATGTATGCCTTCTGTGGATGTCAACATGACAACATGATTGGTCTCTTAGACATCCATCAAATGCTATAGTAACGTTATCTCTCACAAGAGAATACCTAAAGAATATAACAAAAAGTGGGTTAATCATAAGGAATAATGGTGAAAATGCTCAGTACCCCTCAGAAAGAAAAGCAATACTTGGCAAAGAAAACATTGAGCTGTTTCTAAAAATGCATTCTTGTATGTTCTTACGTTCTTGTGTACTTGCCCGACATCGTTTTCCACTGCAGAACTTATGTTCCATTACTCAAGAACACAAACATCAAGTAAGTTTAAAGTACTCAGATGTTGTTCTTGCTCTGGCCAAACAACAAGGATGCATCGGTTCATGACTTGCCCACAAGAACGTCATGAAATTTGCTTGCGAGTTGACTTCTCAAAAACGGTCTTCTGGAGCATGCACTGGACGGGGTGCCAATCCATTACAGAGCACACTGATATACTCACTGCTATGGACAGTTTTGGACAGACAATCCACCTACTAGCATGTATTGTTGGGCTGTGGGAAGAAACAGGAGCACTCAGAAGAAACCCATGCAAGCACACGGGAGAACACTGCCATTCACCAAATAGCATAAATGAATGGATGGATGGATGGATGGATGGATAAATAAATATCCTGCCACCAAAATCTATTTTTGGCCACTGTATTTTCACATATCATGACTAGTTGGTTTCATACTACTCTCAAATGTCCTTCTTACAAACTTTCACCTTAAAGGGGATGCCTACGATGGTGGGGAAACACTGTTGTCTTTGGTTTGTTTAAGTTCAGAAGCTCCACATCTTTTAAGGTGGATGGGGAAAAATGTATGTTTATAAGTGAAGTGGCTGAAGTTTAAGTTGTCTGCAAGATTTTATTCACTGTTTTAATTACCACAGAAACTCATATATAACTTGAGTTGTTAATGTTATATCATGTGGTCATGTGGATCGGGTGGTCTAGAGGTACCTTTTGGGGAAGCGTCTTGTTGTTGGAAAGAGGTACTACAGAGTCAGGAATTACATTCTCCGAAAGTGAGTGTTTAATTAAATACACAGAAAAGAAAACAAAAGATATTTACAAAATATATAAACTAATTACACTTTTAGCAAGGAGCTAAGCTAATTATAGTGAGTTCTGGCTACCACTAGTAAAACTAGATGGCATAATAACTTACCCCAGTCAGTAACAGTAGTAGCTGCTCCAATCATTGAAGTTTACTTGACTCCAATTCACAGTCAGGATCTGGTTTATAGTTAGTTTTTTATCAGCTCTGGGTTTGAGGTCAGTAACGGGGGCACAACAGATAGCAATGATGGCTAATTACAGTTATAAAAGCAGCTTGTATATAACTGCTAGGGAAACATAGGAGGATCTGAGAGTTTGTCAACATTAATATTAGCTATGTGTAGGTTGTGAGCCATATTCCAAACTGCACACTGCTGCACTAAATAGTACACACACACACACACACACACACACACACACACACACACACATCACCCTAAGCAGTTTTTCTATAGTGTAGTATGTAAAGTTCCATAGTGTGTTGTTTGGGACACAGCCTTACTCTCTAATGTTAATCAAATGATGTTTGATGATAAATGCAGTATTTTAGTGCCTTATCTATACAGGTATCAGTTTATAGCTAATATTTTGCGTATGGGGTGGGCTTTGACTCATCAAATATGTCCTCCCCCACCCCAGTATCAAACTCACTCCAGCGCCCTTGCACATGCCTCTGTTCACTTTTGCACAGATTGAAAAGTGAGAAACTGAAGTGCAGTTTAATTAGTGGCCAGTTTTCTGTATTTTTGAACATTGATGTTAATGTTGTAATGTTATAATGTTAAGCTACTGTTCAGAGTTAGAAGCTGATGTTACTTAAATAAAGTAGAAAATTGTAAACTTGTATGTCTATTTTATTACCTCTTTTTGGAGGGCGATATGGGACAGTTGGGACACGGAGATTCCCTTTTGTCTGAGGTGGTGAATGATAGAAAAAGTTTGAAAACCACTGCCCTACACAGACAGACATACCTCAGTATTCCCTGTATCTTTTCACAATGTCCTGTGTGGTAGGTGATAAGGACCTAACATGTTTGCAATCATGTGTGGAGAAATATTGTTCTTAAAATTGTCTGACAGTTCTTTCACAAAGTTTGGCACAAAATGGTTAGCCATGATGTAGTCTCAGCCACACACGCTCTGCCCACAAGTGCCTGCCAACTGCATTCTGATTGGCTATCTGCCCTTCTTTATGGCATGCCAAAATAGCAGGCTTGTGAGTGGTCCTTTTGAGTGTCAATT
This sequence comes from Hoplias malabaricus, assembly GCF_029633855.1. Lineage (NCBI taxonomy): Eukaryota > Metazoa > Chordata > Actinopteri > Characiformes > Erythrinidae > Hoplias > Hoplias malabaricus. The sequence goes on along the minus strand of NC_089802.1, from coordinate 68,885,071 downwards.
AAATTTCTCCATAAAATGTCTGGCAATGGGAGACCAGCTATGATGTATCTATGCTCGCAAAGGCTAAGCCATTTGTGTGTGCTCTTTTACACTCAAACATGAGACCCTCACCTGTTATGAATTCACCATTTTATTGTTGATGGTTTCAAAGCTTGAATATTCTTAATAGTTGTCACTCTTATTTTGCCCTGTCTCAGTTTTTTGGATTGTATTACACATATTTAACCAAAATTTATTACATTTACACAATGCATCCAGAAAGTCTGTGAAAATATTAATATACATTTCTTTGTAACTTTTCAGTTCAACAGGCTTTAACAAATCAACGAGAAACATGAGAAAACACAAGAGAAGCAAACGTGTAGCAAGTGTATAAATACCTCTGGTTTTGTATTTAATTGCACTATGCTATACATTAATTATATTTTTCTACCTGCTGAAGAGATGATATCTGCTTAACTGTGTCATGTAACATTTTTGTCTTTGTGTTTATCCCTTATTCTAGGTCTGCCATTTTCTACTCTATACTGCTTTAATCAGTGATTACTATAAAAGAGTCTATATTTAAACAGCAGTTAAGCCAATCCTCCACTAGATCAAATGGCCATCCTACACAGTTTAAAGTAAAAATCCTATGGTCAATCTAGTCGAACCCCGCTTTGATATGCTTCGATCCTTGTTACTAGGCTATTATTACAATCTTAGTAATGAGACACAGCTGCACAGGAACAACTGGATGAGAGAGAGAGAGAGAGAGAGAGAGAGGGGGGGGGGGGACGGCCCAGTGGAGCTTGAACCTGGAACGGATCTTTTCTGAGATGCTGTTAGAGTAATGTTTGTACATGTTGCATGTCTGGTGCATGGCCTTACTTTTCCATTACATTGCGGTCACGCATCAGTCTCACACAAAAAAGGAGCGACCACGCCAAAGCCAAACAAGCGTGGCGCTGTGTTAGCCGCTAACAAAGCAGAACGCCCTCCATCAGCACACGCCACGCTCCGGCGCAGGCGCACTCTCCCCTGCCACGGATTATTTACACAACCGGACAGCACAGCCCCTGAGATTCCCCTCTCTTTCTCTCTCTCTCTCTCTCTCTCTGAAAAACACAAATTACAAGGGTCAGAAGACCTCTGCTGCATGTAAAGCCACTGTAATGAATATTACAATAAGTGATATCACGTAAAATACAAAAAGTACATGAACCTTTATGAACCCATGTACAAGTTTTAAAGCATTTGTGTGAAATGTATAACTGTAATTCAAACTCAAACATTCTCTCATTCATTTTATGATAACTGTCGTGTAATATTAAAAAATGACAATTATTTCATTAAAAAATGTAAAAACTTTGCAAAAATAATAACAAATGCAGTCACCAATAAATTCTTAATTCTTCATGTTTGCCATTTTCTGACGGCTTAAGCAGGAGAGTGTTTGAATTTTGAATTACAATTACAAACTAACCAACCATGACGTTATGACCACTTCCTGTTTCTACACTCACAGTCCAGACAGGAGCAATTTGTAGTTCTACAATTACAGACTACAGTCCATCTCTTGTTCTGCATACTTTATTGGCTCCTTTCACCTTGTTCTTCAATGGTCAGGACCCCCACTGAGCAGGTTTGATTTGGGTGGCACATCATTCTCAATGTTGCAGTGACACTGACATGGTGGTGGTGTGTTAATGAGTGTTTTTCTGGTATGAGTGGATCAGACACAGCAGTGATGCTTGAGTTTTTAAACAATGTGTCCACTCATTGTCCAGTGGTCCTGGCCATTGAAGAACAGGGTGAAAGTGGGGTAACAATGTATGCAGATGAACTACACTACAGAGTAGAACTGCAGAGTGCTCCTGTGTGATCAGTGGGGCTGGGAGAATTAACCTTGACTGTAGAAACATGGAGGTGGTGTTAATATTAAGGCTGATCAGTTTACATGACAATTACATGAGCAGCCGTCAATAGATTAAGACCAACACTAATCATAGTATCCAGTCTAGAGCCCTTTTATAGAGTCCTACTTCAGTAGGAAGGAAAGATCTCACACTTTTCAAATCTCACCCTGTGCAGCTGCATCAGTCCTCTGCTGAATGTGTTTCTGTTTTTCCATTGTTGTGTGCAGGGTGTGTGTTGTATTGTCCATAACGGCCAGCAGTTTATTCAAAGTATATTGCTCTGCTACAACCTCCAGAGAGTCCAGCACAAGTCCTACAGAGCCAGCCTTCAACACTTTGACAGCCAAAGCTTATGACATAATATCGGAATGTACTTACGTGAAAAGAAGCTTCTGATGACCTCAGAAAAATACCCAGGCTACCAATAGGTCAGACTTCAACAATATTACGTTTATTTGGGAATATTTGGACTGTGAGAAGTAACGCAACCAAATTCTAGGACTCTACTTGGAAATACGGAAATATATCCTTGCAGATCTCTTAAACAAACACTGAAACCAAGTCTTCTGGAAAAGAATGGAAGCTACAATAAAGGCATTTTTGGACACACTATAGACCAGGGGTCCTCAAACTTGGTTTTCCTGTCTTTCAGGGGGCCGGAGGGCAGCTAAAAAATAAAATATATCTAAAAATCTATTCACCACGTCATAATTGATGTATTGTCCTATATATGTCTGCAGATTATAGTAATAATGCACATATGATATTTATTTTAAATCATACTTCATACAGTCTCCATATATCAGTCACTGGACTCCCTGACTGCATCTCGTTCTGCTCTTATGGGCTCTAACTTTGCACAGATTTGCACTGTATTCAGGATTCCCTGATAACAATACAGCACTAGTAAAGTCTTAGACCATTTCCTTATCCATTAATCTCTATATACTCCTCTGCCACAAGACAGGAATACAAATGGTTTTGTGTGTTTGTGTGTGAGCAAATACTAATTGGAGACATTCTCAGATTCCCGGCCTGTGAAGCAGAAAGCATGAAGCGGCATGGCGTGTGTCTAAACTCCCTGCAACCAATTTCACACCTACTAACAGGATTTATGAGCTCAGTGGACTTCACTGCCCAAGGCTTTTGAAGAATTAAGTCAAGAGACACTGATGTATTTTCCACATGCGGAACACAAGAAATACACACACACACATTCACTAACAGATGATTCCTTGGTCTGCTAGCATTGGCAGCTGCTTGTCCTCAGGGCCTACATACCTGTCTTCTCTGTCTGACAGGTACAGTGTGTGTGCAGGAATTGGGCAGGGTACTGTGTGGTGGGGGGAGTCCACAGGGCCTGTGACTGTTGAGCTCACATGAAAATGTCTGCCCATCATGCTTCAAATCAAAACAGAGCCACAATTAAAAACATGCCATTACAGCTTGCTTTCACTTCATATCGCTACCTTTCCTCACTGCAGCCTGTGAGTGTGGCGCTCACACACCTTAGCAAATGAAAAAGCACAACAGAGCAGTAGTCTACTCATCTGGTCGTACAGATTTTTGGAACTTAGCTTTGAGCATTACAAATGACATCTTCAAATAAGAGTTTGTCCTGCTTTCACTCTCACAGCTCTGTAGCATAATGTTGTGGGTTCAAATGGGCAATTAATGAAATTGAGGGACAACTGTAAATTAATAAACCAATCAATCCATCCATCCCAAAGTGTCTAATAACCCTGATTAGAATCACTTGTCATTTTTATGATTGCTGTTATTTCATTGGGCGGCATGGTGGCGCAGCAGGTAGTGTCGCAGTCACACAGCTCCAGGGGCCTGGAGGTTGTGGGTTCGATTCCAGCTCCGGGTGACTGTCTGTGAGGAGTTGGTGTGTTCTCCCCGTGTCCGCGTGGGTTTCCTCCGGGTGCTCCGGTTTCCTCCCACAGTCCAAAAACACACGTTGCAGGTGGATTGGCAACTCGAAAGTGTCCGTAGGTGTGAGTGTGTGAGTGAATGTGTGTGTGTCTGTGTTGCCCTGTGAAGGACTGGCGTCCCCTCCAGGGTGTATTCCCGCCTTGCGCCCGATGATTCCAGGTAGGCTCTGGACCCCCCGCGACCCTAAATTGGATAAGCGGTTACAGATAATGGATGGATGGATGGATGTTATTTCATTGAGATATTAGTACTGAGCTATAAATGATATAAATCCAATGCAGTAAAGTACAGGGTGAAAAGGACATGACCTCTTTTAGTATTAAGGCTTTCTGCAGGCTGATTTTATCATGATTTCATTCTCAGGATTTTATATTTTTCTCAGTCACTGCAATCGTATACAACTCCATCTACAACACTGTAGAAATGAAACGTAAATCTGTAGAGAAATATTAGTTGTACAAACTATTTATAAAGCATTGTTTTGTGTAGCGTCTAACTGTAATTCAATATTCAAAATACCTCCTGCACATTTGACATTTTATGGTAATTTGCATAATGTTGAAGTGACCATTTTCATTTAATAATAATATAAACATCAAATAATAATAATAATAAACTAACATCAAAAATATTTTAATCAAAAAATATCCCCAAGAACAGATCAAATTGATACACACACTTTTGGAGCGCTTTTTCTTGATGGAACTCATAATAAATGTTGAATGCAATGACAAGCACACTCTTCTTCTTTGCCGTTTTTAAACTAATTCATTTGCAGGTCATTTTTTCTTGAATAAAACAACAATTGTCATTTTAATACTACACAACAGTTACCATAAAAACAGTCAATATAGGCACATCATGGCCATGTGGCTCCCCATGTTGTTATCACATGCTGTGCATGTGCTGCCCATGCTCTGGACAAAATTTGAGGGGTGAGGCAGTGAGAGCAGCCAATAGGATCAGTCCCCCTCCCCTAACACAGAGAGAAAGAATGAGAGCTCTGACCAAAGAGAGAAAGTGCTTGAGTGTGGTGATTCTTCTTGTTAAAAAAGTGTTCGGTTTAAAGGATCAGGGCGCCCTGAGCCATTAACTATATAATCAAACATATTTTTTTGCATACAGGAAGTGGTATGCAAAAAAATAAATAAATAAATAAACTCTGGAGAGATGTTGTGATATGCAGCTAACTCTGAGAAATGTTTCCAAGCTCTGAGTAAAACTGTGTGGGCAGGTGAACGTGGCATATCTGTAATCTAGAACCAGGGCAGGATATCATGGCTACAGAGTGCTGATTCAGGATTTAAGATTAACACACCGTTAACTGGGACAAGGTCATCCACTAGTGGGAAAGTTGTTACAGTAAATTACCTTTAACTCTGAGGTGACATTTGCGGTAGTTAAAGCTAGATGTAAACAAACATTTCATAACCATAATCAAATCCCACCGTGCCACAATCCTGCATTTATAACACCTGCTTGAAACACCAACGCAGAGAAGAGATTCTCTAAAAGGGTGACAATTTTTTCCCCCACACACTTTGGATAGTCTCCATTTGTGTGTGTGTGTGTGTGTGTGTATATATATATATATATATATATATATAGTTTAGTGTGTTCTCCCTGTGTGTTCTTCCTGTGTCCATGTGGGTTTGCTCCGGCTTTCTCCCATTGTCCAAAAACACGTTGGTAAGTGGATTGGCTACTCAAAATATCTGTGGGTGTGAGTGTGTGTCGCCCTGTGGGGGACTGGCCCCCCTTGCACCCAGTGATTCCAGGTGGATAAGCGGTTAGACAATGAATGAATGAATGAATATATGTATATACACATACACACACACACACACACACACACACACACACATTCCCTTAAAGAGTCAGAACAGTTTACAGATGATGTGTTAGGAACCAGATGTCTGCAGTATTTAATACATCATATAGTTACCTCACAGAATGCTATTTCCAGGTGCTTCAGACAACGTCTTGAGCTTTTTGTGATAACACTTTGTTATAAAACTTTAACCCTTCAAGGGGAAGGAGCATATGTAGGGCACTTTAAATAATAAAATCATCTGCATCTAGTTCTAGACATTACTCACCAGTGTAGCATGTATTTTGTGTGAATCTTATGACAATAAACAGCAGTTGGACTATTATTACTGTTATTAATTAAATTAATACATTTAATGGAAAAAGGGAAACAAACTTCAAGGAAGTAAATAAATACTCCATAATAGCGTGTATAAGCAGGTGGGAGGCAAGAAATGCTGACAGGAATAGCTAAATGTTATGAGAATATTGATTCAAGTCCAGAGCATATTTGCCACCGAGCATGTTGGCCTTTAACTCATTCCTTGCTGCTCCAAAGTCTCCTATTTCATTTCATGCTTTCTGTAATTTTACAGGATGTGAATACACAGTTGAATGTCTGTGTCCACAGTGGATGCAACCTGGCAGAGGCTGAGTTTTTTAAATGATAAGGGGTGTCTACAAACCTTGGAACATTATATATATATATATAATGTGTGTGTGTGTGTGTGTGTGTATAGGAGTGTCTGAAGGAGAAAGGTTGTTAATGGTAAAGGTTTTGATTTGTTTTGTTCGTTTACTATTACTTTTGTGGAGTACATCAGCGTGTGTGTGTGTGTGTATGTAGCAAAGGAAGATATATAGTTTGATTTTAAGCTGGGCTTGTCTGCATCCTATTATGCATCATTTCACATCAGTACACCCTCAAGGTTTCTTTCTGAGCGATATTTTCTCAACGCCTGATCATAACATTACAAAACTTATTTCTTATACATAATTGAGTCCCATTGTCCAAATACTGTCAATACTGGCACCTGCTGGCAATAAGAGGTAATTCTCATCAATTACAACTTTCACTACCAACAGCAGTACAAAAGTCACAATTAAAACTGTAAATATGTTAAATAATACAAAGCTTATTTTTTCAAACTACAAAAATAGTATTAGGCATTCTTACATATGAACATTCATTAAGATTGTGAATATTTATGACTATATGGTTTCCCTTTATCACTCATTCTTTATCTCCATCAGCCTGATTGACCATGGAAGCACTAATGGCACCATATCTTCTAGGTGACCGACAAAGCAGTGATTCAGGATTAAGCCATTACCAGGTGCATCTCCTTGCTAGTACTCTAATACTACAATCTATTTTCCTTTCCTCAAAATGTGGCCCCGATTTTTGCCAGCTCCATATAACCATTAACAGCTGAGAAATGCAGGACAATTGGGCAAATTTGCTCCTCCTGACAATCATAAAAATGTCCCCAGATTTCAGGATATTCCTGGGTGATAATGTAGCTGTTTTTTCCAATCTGGTTTAATACATGGTCCTGCTGATTTTGACAGCATTTGCCCACAATTTGACCTGTCAGCTGTTCTCATGGATCCTTCACAGACACAGGTAGTCCTTGGAGGTGTCTCCATGTGGCCAGCATGGTCTGTTACATTTCTAAACCAACACAGCCTCAGATGGGAAAGCCTGTACCTAGATAGCAGACCAGTTTGGGCCTAATCTGTCACTTATGGCACTTACGGCTCAGGGAGGACATTCGCGTGAGTTTTTTGAGGCCCACATGTCTTTAAACTGATCTGGGCCATTTCTGGCAAAGATGTTATACTGGCCAAAGCGGGCATACTGCATGTTAGCCAAAAGTGACCTGCATATTAAAAACTGCTATTTGGCCCACATGCCTCATATGGGCTCTCAGCCATTTCTTGAAAGGTTTATGCTAATTTGTAACTTACAAAAATGATGTTTTTTCCACCTTAACTCATTAACATAGATTAAATTCAACAGGAAATTTTAAAACCATTATTTTTATTCCATTTTTTCAATTTGCTACAGTAAACTGAACCTTTAACATGTTTGTAACTGTAAACTTGAATAGTTATAGTATCCCTACATGTTTATCCTCCAGGGTTATATGAAAACCAGGGTTCTGCCCTCTGTGAACAAACTGAGGACACACCCACTTTAATAAGAAAATTAACAAGTTTTACCGTAGCATATTGTTCGACAGACACGAACAGTAATTTTCAACCACCATCTTATTTTTCCTAATTCTGTACTTTATCACTGCAAGAAAGCTAATTAATAAGGCCAGAGTTACTATTTTCTAATTCCATCTTAAATGGTGGACTTTTGCAACGTTTCCAAGATGTATCGTCTCTGTTCATGAAGCTTCTTCGAATTTTTGTTCCTCCGTAAATATGAGATATAGCTAGAGAACAGAAGAAATTAACTGATTAGATTTTTCCAGTATATTCCACCACGCTTTAACGGGTATGGTGTGGATTTTTACACAGCGTTTTCGTTTGAGACTATTCCAGCTTAATTTCTTAAACGGAAAACACTGCCACGTAAATCGCGAAATTCAGCCCGTAACGTCATCGTTTGTAGTGGAATAGAACATTCTAAAAGGTCACATTCAGCCTGCACTATCCGAGGTCCGCTGTATTACAAACTTTTAAACTTCGAGCTACAAAATCTTACCTGTAACACGCTCTGTATTTAGTAGTACTTTTCCCGTTCCACCTCAACACGAGTAGTCTCGTTGATTCGGATTTTCCGTTGCGGGTTAAATTGTGCATTCTGGGGTCGCCACAGTTCCACAGTGTATGTCTTGTGTATGAGTTTGTTTTAAGTTTATTCGTACAACCAAATAAAAATGAAAACATATAAATATTTGTAAATAAATAAATAAAATCCCCCCATGTACTGAGAACATGGAATGACCTATGATATATCTTTGGCTACAAAAATGTTACACAAAGCCAATGTCATCATCATAAGCCTTATTGACTTCTAACACTAAAATGGCCTCATCGTTTCTAAACTCTCTGTCTCTATATCTATTCCCAGTCCAGCAGTGACACTGTGAAATGTGTAAAAACTCTGTAACACTGCTGTGTCTGATCCACGCATTCCGGTGCAATGGCAAAACCAAATCACTGCAGTGTTGACAATAATCAAACACAAAATTTGTATATGTTCTGCGGTGACTAGGGGTCCTGACCAGTGCAGAACAAGGTGAAAGGGGGCTAAGAAAGTATGCAGAGCAACAGGTGGACTACAGAATGTAATTGTTGAACTATAAATACAAATGCACCTATGTGGTAATTGGAGCTGATAAAATGGGCAATGACTGTAGAAACAAGAAGGAAATTAAAATGTTATGGCTGATCGATGTAAGTGAAAAGATTTAATTAGAATCATGTATTTATACACCATTTTGTAACAGAGTTGTATTGCTTTTAATGTTCTTTTTTTCTTATCAGGGACAATGAAATAATGCAAACAAAACAAATGAAAAAAGGAAAAACAATACAGTTCAATATAGCCTTAGTAGTACATTCACATCTTCAGAAGCAAAATCCATCTTTTACAAAGCATATGTCTGAACAAAGCTCGCTGTCCAACTCACTGCAGCACGCGATCCCATTTCAGATAACACTGATTACTATGAAGGGCCACTCTCTCAGGAAGAGGACCTTGTTGAACTAAGCTGGACCAGACAGAAATAAATAGGTAAAAATAACAAAAGACATAAATACATTGTATGCAAGCTGATGATGTTGAATTGTATGACGTGGTCATGGAATAGGCAGGTTCAGACCGCAGATGCCCAAAGAGTGCAAACCAGATGGTGAATTAAAGCAAGACCAAAATTAGCATTGAATAAAGTTTTCGGTCTAAAATATACAGGAAATATTTTACCAGGCAAATTTTTCATCTTTAAACTTATTAGTTAAAAAATAAATAAACAAAATTTAAATCTCGTCTATATGTCTAATATATGTCTCATTATGATAAGATATGATAAGATTATACAGCCTTTTTCTACAAAATTGTACTCAATTTTATCTAGAGAAAGTGTTTTATTCTTTTGGCAGATTTCTCTAGAGTGTGATGTAAAACATGCAAACATTTCAAGAAACAGGCTGAAAAATCTTATAATATGCTTACAACAGACTGACTTGCTAAGATCAGAACAAGTTAGTTGCATAGACCACAGTTTGGGCAGCTTTGATCTATGTCCTTGTGAGCATAGCTAGAAGAGGAGTAGCTTTCCACACTATAATGAAGTTGTGATTTATGGACAGGTCTGTTTCTATCCTAAATCCTTAAGTGCTTTACAATCATATATATGGGGTAAAGGTAATGAACTGCAAAAGCAAAAGTCAGCTGACGTTACAGAGGGCACATCATATCAAATTCTGTATTTCTTTGGCAAACATATTATATTGCATTGCCTTGTTTTACATTCCTAAAGAGAACAGTGACTAAGCACTGTTCTTATGACCAGTAACATACTCCATTATCTTTTGCATGATAAATCTGAATTGCACAATTAAATGGCAGCATTCATGGCAAGATCTACGTTTGTTTCTTGTAACCCCAACTGTCTTTTATTCAGTAAATATAATTTTTTTGTACTTTTTTACATTTTTTTTATCAGTTTCATGCCTTTCCATCCTAATCACCTAAAAATGGCATGATGAACACATACTCAAAAAACAAAATGACAAGCTTGTAACATACAGTTTACATCTTACATATTTCAAGAGCTTCTCAAAATCTCCTGACTTTGACATCTTAGCCAAAATAAGTCTTTTTTTTTTCTTCATTTCTTTTCCTATAATGCAATAAATTTTCTTGGTGTACTATACAATTTTTTAAACTCCTCCATATAATGTCTTAGTTACTCGATAGTAACGCAGCAACAAAAATAAATATTTAATTAATGTCATCTTTTTTTTATATATAGTAATACATACATACATATCTAGTAATATTCAATTCCATATTTATATTATCAGTTGTTAGCTTATGGTGTGTGGGTATTGTTGATTTGTTTATTCATTTATTTTTTTTCTGTTAAAAGTCAGGTGCTGACACAGTGAGATAAAGATGGGCTTCTGACCATGACTCGAGAAATAATCCTCAGATTAAAAAAATAACTTGTCTACTTTGTTACAGTCAAATAAAACCCTGCTTCAGAAAGGACACAAATGATACAAGCATAGCAATTCTTTTATGTTTCTTTTCTTCTTTTTTGTACATTTTAGTCCCTATTTCATTAGAAGGGATGTTGAAACTTAGGTTTTTAGACCTTTTCTTTTAAGAGTAGTACAAAATAGATCTACACATGCAGGCAAGCAGCTCGCTAGGGTTAGCGCCCGCTTAGCGTATTCGTCTTTTTGGAGTAGCGCCGAAGCCTAGGGATTAGGGATAGGGAGGGAGAGGGAGGTGATGACGCAGAGCACGGAACACAAGAGCTAAAGGCCTACTAGCACGTGCAATGCACTGCGGACTTGTCCAGAGAGGTCCTTACCGAAAGGGAATTGTCAGAATTAGCACCAACCACAAAGGGAGGAGCCATTGTCCATTAGCCATTAGCCACTAGCTCACGTAGCTGCAGCTGACGTTAATAACACTTTTAACAGTCCCACGTCCCACAGACGAGAGTATCTTATCTCGCTCTCTTATCTCAGTAATCGACTCAGACCTGGGCGAGGTGCTCAATATTGCCAATGTTGGACCACAGTGTATGTTGCTTTTGTTTTTCCCTTGATGCTTTTGGTCTGTTGAGAAAAGGTTGAAGAGTGAAGAGTCGTGTTTTGCGAGAGCACAACACTAAGAGTCCAAAAGACTAGTGGAGGAGGTTCTTTGCAAGCAAACATGCAAATGTTTCTTCATATATATTTATTTTGTTTTATTAGTAGATCAGACACTGATATGAATCCTAGAGGATTTTATATTTTTCACCTGTGTCTGGATCAACAATCTAATCCTTTACAAAAACAAAATTGGGGAAACAAAATTGTCCTGCATGGCCTACTTTTATCTTCTGAGCTCTACCTTTGGTTGTTCCACCTATATTCTCTTCCATGTTATCCTTGAAATATCAGTTTTTTCCTTCTCTTTTCTCCTTTGTTTATACACAAAGCTTCATCTTTTCCCAGGAAAGCTACAGGGATTGGCTGTGTCCCTGTCAATTACATCATCAAACTGTCACAACACCCTTTGGCACCTCCTCAGGCTCCACTTTTAATGTTCGCCAAGCCCTTTTCACGACGTGTCCAAAAATCCTTCACCAAGAAGTCGCCAGAGTAATGGCCTGGAAGCCATGTGTTTTTCAATCGAAGGGAAACACGTTATGTCCACACACAAAAAAATACAAAATAAGAAATGAATAAAGAAATCTTCTTTGGTGGGAGAAAAACACACTTACAGAGAGAGAAACGCAAGATGGCCTCCACAGCGGTCGTTCAGGGTTTCTGAGAGTTGAGCATGACTTTGGAGACAAAACTGACAATGGCTGTAGCTGGCTGGTCGGGCTCCAGCTCGGCAAATAGGTGACTCATATTATCTGTTGTGCTTCCTTGTTTTCGGGCCACAAAGCCAAAGATCCTGAGGTTCAAGAGAAGGAACATCCATTTAGTTTAGCAAATACTTTATTATTACCACCAAGAAGGAGCAAAACATTTTTTATTAAAATTATGGTTTTTTTTTAGTGTTTCCATTTTGTGCAACTCAATAATGAATAACCCAGTTTACATTTCATATAGTGAGTACGGCCATTTTAAAAAAGTGTTAAGTACAAAATCGCAGATACAATCCGGACACTAGGGCTGTGACCAAAATGGCTCCCTATTAACATTTTAGTGAACTAAATAGTGGGGGTGGCACGGTGGCGCAGCAGGTAGTGTCGCAGTCAAACAGCTCCAGAAGACCTGGAGGTTGTGGGTTCGATTCCCGCTCCGGGTGACTGTCTGTGAGGAGTTGGTGTGTTGTCCGCATGGGTTTCCTCCGGGTGCTCCGGTTTCCTCCCACAGTCCAAAAACACACGTTGGTAGGTGGATTGTGTGTGTTCCCGCCTTGCGCCCAATGATTCCAGGTAGGCTCTGGACCCACCGCGACACTGAATTGGATAAGCGCTTACAGATAATAAATGAATGAACTAAATAGTGCCTCACTATATAGCACAAATTACTGAGGGATTAGGGAGTCATTTTGTTTACAGCCTAGGTGATATATATATAAGGGCTGTCTCGTAATGTGAAGAAATATTATTGCTCCTTTAACCAGTTTATCCTTTGCTCTCTTCAAGATATGGATATGGACGTATTTCACTCACCGTGCTGAACCCCCGTCTGCCCTGTTCCACCTGGTAATAAAGAGAATGTTGATCAATGTTGAAATTTTTAATTCAGACCACACTCATATATTAGATCAATCATATATTATTATCACAAATGGCATCACAAAAGCCAAACCAACTCATCCCAAAAGTACTTCATGTTGCTCTTTCACTTCAGACATTGCAGTTCCACTGCTGAACAGTCCATGGCTGATGCTTGGCACTGGGAATGATGACTTTAAGCTCATGCATTTCTGCAGAGCATCTTATTTAATTTCTTTTCATTTCAATTCATACTTTTCTATGAGGATTGCTGTTTGCCCATGATGCAGGCCACTTTCACTGAAATCATTAATAATAACGGGTTTCTACAAACTTGGACATAGAGTGTAATTGGTGAGGGCTGTTGCTGTGAATTTGGATATTTCTGGAGGTCATGGACGTGCAATTGAGCAACACTGTGCTGTCAAATATATAAGTGCTCTCCATTACTGTAGGTCGCCATGCACTGACGGCCCTACTATGAGTTTCCCCTAATATTGACTTCACTGGTGTGAAATACAGTTTGTGTCACTCTAATACTCACTTCCTTTCTTGTGGGTCTACGTTGCAGTATGTGACTGTGTTGACGGGATAGTGACGACGGAAGAAGACCCTTAAAGACACAGGTAACAACACGCAATAGCATTACATAGACATATAAAATGAACAAGCTCATTTTAATCTGAAGCACAATAAACAAATAAGATAATATGTTTTTGTTGTAACATGTTTTGCAATAATGGGTGGAAAATATCTAATAATTCATTGGCAGCTTCACTAATTTGGGTTAAGCTACATTGATTTTACATCATTATTTAACATGTTTGCTTCTAAAATTAAGTAAAATAATCTTTGTAAACTTTGTAGTTCTACAATTATAGACTGTAGTTCACCTGTTTCTCTGCATATCTTATTCCCATTTCACCCTGTGCCTCAACAGCCAGGACCACTGCAGAGCAGGTATGATTTGGGTGGTGAATCATTGTCACTGCTACAGTGACAATGATGTGGTGGTATTGTGTTAGTGTGTGTCGTGCTGGTACAAGTGGATCAGAGACATAAGGGATGCTAGAGATTTAAAGCCCTCAGTGTCAATGCTGGACTGAGATAAAAATATCCAGCCAAAAGCGACCTGTGCGGCCGACACAAACTCTGCAGCCACAGATTAGCTACTGTCTTTGATTTCACACCTGCAAGGTGGACCAACAAGGTAGGTGTGTCTAACAGAGTGGACAATGTTTTTCAAAACTCGAGCAGCACTGCTGTGTCTGATCCACTTGTACCAACCCAACACCCACTAACACATTACCAGCAAGTCAGTTTGAAGACCATGATGAAATGGGGAAAGGAAATATGTCGGAAAACAAGTGAACATTAGGAACAAGGTAGGTGTTCCTAATCCAGTGATTGTTCAGTGTTTATCTCCCTTACACAATAGGCAAAAGCACATGACATTCTTCTGTATATTTTAAATTATCTCTAGATTACTTACAATACCTACAGTAAGTCTAGATGCTATAGTTGTTTACAGAAACAAAATTTGGACACAACGCAGGTAGCTAACAAACAAAATTGTGAGAAATGGTAGAAGGCTACATCAAAGGGAGAACATTATTTTAATTTTTAACCTAATAAATATGTAGAAACTATGCACTAAAATAAACAGTAAATTACCCATAGAGGATGTGGTAACGTATTTACTCTGCAAAAAAAAAAAAATTTTTATATAAAATTTCCCATTTGGGAACAATGCATAAAAATAAACATATTTTTGCAGAGAAAATACGTTACCACATCCTCTATGGGTAATTTTACTGTTTATTTTAATAAAATAAATCAAATTAATGCCTCAGTCACAAAGTTCTAGGGCCCTGAGGTTGTGGGTTCAAGCCCAACTCTGGGTGACTGTCTGTGAAAAGTTTGGTGTGTTCTCCCTGTGTCTGTGTGGGTTTCCTCCAGGTGTCCTTGCTTCCTCCCATTGTCCAAAAATACGTTAGTACATGGATTGGCGACTCAAAACTGTCCATAGGTGTGAGGGTGTGAGTGAAAGTGTGAGTTTGTGTTCCCTGCTGGAGCCCAGTGAGTTCTGGTAGGCTCTGGACCCACTGCAACACTGAACTGGATAAAGAGTTACAGACAGTGAATGAATGAATGAATGAATGTTACAAACTCACTTCCTCTGATTGTCAGTGAGAGTGATGCCCTGCAAGGACACTTTGAAGTGGACGATGGTTGCCATTGGCGCAGGGTTAGTGGCCAGCGTCTCGCTGATGGCTTTGGCCACAGCCTGAGGGCCTGTTAGAGATTCCATATCCACTGAGTTTATATACAGGACGTTACATGCTGCAGGGGAATTGGGACAAAAAAGAGAACAACACATGAATTTTGGTTACAAATGTAATAAAACATATGTGAGAAATGAACAATGAGACATTTAAATGAGGTAGAAGAATTTGTCCTGGATTTTTGGGCTAGGCATTCACTGAGGTGCTGAAACAATGAAGAGATAAGAACTGTATTATTCTGGTAATGTAAAATTAGAAAAAGATTTCTCAAAGCTGGAGAGTTGTGTGACTTTATCCATGCTTTCTGCCTCATGCCTGGGGAAACTCCTTTTGAAAACACAAACCAAGTGAAAAGCACTGCAAAGTGGTGGCAAAGAATTAATGTTGTACAATACTGTAGAGGAGAGCAGGGCACAACCCTAATTTGACTAATAATTTCAAATAAAGTTGAGCAAAACATAAAATAGGCCCGGTCCGGGTGACTGTCTGTGTGGAGTGTGGTGTGTTCTCCCAGTGTCTCCGCGTGTTTCCTCCGGGTGCTCCGGTTTCCTCCCACAGTCCAAAAACACACATTGGTAGGTGGATTGGCGACTCAAAAGTGTCCATAGGTGTGAGTGTGTGAGTGAATGTGTGAGTGTGTGTCGCCCTGTGAAGGAAGGGTGCCCTCTCCAGGGTGTGTTCTTGCCTTGCTCCGGACCCACCACGACCCCTAATAATAATTTAATACAAATAACCAACACAGCTCACCTGTAAATGAAAACAGAAATCTGGTGTAATTATTGAAAAGGTTTAGCCAAATAAGGCATTTACACCCTGAAAATCACTGACCCGTAATGTGGAGAATAGAGCCTCTGTCATGAATAGCCTGGGACTTTTGAAGGAGGGTAGGATACCACTCCCTCCCCTTGATTTCAGGAAAGTGCTATAAAATTGATTTACACTCTGCAACTATAGAGGGAGCCCAGAAGCAAAAATACTAAATCTTATTATGTGTTTCTTTAACTGTTACAGTTCACTCCATAGGTGGGACCAAATGCAAAAGACTGAAAGGCTTGCTGGAAAGGTTTAGTAAATTCATGTAAACGAAACGTTCAACTAAAAGGCAATGTTTCCTCACCCTTTGCTAGCTTTCTGGTTTGGTTATGTGCTGGAAAAAGCTGAGGTGTCAATATACCAGCGGCGATTGCTCTAAGACTGAAAGGGAAGCTCAGCCTCCCCTAAATGTAAAAAATAAGTGATCAAATATATACTGCTGTGTGTACATGTCATTGAATAAATATTCACAACAACGCGCTCAACTTTTGTTCAGATTCATCTTCTTATCACTGGTAAAGACGCGGCTTTCCTCTCAATCATTCCCTTTACAGTGCTTTAAACAGTGAGGACGCTGAGCGTCCACGGAGTTCAATAGCGAAGCAGCGAAACGAGACGAGTCATTGGATAAATGCTGGGCTTTGTCCCGCCCATCGGACGCTCAGCGTCTCTGGGGGTCTATGGGGCAGTGAGCTGGCCTCGGCTGGCCCGGACGCTCAGCTTCTGCATGATGATTGGATGATCTGTCTGAGGCTGAATCCCTTTTGATTGAAAGCGAAACGAGCAAATCAGCGATCCTTTGGTGTAAAGATCCATGGGAGCACAGGCGGACACACTTCACATGGGCCAAGGCCGTTTAAGCAGCCTAGCTCTGCTGGCCATTGAGAGGACACTAGTCAAGTCCCTGGAAAAGACGCCTTGTTGGTACGACAGGGTCACAGATCATTTTCTTGAAAAGGAACGGAGGGTAGAATTTACGTATAAATAAACCGACACATTTTATGATGTAGATTCCCCTCCTTGAAAGACCAGCATCCACCACTGCAATATACATTACACAGCCCTAGCTTGGTAAATGAGTAAATAACTAGGATGACTGAGAAAGGGCTTCTAGAGGAGTTTGGATGAAGGTAAGACCTTAGAACATTGAAAAGCATGAAAAAAACGAGAATGCTGCTCTATTCCTGCTCCATATGTGGGTAACATTGACATATTTTAGCTGTACAGTCTGTTCTTATTGAAACACACTGTTTCACCTTAAATTATTCTGAGCTACTCAATGAAAACAAACACGAGGGGGAGTTTGTTTTGCTGTAGAATCACTGACAGTGCCTTTATTACATGTTTCTAACTATTTGCAAACACTCTGTAAAATAAGTGAATTAATCTACTTGAAGCTATAGATATGTTCAGTGGTGAACCCACACCTTCAGATGCCAGAAATAACTGAAAGTAACTCAAGTTACGTTAAATGTCATTCAAATGTAGTCATATTACCCACAGTACAGATTCAAGGAAAATGAAAAGTAAAAAAAAACACATTCTGATTTCATCTCTTAATTTACATTAAATCTTTACATTTGACCCTTTGTTAGGTTCTGCCCTGCTCTCTGTTTCTGAGCTCTCGAGCATCCACTGAAAGGGGGAGAGGTTATATGACCACTTGCTGTTATTAGTAAATGAACATGCTCATCTATGGGGGGACCAAAAAAAAACACTCAGTAGTGTGGGACAGATACCGAAGGCCATATTTACCATGAGACTCTTCAGGAGGCTTTGGTGGCCCTAGAGTGGTATAGGAGTGACATGGAGAATGAGAAATGAAATAGACACACATTCACACACACACACACACACACAGTCACACACAGCAATGAGTGAAGGTCACTCAGCTATGAGGGTGAACGCAGAAACAGACAGAAAAGTAAGAAACAGAAAACAGAGAGGGGACAAGACAGAGAGAGAGAGAGAGAGAGAAAGAGAGAGAGAGAGATATTGAGAGAGACAGCGAGTATAAGCGAATCATACCTGCGCCTTGTTTGAGGAGATCCATTGCAGAACTTGTGGGTGTGGCCAACTCCAAAGCCTCTTCGTTTGGATCTACTCAGAGAAATTCAATAATAATTTATTACATATTGTACTTTTTGAACATTTCAGTAAAGAAAACTCTGCATGGCATAAACAGTATTTGATGTAAGTGAAATATGAAAGAAATGTAAAAGGAAGCATTTGGTTTTCATTGGTATGCGTGGCGATGGTCTGTTAGCGTTTAATGTAGCGTTTAAAGGCGGTTAATGTTCTCCTCCAAGCGTGTTGAGGTGCCCAGTTGCAGTGGACAGTAGTGAACAGTGGGAAAAGTAGCTTTAGCTGGTCTCTCATTCTTTCAACTTGTTTGCATCATGTGGAGACCTAGCAAGTGGCGGACTCCTTTAAACATGGAGTGTAGTATATGTATTCATATTCATATTCATGACTAAATCCAGTTGCCTCTTACATGTGAAGCAAGTCAAGTCTGCCACTGCTTCTTTACAAACTGCTGCTAACACTGCACAGCTGAACACGCTTGGAGAAGACCAGTAACTGCTTAATTCTTGATAACACTTGATATCAGTGTACTGAGTGTCAGATCAGTGCACACATCAGTGGTGATTTTCCACTGCATGGTACCTACTCTACTGTGTTTTGGTCCTCGGTACTTGGTTCGTTTTTCACTACAATGGCTCTGCAAGGTTAACACATCACATTTAGTCAATACAGAAGGTCCTCAGGTTATGTCAGTTCCGAGTTACGATGTTTTGTGGTTACGACACATCTCCCATTTACTGTATAAAGCCTTGTTTCGACTTAAGTGGTTTTGCGTCGTAAACGTCGTAACGCGAACTTCGTGTTTGGTGTGCGCGGCGGAAGAATGCACCGTTACGCTGCTCGGGACAGAGGAGGATAGGTGTTAGGATAGGATAAGTGCTTACAGTATGTTATCTACGTAGAGTATGTACATATGTTCCGACTTACACCGAAATTCAGTTTACGATGCGACATAGGAACGGATCAACGTCGTAAGTCGAGGACCCCCTGTACTTGGCTCGTGTGTGGAGTTACCAGGGACCAAGTTTTCAGAGTAGAGCCAAGTCGAGTAGAGTAGTTACCATGCCAATAGTTTCAAAAAGGTGTTCCATCCACCATGTTTTTATCAATTACAAAAATGCACATAAAAACCTGAATAGGAAATAGACTAAAATTCACAAAACCACCCAAATATTGCAAACATAAGTTTATAAATGTAGGAGGATATTAAAAAAAAAGAATATGGCTAAAGCCAAAATGGAAAAGGCTTTTTCAAACAAACAATGATATTTTGGCTGGTCCACATCTATGGCGCACGTGGCACAGAGTGCATCTGATCCCTGGACTCTGCAACAACAGGTTTTTAACAGACGGCCCTAGCCCTGTTTTCATACCAGATATTCCTTTGTTATGCATAACATTTAAATGGCTTCATTTGTATGCACACACTGCATGAAGATTCAGAAAATAAAAGGAGTTCGAGTTTACAGAGTACAGTCCAGAGAAGCTGAGAGAATGGAGTGATAGAATGAAGCTCTCACCTCTAGTGGGGATCATAAGCTTGCATGGCAAAGCCAAGGGTGTGATGGAGTGTTGGTACACCAGTGCAGACAGACACCCTGTAGACACACACACACACATACATACACGTACACACATACACGCACATAGTGAGCAGATACTCACAAACATACAGTACATACAGTTACTCTGCACAAATAAGCTGATGGATGGAGCAATCAAAATATGTTCACTCAAACAAAATACCTTTAATACAATATTATTTTACAGATAGGACAAAAGCATAATGATGTGAATGTGCAAATAATGTCCATCTCTGAAGCTGAAGGGCCACAGCAATGCACAGCTCAATCCTGTTCCACCTTAAATGGCGCAGTGCACGGTTCCGCCTTAAATGGCACTAGAAATCTATTACATTTCTCTTTTTCATCCACCGTAATGTGAGAATAAAAAAGAGATTCTTTCTACATTAAACAGTACTTAATAACATTCTGTAACCAATGTTATCACTTTAAGTTCCACCTTAAACAGCTCAAGTGCATTTTCCTTTGTGTGCTAGAAGCTGTTTGAAATAAAGTTTCATCTATGTAGCATATGCATTTCCACAAAAACAATAAACTAAGGTTTATACATCAATGATTATTGATTACCTGTTAAACAAGACTTAATAAAATGATTATCATCTTAATCTCATATGTCTTTTTGTCAACCCCTGGCCCTGTCCTGTGGTTCCCACCATGTGCTTACTTAGCAAAAGGCTCTTTGTTTTGTTTTGTTCCTGTCTCCCTTGTCTACTCCTTAGCCTCTCCTTGGTTTGTAGCTCCAGCCTCTCATCAGTGTCTCCTCTTGTGATTGTTGTTCCCAGGTGTTTTGTGTTGTCCTCTAGTTTATCAGCCCTGTCTTGAGTCTCAGTGTTTGTCGACCATTGCATTCCACATATCCCTTTGTGTCTTAATATCTGTCATTCCAGGTCCCGCTGTTTCTTTGTAGCTCAGTATTTAGATTTAGCGTTAGCTCTGTGTTTAGCATTAGCTCCTTGATTTGGTTTAGCCTTAGCTTTCTGTTTAGTTTTCTGGGTAGTTCTGTTCAGGTTAGTGTTTAGTGTTTTCAAGTTGTTGTTTTCCTTTGTTATAATAAAGTTGCTCCCTGCATTAACCTCTGCCTCCCCGAGTGCATAGCCTGACACTTTTACAGCTTTACATAAGGCAAAAAGAAAACAAGACTAGGGAGTGTGTTGTATTTTTGTCTAAACTTTATTTAATTGTTAATGATAGCCCTATAGGATTTAGGTATGTCCTTTGTACAACGCTAACATGTCTGACTGACTATGCATGGATTAAGGAGAACTTTGTTCATGTTTAATTTTTTTTTTTCAAAGAATTCCTTGATATAAATAAAGATTTCAAGTTCAGCAAAGCTGTGGTCTTGAAGGAAATAAGCCTGACAACACTGGACAAGATATTTCTCTCATTGCATACTGGGTACAACTTTGTTACTGACTGAGTGTATAAAGAATGTAGAGGATAGTTCACCCACCAAAGTGTGGCTCGTTGGGACAGCCTTTCAGCCTGACACCCTTCGGACTAGTCTCGATCAAGAAGTGCCGCACCAGCTCGTTAGTCATGTCCATCGCTTCAACAGCAGAAAGAACATAAGCTTCAATCCTACTGTTCTGTACAGGTACTGTTAGCTTATTATAATGGAATGTAGCATTTGCATTTATGCCCAGCATTCAAGAACATCTGACCACAATTCCAAATAGTTGAGATGCTGTGTAAAATGTAGATGAATGTAAATTAATCTTTTGCAAATTGGGGTAGTTCAGTAGTGTTTACATTAACCTAGTAATTGTGGAGTGTGGTGTGTTTACCTTTCTTGGTCTGCTGTATTGTTGGTGGTGGACAAGCAACTTTCATGGCAAGTCCATATGCCCCTCGGAAGGAGTGGCTGTCCCGAATGACAAATGCCCCTGGCTCCCGATCTTTCAGCAGACTGATGGCTGAGAGGGAGTAATGAGACTGTCAACATGTACAGAGATACGTAGATTTGTTTATTGTATATCTACCTTGGAATTGCTTATCAAATCTAATCACCTTGCTCCCTTGAGATGTCTGGTTTGTACCAAAACTTGGATGTATCTTGAACAAACTTGACATTGAGTTTTATATCTGGAGGTCCATCAGCTGGGAAGAATATGCACACATGGTAAACAAATGAGTATGACATGCAGATTTTAAGTTGTGTACATTGAAACTGGTCAATAATTAAATTTAAAAATAAAGCTCTCGATTTTCTCTATTTCTGTAAAGCTGTTTTGTGACAATGTCAGTTGTATAAAGCGCTATATAAATTTTAATTGATTGATGGTGGTGGTGCAGCAGGTAGTGTCACAGTCACACGGCTCCAGGGACCTGGAGGTTGTGGGTTCAAGTTCTGCTTTGGGTGACAGTCTGTGAGGAGTTTGGTGTGTTCTCCCCATTCTAACTGTATAAACTGGTTAGGTATAAATCCCATTAGCCTAAAACATTGTTAGTTCCTAAAAAGTTAAACAAATATGTCTGGAATAAACCTGGAGTTATTGATGACTATAATAAATTACAATTATACTTCACACTAATATTCTTTAAAACATATTGTTACACCCAATAAATTACCATACAGTAATGGCTTCTACATACCATAGATGGAAACTAAGGTGGTCTCTGTTGGGGATCTCGGAGCAGGGAGGGGGGTGCTGATGCCACTCGGTGCCGGTGTTGGGGTCTTGCTGTTCTGGATGCCGTCTATTGCCACTCTGTCCAGCCTCTCTAGACTGGGCTCCGTCCTTTTGCTTGGTAGTTGGGGCTGCTCCAAGGGAAAGGATGCCATGAGGGCAGTATTAGGGCCCATAGACGAGATGCTATGGCTGGTGTGCCCCCCCAGTCTATTGTCGGCCATGTCCTGGCAGCTGGGCGTAGGTCTGCGGTCAGGGCTGGGGTTGCGGGGGGCAGGTGAGGGGTGTCGGTTCAGCACAGGACTAGGTGGGACAAACTTGCTGTTGCGACCCAGCAGGGGACTATTGGGCGTGGTGGGTTCACTGCTGCCATTACTAGGTGCTATGCGGCGGGCCATGGCTGGACTGCTCTGGCTCCCAAGGCGGCGCTGGAGAGCAGGGCTTGGGGGAGTGTTGGTGGCTACGGTGCGGTGCAGTGTATTTGGGCTCCCAGGGACTCTATGCACCCCCATAACATTGACTGTAGCCTCTTCCGGGTCCAGGTAGCCCAGGGGGTCTGGGAAGAGAGGGGCACGGATGGGCTCAACTGGGAAGGAAGGGAAAACAGGCTCGCTTGTGTGTGCAGGGTTAGTCATCCTTATGCTCCTGTTATAGGAGACAAGAGAAAAACAGAGAAAGAAGCAAATAAAATTGAAAAACGGTGATGAAAATAGCAAACCAAACACAGAGGATGATATTCTCATCATAACCTCCCCCTCAAAAAAAAAGTGCTTCAAAAGCATATGCATCAATTTGTTCTGTTCCTGGCCATAATATTGCATCCAAAAGTATGTGTGTGTTTTGTTTTAGAGGATTCAAAGATGCTGATTTCAATGACAGGAATCATGAAATAAAAATAATTATGATAAAAAGCATTAAAATGCAGTTTGTCCATTTTGGTTACTGAAACAACCTCTACTCTTCTGTGAAGACTTCACACTAGATGTTGGAACACTAGAGGATTTTACATACTGCTGTGTGATTAGTTCTGGATCACAAATGCAACTCCCACTCAGAACACAATTATTAAATGGGAGGTCCAGCATTGGTGCTCCATAGTCCACTGCTGTGGGGCTTAGCCCTTTAGACAGTGCTTGTCTTTGGACTTGGTGAACGAAGGTAAGGCAAGTTTACTTATAGAGCACCTTTCATACACAATGGCAATTCAACGTGCTTTACAAAACAGAAAAAAATTACAGCAGAATAATGCAAAGTTTAAAAAAATATTTAAAAAGAAAAGAATTAAAACCAAGACAGTAAATTAGAATATAAAATACAGCTGTACAACTGTAAATTTTAAACTGAGCTGTAAGCCTGATCAAATATGAATGGTTTTAAAAGTGTAAATCTTAATCTAATGTGGAGACGCATTGACTTTTTTTTAAATGTTTCTCTGAGGAGAGTACGCACACTCTCTGCCAGCAACGGAAGCACTTTAGAGTGGTTTAATTCAGTGAGTAGAAGGGGTACTTACAAGTTTTGTACATATAGTACAGCTTTATGCACTTACCCATCAGGGTTATAGATGGCGCAGCTGGCAGGTGGAGGTGGTGTGAAGGTGTGGGGAGGTTGAACTGGTCTGTTTGGGACAGCAGGAGGGTAGGAGGAGTGGACAGGGGACACCAAGCCCCCTCCTCGGACGACAGAGCCTACGTATCCTTGAGGCTCTGTGGAAAGACAACATAAAACAGATGTTCACATTCTGAAGGTTATGATTTACACTGTGTCTGCTGTTCGCGAGGTTGATTATTAGACAAATAATAAAACAAATCTTTAAATAACAACACATATATCACCACAAATCAGGAGGGAGGTTATAAATATTTCACTGATTCTTACAGAAACCTAAAAAGCTTTGTAAAAAATAAGAAAAGGACAACAACTACAATTACAGGATTAGAGGCAAACACTGCTCAGGTATTTCAGTTGTACTGCAAAATAAATAAATAAATAAATGTTAACATGCAAAAAAGAGAGGAGGATAAGCATGTGTAAGGAAATAAAGACATTTGCAGGAGTTAAAAAGACCAGGACAGGAGTAGTCCAAGGATTATAAACCATCGTTTTAAATGCTTCTTACCTTCTAAATCATCGCTAGAATCAGAATCTGATAGCGGCAAGCAAAGGGGGGAAAAAAGAAAAGGAATAAAAAACTTAAAGGAACACGCTTTGCAAGAATGGAAACAAGAAGTTAGGTGTGCAGAGTGGAAATGAGGGGGCACAGTGTTTAAAAACTTCAACAGCACTGCTGTGTCTGATCCACTCGTACCAGCTCAGCATGCACTAACACGCTGCAGCGCTGAGAATGATCCACCACTCAGATCATACCCACTCTGCTGTGGTCCTGTGGGGGTCCTGACCATTGAGCAACACTGAAAAGGGTGGACTACAGTCTGTAATGGTAAACCTACTTATGCGCTCTTATATGCTCAGTGGAGCTGATTAAATAGACAATGAATGCAGATAGAAAGGTGGATCTTTGAATCTTTGGCACCTGGTGGTTTAAAAATATTTTTAAAAATTCAAATTCTATCCTGTCGCCCTGTGAGGGACTGGCGACCTCTACAGGCTGTGTTCCCACCTTGCGACCAGTGATTCCGTATAGGCTCTGGACCCACCGCGACCCTGAACTGGATGCGTGCTTACAGACAATGAATGAATAAATGAATGGAATTCTATCCTGGAAAAGGTCAATCTAAGGACCATTGCTGTACATTTACATTGTTTTATCTCATCCTAAATACATATCTGTACAGGAACGTTTTCCTGACAGTGTGCAGTGTCCAGGTCTGGATCCAAATTCTGGATTTGAAGACCTCTGGTGCACAGTATATCAAACACCTTCACTCCGATAAGGAAACCCTGGCCCTGGAAGGTTAGAATACCAAATGTGAAGCTTTTGTGTTTAAAGTTACGATTCTTAAGCCACAAGGCTTTCTTACCACAGCGATGATACACCACCTTGAGTAGATCAGTGAAATAACACGGAAGGTTCCCTTGTTTCTACTGACCTGAGCTGCTCTGCTGAAACACAGTTTCTGATGGGTTGCCTTGCTTCAGGCCAACGGTTGAAAGTGGAGTTTTAGCCAGACCCGGTGGTGAGCGACCTGTGTGAAGTATAGAAAGAAAAGAGAGAGAGTCTGTGAACGCAGAAATGAGCAATTATTGCCAATTAAACTTAACCTCCTTTAAATTGTATCATGGAAACTGACGAGTTAGTAATGCATGGTGGCCTACTGAGTAAATTCTGAGTTGAAGGCCCACTCAAATGTGAGCCGGTGTATACTGCCACAATAAAATGGCCACAGTGGGTGGGGGTAGGTTCATGCAAATGACTTGGGTTTATGAGCAGAAAAATATAAGCAGCCGTTGCATGCATGGCACCTGCTATAAATGAGAAGCAAAATGGCTATATTAATGGCAAAATAAATAGCTTGATGCTGATAGATGATACAGGAGGGCTTACTGGACTCATGGAGCTACACTTTATACAGCTAATTAGGAAGCAGCCGCAACTTTCAAATAAGCAGACCACTGTTCTTACATCACTCTATAAGTAAAAGGTTCATAAAGACCAGATTCTTTTTGAATTGGGCAATTTGAATTCCATTGGGCATTCACAGCTTGTATAATCTAAACAGAAATAGTCCAAAGACAACAGGCCCAATTTCAAGCATTGGCTATAGGGGAGTTATGTGCTGTGGAGCCGTGGACATACATTTTTGGGATGAATGGCAATGCCATTCAGCCACAAAAACATCAGTGATGTCAGGAACTGTTGAAATGTTAGGATTATTAGTGCTGGATCCCTTAAAGGAGCAGTCTTTAATACAGACAACAAGTGTTTAAAATGGCTGCCACGTTTATAATTCAAAACACTGGAGTGAGTTACTGCCCCTATCATTTCCTCCGCACACGGGTTGCCAGGTTAAGGGATTTAAACCTACCAAATGAGTTTAGAATCAGTTTACTTTGACGTTTCGTTTCCACATTAATTTTTTTTCCCTAGATGAGGCTAATGTTATATTTCTAAAAGATTTTTCCATTCCATCCTAAAAAATTAAATGTCATTGAAGGTACAAAAGTTTAGTTCCACCTTAAACTACGTTCTGAGGTTAATATTGGCATTACTAGCCAGCTTCTTATTTGATTTTTCTATTCTAACTTAAACAAGCAGATATGCAAGGCTGAAGATTGAAACACAAACCTTATTCTTCACTTTGTTCTTCAAAAACACAAAACAAGCACATTGTCTGCTATTGCGTTTCATACCTGGCAACCCGGGATTTGGGGATTGGGTACTGGGTGGGATCACAGACCAAAACACAAACAGAGTTCTGCTCCAGAACAGACACTTCTCAAACAAGGTCATACTGCCTATAGCACTGCTGTCAGAGATGCCAGCGCTTCAACTTATCATGTTCCCTTATTGGACTTTCCCTTATTGGACTATTGGACTTTTATGATTTTTATGATTTTTTTATTCTTGCTTTTAATTGAACTCTTTCTTCTGTAAAGTACTTTGAATTGCTTTTGTATGAAAGGTGCTCTAAAAATAAACTTGCTTTGCCTTGCCTTAATCCCTGATAATGCATCCTTGCCATTTTATGATTAAAACAGTAAAATGATTACATATTGCTCCATTAGGTCCATTTTGTGTCATGCTTTTCTATGTAAGTTATACAAGCTGTTGCCTACAAGCATTTACACATACAGTGTAAAAGCTACATGCAATACACAATCAAAAATGAACCAAAACACATTTGTTTCTCATTTCATTAAAGCTGCTGCTGCTTTTGCAGAGGCTGCTTCCCACATCCTTGGTCATGCTGACTGAAGCCACAGTGAAATGTTTTGAATGGGAAATGCACTGAACATCATCCATGCTAACTCCACTTACCAAAGAATCCAAATCAATTCTTTGAGTGGCAGCCCAAATGCCCAGTAAAGGGCAGGGAAAGAGAGGAAGAGGTGGGCATTTGGGGCTAATCTCGCCACAGATCGCTTCCCTACAGCAAGTGCAGCCCGCCCTCTCTGCAGGAGGAGGGAGCCATGATGGACAATAATGGTGTCACTTATGTACGGCCAGCACACGCCTCTTTTTTTCACCACAACTATGAGAGAACCCACTTGGTGTGTTGGTGTAGGTGATAGTATTTGAAGGTATTTGAACAGTACATGCATAGGCTTTGATCAGTGTTATGGGCTCCAAAACAACATAAGTCATGAGCTTAAGGACATGACGAGTTTGTTGCTTCAAAGCTTTGATCAGAGATCTGTGTCCTTGTGCTATGACTGTGATGACAAACGGGTGGTAAATTCCATTCAGGAGAAGTGTGACTGCTAACATAAAAGGCATTAGCATTAATTTTAACATTTACAACATGAGTCAAAACATGTTACGGACCACAATTGAAACTGGGATAGACAAAATAAAAGTATGTAAACTTCTTAAACTGTAAAACATTCGTGTTGCATGAAGCATAGGGGTCACGTCTAAGTAAAACAGCGCCCTCTTCTTGCTGGGAGGCTGAACTTACACAAGTTGAAGTATGGGGTCTGTGGCGAGGTGATGGGCGAAACAGGGAAGGCGGGGGTCTGGGGTTGTGCCTCACCAACACTGCTAGGAGTGGGGCTGACTGTCATTGGTTCCGCTTCCTCAAAGGCCTCCCGGTAGCTGTGCAGGTGTCCCTGAAGAGATGAACACACAGAATATCGTTACCCATACATATATCTAAGGGTTAATTTTACGCCTACTCCTTGTTTTCAAGTGTCATATTGCCCATTGAAAATGAGCTACAAGGTGGTGTGGTTAAAATCTTCCAGAGCCTGATACGTCACCAGAACACAAACAAAAATAGACAGTGCTTTATTCCCAGGCTATTAGCAATGCTCAGTAAGGAGCTCTGCCAGTCTGCAGTGATATCAGAGGAGTGCTGCTGGACTTAAAACCCAACAGATGTTACTCACAGTCTTCAGGGGAAAATGGAATACAGTAAGAAACAGTAAAGGAACCCCTGATGGCACACTTTGAAACTGTACCTCTTTCGGCCTTCCTCCAGGATTCAGGGCAATGGTGTTGACAAAATCTGGTGAAATGCAGTGTCCTGTAGACCGTGCTCCTCCAGCGTGAGAAGGACTGTCCTCATGGCTGCTGTTGTATTGACCCTCACTGGTGGTGCGACGACGCGAGCTGGACAAGGCCTCGTCTGGTGTTACTGTGTGTGAGCGTGACCCTGTGAGACAAACAGAGAAGGTATGACTACTACAAACAACTCCGTATCATATGCATAATGAGCATTGCTGCTAGTACCTAGCACTTCCCTAAACAAGAAGTCTTAGCACAATGTTTGTCTTTCAAAATTGTACCACAATATACACTACCTGCAGACTGCATGCTGTTCCAATGCATAGTTTGTGCCCTGTTTATACTGCACATTATTTTACTTTGTGGATGAGTGTATTTTTATGCTGCTGAAACCCTTATGTGTCACAGTTATACATTTCTTTTATCTTTTTGTCTATTTTTAATTATATTTATGGAGCAAACTTTTGACACAGATATATTAGAGGTTCTGTACTAAACCTGTTTAAGTCCTGACTGCCCCCTCTGTGGGGGACCCCACCCTTTGGAGAATAAACTGGGACCTCCTAGGACTACAAAGCAACTTGATTGTTCTCCTCATGTGAGTTTTAATTAAAAGATAAATTATATATCTATATATATCAAAATATTAAATTATCACTTTCATAAATGCTGTTTACTAATTTAGGGCGGCACTGTGGCGCAGCAGATAGTGGCACAGTCACACAGCTCTAGGGACCTGGAGGTTGTGGGTTCAAGCCTCGCTCCAGGTGACTGTCTGTTCTCCCTGTGTCTGTGTGGGTTTCCTCCGGATGACTGTCTGTGAGGAGTGTGGTGTGTTCTCCCTGTGTCCGCGTGGGTTTCCTCCGGGTGCTCCGGTTTCCTCCCACGGACCATAAACACAAATCGGTAGATGGATTGGCAATTCAAAATTGGCATTTTCCTATCTATAGGTGTGAATGTGTGTATGTGTGTGTGTGTCACCCTGTGAAAGACTAGTGCCCCCTCTAGGGTGTATTCCTGCTTTGCGCCCAGTGAATCAGGGAAGGCCCCAGACCCACCGCGACCCTGAACTGGATAAGCGGTTACAGACAATGAATGAATGAACGAATGAATGAATATTTACTAATTTGCATTTAATTCAAATGTTTCTTATTATATATTTTAAACAGTCTGTGGCCTTTTTTGTGTTTTGTGTCAAACAAGTATTGCACCCACCAGGGCAGATATCCTGAATATGCAACATGCTTTACAAAATAAAGACTTTTAAGTTCCTGGATCTTTTCCCTGACCATTAAATCCTTGCTCTTCAAGGGAATAAATAGAAAAGGTATGCCTAATGTAGTGCACTGTTTCAAAATCTATGGCCTTTTGAAAGTGAGTTGGACATTTCCGAGTTTAATTGATTCACACAGCTGATGTGTTGAATGTACTTGCTACAATAATGCAATCTGGCAGAGCAGCACTGCAGAATCAATCCCTATTTGGCACGGTCCAAAGTTAAGATCCTGATGAAAGCGAATCACTTCTTTTGATTTCCCAGAAGTGCGACGGTTACATATATAGAACCCTCAGCAGAATCCTTTTAATACTATAAACGATGGATCAGTGCCCAGTTTCACTGTAACTTCCACTAGATTTTCTTTTCTAAAAGGCAAAATGAATGTTTGTAAGCTCTCCTAACATCATTTTATAACAGCTATAACCCTAAAAGCAACTGAACCCTATTCCCTAACCAAAGCTACTTGGGTACCACCCTAGAGACAATGTTTCTGAGATTGTACATATATTTGAAGCTGATATCTTTCACATTTTCTACATTTTCTCAATTGCCAGCAGATGGGGTTCATTATATTAAATGCTGTGTATTAATTATGTATTCATCAAGCTGTTCTACAAGGACAATGGCCCTAATAGACTAACCATTCAAAAGAAAAAGAAAAAAAAGAGAGTGAGAGAATATTTGAATATTTAATACACTTAATTAATATACATTTATCAGTGAAATTCTAGCTTATTATGTGCTCATATTGAGCTGCTGGTTTTGTAGAGTAACAAACAGACACCTATGGACAATAAACATGAATGCCTAAAGATTTTAAAGAGACAGGTGCTAGAAATTACACTATATCCATATGTAGCTATTTATTCCCTTTCTAAAAAGTGCGTAGCAAGTATTTATGGAAATTAGGGTTGGGCGGTATACCGCGGTATTTAAAATGTGGACGGTATCTATGACGTGGGTGTGTGCTGTGTCAAATTTCTGTCGTGTCTTTACCAACATGGCCAAACATGTTTGTGCATTTAAGTGAGCCGCAGGGAGGGGGCGCTGTGGGAGCTCACTGACTGGAGAGGTGACAGTCTGAAAACGGGTGGAGAAAAACAAGCCCAGTAGCCCACCGCAGTTGTGAGTTTAGCGCTGAGCTTGGGTTAAGAGAGGAAGAAAGATGAAAACAGACAAAATACTCAGAAGACCCTTCAGTTGAATTTGTGCTCACAGGTATGAGGCTTTGTCCTCTAATTATGTGTGTTTTGAGCCTTAGTTGGAAAGTAATGTGTTGTGTATTGTGCCTGTTAGCGCCAGCTCTGCTTCTTAACAGTGTAGAACCGTCATAGTTCGTTTATTTTCAAACATTTCCCTTCCTCCTAATCCAGTCACTGATATTTGCTCTCTGAGAAACGGTTTTGTTTTGTGTTGGTGTGCACTGGCTGGGCTGAGGTAAACTTTGTGCTCACAGATATAAGGTGAAGCTCAGTGCAGCTCAACAGTCTCTGTGTAAATTGTCTCCACAGTAATCATCCTTTGAGAAGAGTCAACAGTTATAAAAATCCTCAAATCATGATTAGAACAAAGAGAGTGAATTACCTTTTCTCTACATTTACCTTCACAGCAAAGTCACCAGTGTTAAATCAACACTATTAGTGTTAACACTGAGAGTGTTAAATAATTACACTAATACCCAGTAAACATTTAGCCGTTGATTCAACGTTGAAATAACGTAAAGACTGCCGTCTAATCAACGTTCTCTTAAGGTTGAAAATGAAAGTTGAAAAGACGTCCAAACACAGACATTGAAAAGACGACTATTAGACGTATTTTGGACGTCCATTGACGTTATTAATTGGTCCCGAAATAAATTACTTGTATAAAACGCGTTTTGGACGTCCACTGACGTTATCGATTGGTCACCACTTAACTAACTTATTAAGAGGGATTTTGGACGTCCATTGACGTTTAAAATATGTCTTTGACGGACAGACTACTTTTAGACCTATTTTAAACGTCCAGGGATGTTCCTTGTTTACTGGGTTGTGTTGATTTAACGCTGGTGAATTTGCTGTGTATAATCTTTTTCTAGCAGAAATAGTGCAAAACCCTTTCCTCTAGCAACCATTTTGAGCTTAAACAATGATAGAATTACAATTTATTTTACTATTCTGATCTGAGCTTGAGTGCGGTGAGAGTTACATTAATGTTATATAATGTAAACACTTGCAGTCAGGTTTTGCTGTTACTACAAGAGTTCTCAAACTCAAAACTCTAAATGTAAACAGTTTTCTTCCCACTATACAGCCAATTCTTTTCTAATATGAACCAGAGACTCTGCACTAAACCTTGGACCCACTGTTTCTAGCACAAATGTGTTACTTTAAAGTGTACACTTAATTAATTTAATTAATCTCAAAATGTTCATATATTTTCCCCCTTGAGAGAGAAAGATACAGAGAAAAATAAACAGTAAAATCAAAAAGATGTAAACAGAGAAAGAAGTGATGTAGTGAGGACAGTGACAGGAGACAAACCGGAGAAAGAATAGGAGCGATGGCGTTCGGGCTGGTTGGACATGCTCTCGGAAATGCCTCGGATGCGAGCGTTGTACTCTGGGTGGGGATGTGATGGGTTGGTGGGAGGAAGAGGAGGAGGAAGAGGAGGGGGAAGATGCAGGCGCAGGAGTAATAGCGTGAAGCATGGTCCAGAGAACAGGGTGAAGACCAGAGAAACAGATAGAAACAAAAAGAAAATAAAAGTGAAACTGGTGGTCTAATCCCTATGTAATCCCACTTTGTATTAATATAATATACTACACCACACAATACCTACTGTACATTTTGGTATAGATTTATTCATATTCACCTGTGTCAGCTTTAGGGAGGTACATATTTTTCACTGATGTCTTACTGATCCAAATACTGCGGTCTAGTGGTCAGTGACAGTACGCAGTGGATTGTAGATACAAGGTTACCCAATATTCTTTCTAAAATCAAGGTTATCAGCAGGGTGTTTTCTGCCTTATTGCTTTACTCTAGTTATTAGAAAACTGCTGTGAGAATCTGATTGCATTCAGCCCCAATTATCCTTGAGCTCAGGTAGTGAGGACTAGTTCTGGATCACAAACTCCACTCCAATTCATCCCAATTCTAGCATGAAATATTTTAATGGTAATTGTGATTTAACTTTGTAATGTGAGTGTGATTTTATAGCCCCCCAGCATTAGGTGGTGGAGCAGTAAAACTGAGTTCTCTGCAGTAATGAAGCTCTACTTTCACCTAATACGTTTGACATGGAGGGCTGAACGATATGCCCAAAATTTATATCACGATATATTTTTTTTAATTTTGGCCGATACGATATAACAGTGATATCAATCTGAAATGTATGAAAGCCACCAAAAAACTATGTTAAAAACAACGTTAATTTCAAACACAACATCACGGGATGGTCAAAGGATGGATGCAGGTACAGTGAAGGAAAACTGTGTTAATATTAGATATTAACTCATATTATATGAGGTTTATGCAGGGGCAACTTTGGGAGAGGCGTTAGTCTCAGCTGGTCTAGAACCAGCAAATTACAGCCTTACACCACCAGCAACGAAAGGGTGGAAACAAATCCACCCAAGTAATGGCTAAAAAGAAAAAAAAAGGGCAGGAAAAACAAAGGAGATGCCAACATGGCATGGCTCAAAAGAGACACGGTACAGAATGTGCTAATCAAAATGAAAAATAAAAAGAGAAGCACCCTTCAAGAAAGAGTGGACTGATTATAATCCGTTATATCTTACAACAAAAATTCAGAGCTTTTTTTTTTCAGCTTTTGAGTCAGAGATGTGCTCTTCCTATTTTTCCTCTTCTTTTTATTTATGGAGTTGAGTACACTTCTCTTTTCTCCTTTTCTCTCTTTCGTTTGTTCTTTTCTATACTGTTTTGAACAGTCTAAGAATACAGTATAAGTCCACCCACAAGGACCCACAGGTGCATCTGGTTGGCACTAATTACC
This sequence comes from Hoplias malabaricus, assembly GCF_029633855.1. NCBI lineage: Eukaryota > Metazoa > Chordata > Actinopteri > Characiformes > Erythrinidae > Hoplias > Hoplias malabaricus. The sequence continues at coordinate 68,851,216 of NC_089802.1, read as the reverse complement.
TCTTGGTATTCTGGGACTTTGTGTTTCCCAGAGTAGCAGTGCCTTGCTGCTGCTGCCCCCTGCAGGCAGCGCAGGATGACCCCTTACACATAAACCTCTTGGCTTTGTCAATATTAACATTTTTACACTAAATTTAAAATTGAGAGCAGTGAACTGAGGGCAGCACCCTGTAATGAACATCAGCTAGTGACAGATGCTGTAAGTAATGTATATTTAAATACTGAAAATGTGTTTAAAGTCATAGCATTGTTATTGAAACATTTTATATTGTGATACACACATACATACAATCCAAAACTAATTATCCAACATCATTAAGGTTTACATGGCTGAATGCAAACCAATCCTCCCAGCAATGTTCCAGTACCTGGTCTAAAGTTTTCTGAGAAAAGTATAGGATGCTACTGCAATAAAGTTGGAATTATCTCCCTGTTATTACCTTATTACTGATTTCAGAAGAAGCATTTTGAGTGGGTGTCTACAAACCTTTGGCTATATAAAGACTATATAAACATGCCTGAACTTTAAGGCCATAATTTCATTTCAATTTCACAGCAATAATTGCCATGGATAACTGTCATAAAGTATCACCTAATATTAAAAAGAAAAAAAATATATATATCATGAATATTTCACTTCAACCCCAAAACATTGAAATCACATTAAATTTAGAAGGAACCAGTTATTTCATTTACAGCCACAGTGTGGCGCCTTTGGGAACTCTTCACCAAGACTTGATGGGTTCTCAATGCAGAGAATGTGCGGCAGCTGATCTATTCTTACCAATGATCACTTGTGTCCCAGCACACTCTCACCCTTACACCCAAGACACAGCCAAACTCGTATGTGTGCACAGCTCACTCAGACGATACTAGTTACACAGCACACAAGAAGTCTTTGAATGTTTGTCTCAGTGAATATACTTGTGTACTTTGTAGACAGCATCTTATGGTGATTTTTCCACTGCATGGAACCTACTTGACTTGACTCAGCTCGGCTCGGCTCTTGTGCGTTTCCACTATCTAAATCTGGTATCTGGTCCCTGAAACTGGGTACTTTTTTAGTCCCTACGCTGGGGCATGAAGTCAGGTTCAGTCCAAAAAAATCAGTACTTGAATACACAAAGAGTAAACAGTATCTAACGGTTCTGCTGCCCTTGTCTGGGTTTTCAAAACCCGTGGTTCCCATCAGAGAATAGGTTTTGCAATGTCACTTCCTACAATGTGCAGTGGAGCTGTGCTAGTGAAAAAGCAACCAGGGAAAAGCCATTAAGTCGTGCCGTGCCCAGTTGAGTCAAGTCAAGCCGCTGCCATACATTGGAAAAGCACCGTTAGATGGCTATATTAATCTGAGTACAATTTTAAGTGGTGAGAAATGCCAGAGAGAAAACCTTGAGGAAAAGTAAATTCTAACAAATGCAGCATCAAATTTAATGGGGTAATGGAGTTTTCCGTTGCCTATTCAAGTAACACTAAGTAGTATTTTTACCTTAAAATTACAACTTCAAATTCATTTAGATGTTCCACTGACCTGTAATAGGGAGAATAGAGCCCCTTTTGTTGCAACTTCATGCTCAACACTGTAGAAACCACACTATAACATTTTCGGAGGAGGGTAGGAACTTATGCTTGAGTTAGTGAAAGGCACTATATTAATTAAATTAATAGTTATATTATTATTATTACCCCCTCTTGTTTTCAAGACAGTGTGGTAAAAGTGAAGTATGTTTTGCAACTGTATGGGGACGCTAGGAGGAAAAATACCAAATCTTACATAGTGTTGCTTTAAAAAAACAATCTCTGTGGCATCAACAGATCCAAAGTCAACATGAATTTGTCAACAATGAACATATTACACTGAACTCTCACATCTAGCTGCCTGCATCAAAATTTTTTCCCTAGTTAAAGCTTGCTTTTTACCTGCCACACGATGGGCGACTAGTCCTTCAAGATTGAGGCTTTGCTCCTCAGGCTCAGGCTCTGGCTCCTTAGCAGGCGTAACAGGGGGCAGTGGGGAGGAGGATGCACTGTAGCTATGCTGAGTAGCTGGATATGGAGATGAACCCTGCAAGTCTGGAGAGTAGGACACCACCCCAGCTCCCGGGTAAACAGTCTGAGGCTTAATCGGAGAGGGCAAGGGCATAGTTGGCGATGGAGTAGTGACGGAACCTCCGCGTATGCTGTAGGGATCTTGTTGGTAGGTGGGCGAGGGAGAGTGGGGGTGTTGGTACTGCCTCTGCTGGACATCGGCTGGTGGGGTCATGGGGTACGCCGGAGAAGATCTTTGAGAGGACTGTCCAAAGCTGGCTGAAACAGACAGAGGTTGAGCACCAGTGTAGTTATGGATGGCCTGGTCAGCTTGGTAAGATGGCCTGGTCAGAGTTTGGGAGAATGGCTGGAAGACTGAGTGGTTCTCCCCAGGTGGAGCGCTCTGAGACTTGGGCACTGGCGTATGAGGTTCTAGGTCCAGCATGAGCATGTTAAGTGCCTCTATGGACTGCTCTACATCCTGTTGTGAAGCCCCTCCATGCGTAGGGAAGCGTGGGAGGCCTGCGTTGGGGCCAAAAAAGGGGTCGTCCATCAGGCCATACTGGTGCCAGGCACTTAGCCCACGCTGCACCGCCTCTCTGCTGCTTGTGCTGCGCTCTGGGGCCTGGGGAAGAAACCGAGGACCTCCATCCAGCATTGGGGCACCGTACGACTGCGAGCGATACATCCCACCGTTCTGCCCGCTGTAATCCACCAGATGCTCCTGTGCCGAAGACGAGCCTCTGATCTGGTGCACAGGCATCGCCTTGGCGGTCACCACCAGCCTCCTCTCCTGGAGACCACCCTGTTGCCTGTCGATCTCAACTACAGTCGACTCGGTCTGAGGATGGATGTCTGCTGGAGTCTCCCGTCCCTCGAAGGAAGAGAGGGTCCCGAGGCTGTCAGCGCTGTTGTCCCCTACCTGGCTGTCGGCTAATTCGTCGTCAAGGATGTCTGTCTCACGCTCTGTGCCAGTTCGTCCGTTGACATGGACCTGAGCGGGCACAAGGTGGCGTACGCCTGCTCCGGGGCTTGTGTTGGCCACAGGAAGGAAGCCCTGACGAGGAAGAAGTGGCGAGCCTTCTAGCCCGCTCAACAGTTGCTCGAGCTCACGTTTTTCCCGGGGGCTGATGGGGGCATCAGGAGCAGGGTGGCTCACAGGACCGGAGGAGGACAGGGACTGCTGGGCATCGTCTGTGCGGTCAGTCTTTACAGAAGCAGTGGAGTTGCCAGAATCGCTGCTCACTGACAAGGCATGATCTGCAGCTGGGAGTGGGTGATTAGCTACAGGCAGAGGAAGGGCATGGCTGGCGGCAGGGATGGCTTGTTCACCCACTTCAGGGGTTCGGTCACTGGCAGGGAGACCGTTAACAACACCCTCAAGTGAGTCTTTCTTGCGCACCCGAGCGTAGAGGCTGCCGTCAAGTGGTCCTTGAGTGTGAGCCACGTCTGAAAAAGAGGGGACAATATATCAGCAGAGCCTTAAACACACATGCACAGGCATGCCTAGTTTCCTTAAAAATTAGGGCCCACACAGGACCACCACAGAGCAGGTAGGATTCGGGTGGTGGTTCAGTCTAATTGGAAAGTCATTCTGGGGTCAGACCTTGGCCACATGTTGCTTTTTCTTGCTGTTTGTCTTGCGTGAATCTGCTACTGCCAGTTTTTTTAAAAAAAGTAACACCTGTTTGGGAGCCTCCTTGGCCATCTGCTAAGGTGCTATAAGATGAGCAACAGATGATAAATCTCCACAGCAGGCTAACGTGCTTGTTGGGGGTTGGGCGGAGAGTAGTTGGACTGCAGGCACATGGTAAAGTGCTCTAGCCTATTTTAGCTCTGTTGGTTGTCACTTTCAAAAACATTCACAGCAAGCGTATGCATGTGTTATCTGTATTCAAACTCGCTCTATGATGTTTGTTGTGGTACCATTCCACACAGCTGTCTAACCCAGACATTTTATAGTTACTCTGAATCAAACTCCACTCCAGAGCACAGACTGAAATATCATTAGAACTGCTTGAATTGTAAGTGAAAATGTGACCAAGTTCTAATACTGAAGAATTAAATATTACATTGTGGTGTCACCTGAGATGGGTATTGAGATGCAGTCCTCTGGCCTTTTTTAGGTGCTCTTTATTACACCCTAATAAAGTAGAGGGTACTAGAACTAGAAGTGTTCAAGCAGTATTTTGGCTCGCTCTATAGTGAGATCCAGGGGCAACACGCCTGCAGACACCCTTCTTCCAGACAGTGAGCCCCCAACAATAACAGATCTCACTTCCAAGGGTGGGCGATATGGCCCTAAAATAATATCACGATATTTCTAGGTATTTTGGCGATAAAGATATTCTTAGTGATATGAACAAAACACTGAAAAATACTTGTATTCATTTCAAAAACAGACAGTTGCAACAAAATAAATGTTATATTAATATGAATTATATTCAATTAAATATATTTAATAGATATTAATAATATTAAAGGCTTCTTTAATTTCTAACATAATAACAATAAACCACCTCCACAAGTCACTATACTTTTTTTGGAGCAAATTCCTCCACCTCAGAGCCACTTTCCACTGTACTTCACTGTGGCTAAATGACTTGTGTAAAAACGTATGCCGTATTATGGGTAACTGAATGACGTAATTATGTAAACAAGTCTGAATATCACTAATATAACGAAATGTAGATTTTTTTTATCATTTTAAAATTATGAATATTATTGTGTTCTCCCCGTGTCTGCATAGGTATTCTCCGGGGGCTCCAGTTTCCTTCCACTTTCCAAAAACACACGTTGGTAGGTGGATTGGCGACTCAAAAGTATCCGTAGGTGTGAGTGAATGTGCGTGTGTGTTGCCCTGTGAAGGACTGGCGCCCCCTCCAGGGTGTATTCCCACCTTGCGCCCAATCAATCCAGGTAGGCTCTGGACCCAATGAATGAATGAATATTATTGTGAAAGATACGACATGGTTCAGCCACTTTCACTACACACTTAGCCCAGACACACATACAAACACAAATGAAAACCCTTCCAGTAAGTACATACCCAAAATAATCCCTAAAACTACAAACTGCAGGATGTAATGGTGCATGCTGGGAAATGTACAGTGAGCCTCCAGCCCTGTCCGGAGTCTGGCATTGCTTACATATTAAGTTGTTATAGTTTTAAAGTGATATTCTGAGATATATAAGTGATATATAAATATATTGCTGCTCTCATAATAAAATGTACATTTTTGGGTCTATTCAGCATTAAACCTTTAATTAACATATATGGTACATTTAAATTAAAAGGGCAATATGTGGCTTTGTTCTGAGAGCAGCAAAATGTTTTTCTTTATTTATTCTTGTACTTAATATTTAGGGTGGCACTAGTAGCGTCGCAGTCACACAGCTCCAGGGATCTGGGTTTGGGCGTTCGAGTCCCGCTCCAGGTGACTGTGTGTCCTTCCCTTGTCAATGTGGGTTTCCTCCGGGTGCTCCGGTTTCCTCCCACGGTCCAAAAACACACGTTGGTAGGTGGATTGACTACTCAAAAGTGTCCGTAGGTGTGAGTAAATGTGCGAGTGTGTGTCGCCCAATGAAGGACTGGCACCCACTTCAGGGTGTGCCCAATGATTCGAGGTAGGCTCTGGACCCACCGCGACTCTGAACTGGATAAACGGTTACAGATAATGAATGAATGAATTCAGTGTTAACACTATATCGACTATAATTTAGACTATATTTCATTAGAACAACAAAATATTATTACTATATTTTATACTTAACCTGAATGAAAATGTGACAGATTTCTATACACTACCCACACACACACTTACATATATATATATATTTATTCATTTATTTTTATTATTTTTTGCTAGAATTGAGACTAGTCAAAATGTTACACCAGCTAAGACCTGGGCCAGCCCAATAATGTCATCTGACCTGCTGTACTCCTGTGTGTGTGTGTGTCTGTGTTCGGTTAGGTGGAGGGCAACTTTACAATTCAACAGAAGGTCTGAGTGTCATACACTTCCCACGGAGAGCTACATGGCTATATTTGACAAGGACAGTACTACACCAGATACAGGTGGCCTTTGTCTGGATCTCTATGTTTACAAAGACTATTTAAATATGGGATCACAGACTAACACGTGCATATAACACATGCTCCCCAAACATGCATCTGCTTGTCTAACTTGAACTCAGCAGATGGTTTTAAGCAGTAATAACGAAGGATGCCATGCAGTGTGCGATATACCTTTGAACCTATGTGGTATAAAGCTTCCAGGGGTCCACAAAAACCTGTGGTCATATCATGTGCTTTGATTTAAAGCATTCTTATGACTTGTTATTGAAATTATAAAAAATAAAGACATGAATTCAGATTATATTAAAATATCAGAATCATTGTAAAACCCACAGGAGCTGTTGCTGTTATGTTAGAAGTATGTAGGTGTACTACACATTTGGTAGCTGTTTTCGGAACTTAAATAGCATTCGTGACATGAGTGCATGTGTCAGAGGAGTGGAATCTCTCTGGGGGCTGCCGTAGAGGCCTCTGGAGAAAGGCATCAGGGGCTGGAGCTGTAAAAAGCCCCCCTGCTGTCCCTAACGACCCAGCTGAATCTCTGTGGTGAATTAAGCTGAGTTTCTGTTACAGCATCTGACACTTCATCTAACGTCCATCTCCCAGAAAACATCCAGCTGGCAGAAAAGCAGCTCAGTAAACAGCTCCGTGCCTTCAAGCTCATCCCTCTGCTGTATGAGCTGCTAAAGAGCTGCTCCATCTCAGTCAGTGACTGTAAAAAATATGGACAACCCCATATCTGGCATTGGCAGAACATTGCTTTCCACCTTAAGTGGCACAAAAGTTGTGTTCTGGCACCTACTGAACTTTCTGTTACACCTTAATGGGAGCAGAAATTGTCCAGTTCACTTTAAATGCTGAACTGTTTTAAGGTGGAAAGGAAAATTTGAACAGAAATCAAGCAGAATCAGGTTGTGAAAAGGAAAATAATGAGACATTAAGGTTGTTTGCAGCCTATAAAAAGTTGACTCTGCTTCTGTGGAAGAAGAGAAGGGGTTGTGTCTAACCAAATAAGAGTTGTGTCTGTCTCCGTCACTGGTCTCTACTGCACAGACTCTGCTATCAAATTTGACAAAGTTGCAGACGATGTGGGTTTAATTTCTATAGAACGGGAGGAAATGGAGGCTCACCATCCAGCATAAACAAGCACCATGATGACTGATATATATCAAATCAGACACACATTGGAGAGTAATCTCTGACCAATATTAAACAATACTGGGACTGAATTTGTGTGGCCACTGGACATGCAGTGAGTAATACACTCACTGTCCAAATGTCAATACTACACACAGCACCCCCAACCCCAACCCCAATGGTGAATCCATTGTGGACACACACAATCAGGGTTTAAAAGCTAGTATGCTCTCACCATATCACCAAGACTAATGTGGAACAGTAAAACTGGATTCTCCAGGGTAATAGAGCACGATTTACTACTTCTGGGATAGATGTGATTCGGGGCTAAACGTCCAAAATCCTTAACTTCACTAAAGCTCTTTTGACTGAAATCCTCACAATTGTTCTAAAAACATGTAAACATCCACAAGCAAAGCTGTTTCCTCAGAATCCTACAAACAATATAATCAGCTGTGTCTGGTCAATAGAGGGTGCTAGAGCATCACCCTCCCTGGTGGAGTCATTTTTTCTTTACTTTTTAAATTAAACATATTTATTTACTACATATTATTGACTACTAATTAGAGATATGCATATGCTACAAGGGTTAAATATTGTGTAATATGTAAAATATACTGAGAAAAGGGAGCTTTTTCATGTATGTTGGTACTGGTCAATAATTCCATTGGTGACAATGGGTGACATTTCAGGCACCTGTTTGATTGGCAGAAGCACAGCCAATCAAAAACTGCTGCCGAGAGAAAATGCACATATAGCAACATAAATTCAAACAATTAGCCTCCTCGAAACTGACACCTCGGGGCACGTCCTCTCTCGACCCAAACATATAGTGTAATGTACCTTACAAACGAGCACATTAGAGCTGCGATTTATGGTAATTTTGATAACTATTAATCTGTTAATAGTTAATCTTAATCTGTTTTTATTTATTTATTTTTTTGTGTATTAAAAATGACTGGTTTTCACAGAGGCCCCGTGAAGGACTGGCGCCCCCTCCGGGGTGTGTTCCCGCCTTGCGCCCAATGATTCCAGGTAGGCTCTGGATCCACTGTGACCCTGAACTGGATAAGTGCTTACAGATAATGGATGGATGGATGGTTTTCACAGAGATTTGGTGTCCTACATTTTGTGTTAAATTGCATTGAGATGGTTATTGAAAGTGAGAATGTGGCACCAACATCACAAGTCATCAGCTCAGCACATTTCTGTGGTCTGTGGCATGATCATATACTTCAGTTTACATGTTAGGCCCTGAAATACACAAATCACTGGGCAGACTTTCAAATGCACACATACAGACAGCAGCAGTCCAGACAGTCTGGATCTAGAGGACACTCCTGTAACGCAACTGGGTGAAGAAACCACATATGAAGTGTCTATCAAATAACTCATCAGTTATATGCCCATAACTCAGAGGAAATGCTTTATGAGAGTGCAGGAGATGCAGATGAGAAGAGAGGCGTCTGCCAAGAAGCCATAATATGGAAGTGTCTATTTACTGTCCAACATCATCAGAGAGCAACTGGACACACTAGACATACATGTAATACTAGGGTACTACAAATATATTGGTTGGTAATAAATCATCTAATGTTATTATCTAGCAGATGTATCAGTATCAACATAATTTATAGGTAGTTTGTCAACTACAAACATTGCCCACTAATGTGAACATTGCTGTGAACATCTGCTTACCTACATCCACTTTAACGTTAGTGAGGTCAGGAACTGATGTTAGATGATGAGTTCTGGATCACAAACTGCATCTAAAAGAACACTAGGTAGCATATTAACCTTAAAATTACAGCTTTATCTAGAAACATTTAGACATGTTGCGCTCCTCTGCTGATGTTTGAGAGTATAATAGGCTTTGCAGATGCAAACGAAGGCTGCATAGACCCCTACTTACAATACCAAGGGCACGTAACAAATGAGGTTCTATGGATGTAATATTCCTTCCCAATTCATAGACCAAATACATACCACATTACGAACCAGAACCTCAAATGACCTCACGGAATAAAATTGGCGTTTCTCAGTAGCTGTTAGTTTGAGGTCAGTGGCCAGTGACCCCTGCTGTTACTGTGTTAGCTGGCCAAGTCTGACTCAGTTTAACTAGCAACAGCCATGGCACTGGGTCAGAGCCCAGGGTGATGTCATGGGCGAGTGATGCCAGACTATAGGAGGGAATGATGAGAGAGAGAGTCATTCTGGGAATGAAACAGACCCATAGCAAACACATCACCTCAGCAGACACCTATTTGGATGGGTCTGATGACAGCTCATCTCTGAAATGGAGTCTGAAGTCCATCTGCATATATATAAATATATACATATTGTCGCTGACCAATGATGTCATATGTAATAAACTAAATATTGAGAAAAATGGAGATACATGTTTTTAATTGGACAGCGACAATATTCTTTTTAAGTTTCTCGTACATTATGTAGTGTTTTTTGTTTAATTTCCATTAAAATACCCTGAAATAAAATTAAATGTTCTGAAGCTACTGCACATGAGTCTTAATTCACCAAGGTCAATGTTAAGCATCGGCTAGATTTCTAGAAATCCTCCGAGAACCCGGTAACGAAGCACTGCATCTGTGTTCTCAAGAGCTGTGGAGCACCATCTGTTACATTCAGAATGAATCACTAATGCTCTAAAGGATGAATGCTATCAAATTCACACAGAAATGTTCAAACAAGAAGTGTAAAATTTTCCCAGATGCGAGGAAACTGTTACAAGCAAACTACCACTTATTACCCTTCATTTCAGAAGGAAGTACGATGACGTCCACCTTAATGAAGACTTTGGATAACAGATAAGTAGATTTCAGGCAATAATCTTATCTCTTAATACATACATACATAAACAAAACAGTGTCTCAGGCATCAGGCAACATAATCATAACCATTTCATATAGCAGCTTTCTGTGTGGGGGGCTTGGAATGCTGACTGTATTGGTCTGGTTCCTCTCCAGACCACTGAGATTTGGGAAGTTTTTCTACAATAGAGGGATTCTGAAAGATTTTGTGAATCAGAATTGTAATAAATAAATAAATATCAGTCTGATTTTGCATGAACTATGACAGTATGACATGGCTATATAATATGATGATCACATGGTCAATACATGATCAGAGAAAAGTGGAAGTGAGACATAAAAAAAACAGTAGCAGGGAACAAGAACTGGTAAGAGATATATATACCTAGACATATACGTAGCCAGACAGAGAGACAGACAGACATATATAGCAAGACATTAATAGGGGTGAGGTAGTGAAATAAAAGAGAAACCCTATGTTGTAAGAAGGGATGCAATGACACCAGAATGGCGGGCCGATATGGATATCAAGTCCCATGTACATACACTGTCTACCCAAAAGTTTGGAGACACCTTTTAGAATTAGTGAGTCAGGCTACTATATGGTGCACCCACTGTGGAACAAACTGGGATGCTCTGGAAGAAATACACAAGGCGAAGATCACCATGAACAATGACAAATGTCCTGCAAATGGCGTAGTGGCATTCAAAACTAATCATTCAATATCACTCACTGATTACTAATTGATGTATCTAATATACTCATGGCTGAATGCTATCACAGGTGGTAGAAGGTAGAAGGTAGTGTCGCAGTCACACATCTCCAGGGACCTGGAGGTTGTGGGTTCACGTCCCGCTCCAGGTGACTGTCTGTGAGGAGATTACACACTGTGCTGCGATTTCCTCCCATGGTGTAAAAACACACGTTGGTAGGTGGACTGGCGACACAAACGTGTCTCTAAGTGTGAGGGAATGTGTGAGTGTGTGTCACCCTGTGATGGACTGGTGCCCCCTCCAGGGAGTGTTCTTGCCTTGCACTCAATGATTCCAGGTAGGCTCCGGACCCACCGCGACCATTCACAAACAATTTCTGAAAAGTCTGTTGAAGGCGAGGCTGTTAATACCATTTGTGGAAATGTGGCACGACCTTCAACCATATACTGTTTGTGCCAGCATCCATACAGAGACTGCTACAGAAAATATCAGAAGAAGCTTCACCACATGCAGGTAAAATGTTTGCAGAGGGTTATAAATGCTGCAAAAATAAAGTTTATTATAATAAAGGAGATTATAAAAGAGAAGACACGTCCCATCCTTCAGTAAAAACAAGGGGCATTGCCAAGAAAGCAACAATGTAAAGAGACTTTCCAGGAAATAGAAAATATATGAAATAAATATTATTTGCATTATCCCAAGTTGTGAAGAAGAGAGAACGAGAGATCACACATTTCTATATGGAATCTGCTCTCTCATAAGTCAGCGTTTGTAAATCTACCTCCATACAACAAAGGAAATGTTCATTCATCCATTCATGCTAGACAAGAGTTCCTATAATCATTGGGTGCAAGGCAGGAACACACCATGGACGGAGTGCCAGTCCATTACAGGGCATCACACACTCGCACTAAAGGACACCTCTGAATAGCCAATCTAACTACCAATGAGTGTTTCTGAATTGTGGGAGGAAACTCACACAGACACAGGGAGAACACACCAAAGCCTTCCTCCCAGACAGTGACCTGAGATGGGGATTGAACCCACACACCCAGGACCCTCAAGCTGTGTGACAATGACATTAACTCTTGCACCGCCATGCTTCTCCCATTCACACGTTTCAACACTTTATCTGTTTCAAATACACATTCCCCTGAAGCTGTTAAGAAATAGTTAAGAACCTTGGTTTCCAGAATGATGAACAGTTGCATATGATTCTATAAAGAAAGAGACTAATCTGCATTACATCAAGGATATAGTCACAGATGGCGACAGTATGGGTCAATATGAGCAGAATATATCAGACTGGATACTGGATGGGAAAAATGAAGGAACACATTTCGGGTCTGGAACAAATCAATAAAGAATTTGAAATTGAATTCAGATTGGCTATGTTTTTAAGGTTCAGTATCAGCAGGTAATTGTGAGCTGTTAATAGCAGATGACACTTTAGATATCAGTATTAGTACTTGTACATTTAAAGAGTTTATCATGTCACCTCTAACTAGCGCTACAGTTTTAAACCTTGGGGGGGGGGGGGGGTGTAACAACCCCCTTGGCAGTCCCTGAGTAGTCCTGGGGTGTCATGATATTGGTGTTATAATGCTAACTTGTTATAGTGTCATACAGGCTGGACTTTGTTAAATCCTGGCCTGAATCCTTAATCAAAGTCCAGATTTGAAGATCTCTGACCTAGAGTAACATGTTAGAGCTTGTTCTTTGTGATATCTGAGTGATAGGAAAGACTGAACACTTTCTAGGCTGAAACTATGACTCCTTTGTCGATATGTATGCAGTTTTCTGTCGGTTGTCATGAGAGGTTTATGTAGGAGATATAGTAGGAGATATGTAGGCTTATGAATGGACACCTACAGTAAAGTGTAACTGAATAACCCCAGGAGCGGTTCCCCACATACTTAAGTGACTTGGAGAAGACGGCAGGGCTTTGAATAGCTGTGGGCTACCAACAAGCTCATGAAAAATGACTGTCCAAAAAACAGTTGAAGACTGTGTATGAAGTGTTTATTGTAAACTTTCTGTTGACATGGAAACAAACCTATTCCGCTCGCCTTAAAAATGAGCAGGAAGACCTTCATCCTGTAATTAATCGAGCACAGCCAGACCGCATGCCTGATTAAAACCTCAGTTTAACCCCCACTCCCTGAAAATAACATTTTCACACAGAGCCACACAGCTGAAGACTTCTGTCCAAAACCAGGCCCCTCTCTGCATTCAGTCCAAAGAGGAATACACTAAAACCGTTTTTTAAAAAGTAAATATATTCTGAGTTCAGAAGTTAGGAGTCATATGCCATATTAATATTTGCTAAAACTTTATTCAGTAACAGTGCTGTGTATAGGTTCTAGTGAACAGTTATTCAATTATAAATATTATGGACAGAAAGTATTGGGACAGGCCACCTAATCATTAAATTGAAGTGTTTCAGTCATTGCCACAAGTGTATACAGTCAAGTACGGAGCCTTGCATTTTCCCATTAGCAAAAGAATGGGCATTTCAATGGGTATTTGAGTGTGGTACTCTAAATATGATGCCACAGTTGCAAGTATCTTCCCTCCTAAATATTCTATTAAGAACTGAGAATGGATTTACTGAAAAGTTGAAGTTTTAGGAACCACAGCAACTCAGCCACAAAATAGCAGGCCATGAAAAGTTACAGGGTAGGGGTGCTCCAAAATCACACTGCTTGCGCCAAACTGCAGCATTCCAAACATGCTGTTATAGCTGCACAGGGGGAACCAACTATTAATGCCTGAGGATTTAGAATCGGACACCATTAAAGCTTTTGTCCATATAGAGTATAATCTGTTGAGTCTAGAAATATTTAACAGCGACCCAGGTTCCATAATTTACCCTCTGTACACGAACACAATGGATTTAAAACAAGACTGAAGTGTAGAATATTGTAAAATATCTAGGCTGGAGAATAGTGTAAAATAATTCCTGAAGGCCATCCATTGACATTAAATGACAGCCTGAAGTCTGGAACCCATGGACATGGACGCTTTGAGTTTTCCCCCTTAAGATGCTTTGCCAGGCTTTTGCCAGCTGTCTTCAGCTGCTTTTATAGTGCATGTCTTCTTCCCTGCCTTCATTTTTGTCCACAGTAAGCAATGAACATGCTCTGACAAATACACTGTTATTATTCCTTATTATTATTAAAATATTTTATCTTCTCAATAAGCATTTCATGATGAAACATTTATTAACCTGTAAAACTAGGCATTTAATGATAACCTCAAATAATATTGGATTACCACAAGGAGATATTTAGAAAGGGTTAAATCCACACATTCACATACAGAATATCACTTGTTACTGTAATAATGCTACATGATTTTATTCTAATATTTGGCTTTTTATTGTTTGTTTGTTTTTAAACAAGTAAATCCACACTGCTCAGACAAATAGCTTTTTAAATCTCATTTTCTCCTGTGCACAGTATTATGTATCTACCTCTTTGAGAGTGTTCTTGGCTTGGCTTGATGTTGTGAAGAGGTTTTTCTTTATCAGGGAAAGAATTCTGAGCTTGCCAGCTTTTTTTTTTTTTTAATAATTTACCAAAGTGTTGATTTGTCCCCTTCTAAAGCTTCTGGTGCCTCATGATGGATTTGTTTTGTTTTAGTTTCAGCTCAATCCTGACCTCCTGCACTTGCACTGAAACCCATTTGGAGCATATACGAGAGGTCCTATGATCAGCTGCCAACAGCAAATTCAACACTTGAAGCAACCCCAGATCTTCTAGCTCCTTAATTCGTCATTAGATATGGAGGAAATAGGCCACATCTGGCCATTAAACTGCGTATCTCTCCATTGTCCAATTGCTTTTGAGCCTGTGGAAATGGCTGTACTCCCGAAATGTTTAACGGAGTAATGAATTAAATTTGAAAGTCCACATTTCACATTGATTTCGCGCTTCAAATCCACTGCGATGGTGTTCAGAGGCCAAATAATGAAAATGGTGTAACTCTCCAAATACTTCTGTCAGAACAAACCTCTCCACTTAAGTAGGTAATATAATAATATTTATATATAAAAATACCGAAACGTTAACATTAACATAATTTTTAAGAAAAATCAAAATCTGTATTTGAGTATAGCAAATTTACAGAGACACAGAAACACACACCCACAGAGGGAGAGGTGCATGGTAACACAATACTGCTTTTACCACCACACTTACACACATCAAGACATAGGATATCAGGCATATTACTGATAATGACACTAAATACAATGTAAAAACAACACAAATATTCTCACTGCTCACCAGCTCCTGAGCTCCAGCCTGAGTGTGTCTCAGTCCATGTATCCACCCTCACTTCAATCACTGCACTGTCACACACTTCAGCTCTCTCTCTCTCTCTCTCTCTCTGTCTCTCTCTCTCTCTACCACACACTTCTCTCTCAGTCATTCTAAAAATGCTATGAGGCAGCGTAGCAGCCAAATATGGGAGCTCTGGCAGTAAACAAGGCTCTCTCTCTCTCTCTCTCTCTCTCTCTCTCTCTCTCTCTTTCACTTACACAAACAATTCCTCTATAAATGGTTAAAACATATTAATACTTTACTAAAATGTCTTTATAATAATGTTAAAGCTTTGTCCTGTCTTCAGTGTAGTTACAGCTTCAGAGGGTTCATTGTTAGTAATATTCTAAAGTTTAAAACTTGGAATTACTTATTTGTTAAAATAAACCAAACATCAATTCATTCGTAAGAAGCTGTAAATAAGGCCCAGTTGTCATATATCCTTCTGCCATGGCCATACACTCTCGCACACACACACACACACACACAGCTCTGACATAAATGATGGTCTACAGAAAATCTAACTGATTTTAAGGGTTTTTAACTTAGACCAACACACAAAAATAACTAGCAGTAGCTTCTATAACAGACAGTTTTCAGAAAAAATGTGAAGAGATCAGGTTATTAAAACACACCTTGTAATTGACTTCATTTAGATTCATCAAAATGTAAGAGTGTAAACATGAATTTCAATGAAATTTTGGTTGGAAACTGCACACACATGGAAGCTAAACTGAAGGCCTAACATTCCAGATTAACCACCAAATTTGGCGTATCAGATATATATATATATATATCTCAACAGAGTCTTTTTCTCACAATATGAAAAAATTAAATAAACAATATGTGCCTTTTAAAAGTTTCACATACATGTTTTTAATGTATGAATTGCAAATATTATGTATTAGCTTAGAGCTAATTTTATTGTAATTTGATGTCAATACAGGTCACGTTTCAGGAAATATTCACGCTTGGAAAAAGAAAAGTGAAAACTGAGAAAATGGAGATTTTCAAAAGACAGCAACGTGAGTGAGTAATTAACTCTAAAAACTTTCACTGCTAAGTGACAGACACTGACACATAGACCATTTGCCTCCATCAAAGTGCTCATGTGAGAGGCATGCGTCTGTGTGAGGAACGCCTCATATCTGACCGGTGACTTTAGCCCTAGCTCAGGAGGGTGTGATGAAAGCAGCATGGACACTGAAACCTGGTGGCACCCACTGCCCAGTGGGGGTCTTAACCCCAGAGACAGCTGCCTGAATGGCCAGCTATTACTGGACCTGAGCAAGCACTGTTAGCCTGAGGCACACTGTCCACTACATCCGGTGATTTATAGCCACATTTCCGCCCCATCACCACGGCCATTCTATGACTACGCTTGACATCGTGAAAATTGATTAACTGTTTTTGGTGCCATATAAATCCCTTTTTTAAAAGGTGCTATACAAACATCTATAGCACGTTCTCCATTAATATGGAGAACCCTTTCATGACGCAAATAACCATTTCCTTTAATAAACAGCCTTTGGAGCCAATATTTTTAAGTGTTTACTAATCTAAAGAACCCCTCCACTGTGCAAAGAACACTTTAATCATGCAAAGGGTTCTTTAAATGTTCATGGTTCTCTATAAAACCATTTTCTTTACTAAGGAACCCTTAAAGAACAATGATTTTTAAGTGTGTAGTGTAATTGCAACAGCTCAATAAGTATCAGAATGTTCTGGACTTAGAAATATTAGATGGTGAAGACGGTCTAATATAAAGAAAAATTAAACCAATACAGGTTATATAATATATAGGAGCTGGCTCTTGTGGAATTTAACAGTGTCCTGCAACGGTGGTGAAATCACTGTAGTGTTGGGCTTTGTGTCCAAGGCTTCCTTGGCCGTCTTCATTAACAATCCCCTTCCCTTTGGGCCGGCTCTGCTGTGATCTGCTGCACAGGTGTGAAGAACAACTCTATTTAGGGCCATGCTGGAGATTATTGTACTCTAACATGTGAGCAGATGAGTGAGGTAATCCAAACAAGTGAGCTCGGACCAAATTTAGGCCGGATCTGAAGAACTGGCAAGGCTATAGACTCCGCTGGGCACTGACTGGGCAAAGTCTTGTGTAGGCCCTGAATGACTAATGATAGATCCATGGCTGTGGCTTGTATGTCCATTTCTGCCCATTGTTTACAAGCTCTAAAGGCTTCTGCTGAGGTCAGTTCAAAGGAATGGATGAGAGATGGAACTATTTTGAGGCATAGAAAACGCACACAGAGACAAGTATGTATGAATGTAGCGAATGATAAATGAGCTTTTGGTAGTGTTTAGGATGCCTCCTGTTAGGCTCCTTATGTTTTTCCATGCTCTCATGGACACCGACTTAACAGACACTGGACCAGAGATGGGTTAACAGTTCAGTCATTAATACACAAGATAAAACCTATTCAATGTTTGAATTATTTGTAATAATATTTTAAATAAACATAATGGAAGAAAATACTGGTACAATCTCACTGTAAATCACATGACAGATCAACAGTGTGGAGACAGCCCATCCCATACCTTTGAGATGTGTTGGAATGGTTTCTGAGATCCAGAACTAATTTTCCAACATCAGTAGCTCATTGAGCCCTCGTGGCTAAATTGATTAAAATCCTCACAGCAATGTTAAGAAAAATTAGAGACAGTAGACTAGATGTAGTTTATGCACATGATCTATAAAGAGCTTTGACAGACAGATTGTGATCTGTTGTTTTTGTGCAGTAGAGAATATGTAACATTAAATATAAAAGTAGTACCCGACTTATGGTGAAATGA
Organism: Hoplias malabaricus; assembly: GCF_029633855.1. Classification (NCBI taxonomy): domain Eukaryota; kingdom Metazoa; phylum Chordata; class Actinopteri; order Characiformes; family Erythrinidae; genus Hoplias; species Hoplias malabaricus. The sequence continues at coordinate 68,833,296 of NC_089802.1, read as the reverse complement.
TTTGAGTTTGTATTAGTTCATTTACTCAGTCATTCCTTTGGACGCAATTTGTCCAGTGCCTACCCAGAATCTGGCAAAGAACACACCCTGGACAGGGCACCATCCATCACAGGGTCACTCATCCTTCACCTGGTCACTCACCTACAAACATGGTTTTCTGGACTGTTGGGGGAAACCAGAGCACCTGGAGGAAACCCATAAAGACAAGGAGTGAACACACCAAACTCCTTACAGACAGTGACTTAAAGCAGGGATTGAACCCACCCCTCAGAGTAGAACCGCACTTACAGAGGTCAAATGACTCATTGGTGGCTGGTGTAAAGGGCCAGAGACAGTTAAAAGGCAATGTCTACGATTGTGGGGAAACGCTGTTCTCTCTTGTTTGTTTATGTTTAGAAGCTCAGTGCTGAAGCTTCACTTGTCTGTAAGTTTTTATTTACTGTTTGAAGTACTACAGAAAGTCATTTGTAACTCAAGTTGTTTCCCGAATCTGGAGTCATTTCCAAGTTAAGTGACCAAAACAGCATAAATAAATCAATATTACCCACCTATGGAGCAGAAATAGAGCAACATCCTTATCTTGGTTCATGCTTTTCAACATTTGGTGTGAGCAGAAAGAGAAAGCATTCCAGACTGAGACACTGTTTTTTAGCCACTTACAGACACTGGGGCTTTGTAAAACAGAAGACCAGTTTCAGGTAGAAAATAGACATTAGAGCAGCAAATGGTGAGGATACAATGACAATTAAAGGCTACTTGACTTGACTTGATGACTTGATATCCAGTTCCAACTTAAATGGTGAAGCAATTAAAAGCTGAATTCAGATAGGTGATAATATAAGAACCGTTCTGAAAGGATATGATGCCCTTTATTTGCTGCACTTCCAAAAGTTACTTAACATTATCACCCCTCTGATATCACTGCAGACTGGCAGAGCTATCTACTGATGATCGGTTGACCCAATTCATAGGGGAAGGTTTTACCCACTACACCTTGTAACTCAGATCCAAGGGACAAGGTGACACTCGAAGGTGTAAAATAAGTAATAGATTGAGCCTAAAATGTAAAATCAAAACACTTTATTTTGAGTTTATGTAGTTTTACTGCATAAACTGTGCACTTCAGTATTTCTCAGGAGAATTCTCCATTAAAACCTTCCTATTGGAATAAAGTGCATTGACCAGGAGTAAAGGCTTAGGGCCCAGGTCCTTCAGAATAAGTCTGGACACAGACAAATAGCAATGTCATCAGTAGGGTCAGCAATATATAACCCAGCAAATCCACTTCTCTTTGGAGGTACAGTGGGTGCTGGACTCCTTCCCTTGCTGTGGTCCAGTTGTTTCACTGGTCACACTGTGTTCTAAGGAGCTCTGGCACTCTGGTGCTGGGGATTAATGAAAAGCCTTGGCGCAGCTTTCTGCTGAGAAACTGGGAAGCAGCACATCCAATTATGGCCAAACTGCAAACACCAGCACTTTACTAGCACTCTCTAATTCACAAATGACCGCAATCTTCTGCTTCTCTCAATCTCCTCAGCTCCACGCCTTCTTTTATGGAGGATGTGTGCACTACTGATAATGATGTGTAGAGCCACTAAAGGAAGAAGCTCACTCTGCTTGATTACTGAGTATGAAATGCCTTGATTGAAATGATAGCAGGGTGCTAATCGTGTAGTTACAGATTAACAACACAAGCAATAACAATGTAATTACTGGTTATGTAGTCACAAAGCCAAGTGGATTAGATTACCACAGTGTGGTGAATAGACATGCAATTGCTTGTCATTATGTAATTTTGATATGCATCTTCATAGCTGAAACAGTACATTATCTCTTAGGTGATTACACATTCATAACAGAGTGGGGATATTTATATTGGTTCTGTGGATTTAACAATACTTTAGTGACAACTCAAACTGGCTGGTACTGGCGTAGTCAGGAAACAAGGTGTGTGCTTTTCAAGGAGTTTACTTTTCATTCACTCACACACTAACATTTAACAAAACGTTCTGTGCTATACAGTAGGGCTGTGCCATATATAATGGTTTGCAATAATGTTGATATAACTTTCAAATAAAACCAGTATCATGATATTAGTAACATTCTGACTTGTTTAATACGGCATACGTTCATTTAGACACAGCGGCAAATACGGTGGAAAGTCACTCTGCGGTGGAAGAATTTGCTCCAAAAGGGGAGTGACTTCAGGTGTGTGAAGGTGGTTTGGTTACAAAATATTAGGTGTACAATAAAGGTGACAAGAATCAAAAATACTGTGAGAAAAGTTCAACCGCCAATGAGATCTAACCCAAACACAGAATCCACTGACTAATAAGACCTATTGTTTATCTGTTATGTTATTTACTGTAAAACTTTAAGGTTAACGTTATGTATAATTGTTTACATGTGCTGTTTATATTTTTGTATTATATTTATATCTTTTAAATGTAATAAACTATAATATTTGTAGTGAAATAATAGATCAAACAATTTAATAAAATAAATGCAGTGTTTTGTCACATCACGAAGAATATCGTTATTGGCAAAATCCCTGAAATATTGTGATAGTCATATCGCCCAACCCTTCTACAAAGCATACTATACAGCAGTGTTCCCTAATGTGGCCCACCATTGCCAACACAGCTGCTGTTACATTGGGTTCATGTCTTCATATTTTGGTGTGTGAAATTCTAATAATTTCAATTTGAGCTTTGACAGGCAAATTTGCATCCAAACCAATAGCGCTGCTGCTCTCACTTTTTGACATCTGACACACTCTGTGCTGCTGATTATATAACTATTTCATCCAGGATACAGGCTACAACACAAGCAGTAATCACAGGACAAAAAGAGTTAACAAACTATTTTCTGAGAACTCCTCACAATACCAGCGCTATTCCGATGTGTAATTGCTGAGCCAAAATGGAGGCCGGACTTGAGCCGGCAAAGGGAAATAGAAAAAGAAAAACAATGTGACAGTGTTGAATGCTACTGGCGTCAAAAAGAAAAAAGCAAACCAATCAATGTCTTTGCAAACCCTTTGATATATAGAACCGTTTATAGCATGTTCTCCATCATTCTGAAGATCCCCTTCACAATGCAAGAAACCCTTTAATCATGCAAAAGGTTCTTCTAGTGTTTATTTACTAAATAACTCTCGTAGAACCATCATTTCTAAGTGTGTACCTAATTAATCACCATAATGATTATAATAGGACTACCAGAATAAAGACTCCCATAACGTATGACACAGTATGAGAATGACACAATGGCAATTGCCTTTTGAGGAAAGTAACTGGGGACCCCTGCTTTACAGCACACAATGGTTGATTACTTTAAATAACAGCAGCAGAAGTAGAGTTAGTATTCGCCTATGTACATGGCAAGGGTGTGAATATACTGGTATGCAGTTAGCATGCTGCTAATTGCTGGTATATAAGCCTCCATTAGCCTGAGTCAGTATTGACTCAGTGGTGTGTGAATGCATGGTTTGAGCCAGAAGCTCTGACTGTGCATACACCATCCGTCATGGCTTCAGAGAGTCAAATATCACTGCCCACACCGGCTTCAGTTCCAGCTTCGGTCCAGTTACACGTGTGAGTGAGAGACAAGTGAGATAGAAAGCTGTAGAGTAGGAAGAGGGGTGGTTGTTTTGGGGTCTTCTGACCTGGCCCTCCATCTTGTAGGACACTGGATAGAGCCGTTTCAGTTTTCCACCCCCTCCCAGAGGCTGGGAACGAAGCCACTGACGCCCCCTATTTCTGCAGCCACTATTTAAAGCACTGATTGGCAGGAGGCATGAACGTGGGTCTTTACAGCAGGCCAGATGGGCCAAGGAGAACCAGTAAAGCTGTATTCCAGGGACGTGAGCGAAAACTGCAGCTAAAGACTATTTCTGTAAATGATTATAAGTGTGATAAGTCATTTTGTAAACACAAAGTATCAAACAATTGTTGTAAAGCCATGTTTTAAATTATTAGTTGAAAAGTTTTCACACATTCAGGACACTAGATGTCAGTATGAAGAAAATGACTGACTGCTGCTGTAATCTACATCACCATTATTACATAAGTATACATACACCATAAGTAAGTATTATTATTTACTGATATATATTTTTTTAATATCATTATCGCAAAAATACTCTGAAGTATTGTGACATGTTTAGGCCCTTATTGCCCACCCCTACAAGAGAGGTGACCTTAAGTAAGATGCCAGAGGGTAAAAGCCAGTGGCGGATGCTGGTCTTTCAAGGAGGGGAAGCTCAATTTCCGCCTACATCATAAAATGTGTCGGTTTATTTATACGTAAATTCTACCCTCCATTCCTTTTCAAGAAAATGATCTGTGACCCTGTCGTACCAACAAGGCGTCTTTTCCAGGGACTTGACTAGTGTCCTCTCAATGGCCAGAGAGTGCTTGTGACGGTGGAGGGGCTCAGCAGTACCCGCTAGAAACTGCGATAGAAGTCAGAAAGAGTGATAGAAGTCAGTCTCCAAACACAAGCAGCTACAAAAAACCCACCAGAAATAGAAGCTCGATTTGTCGCTAGTCGTTTTTAACAAAGAAAATGCTGCTAAGAGGTTTAAGAAAGTCTGGTTCAACAAAGAACAGAATGAAAATGTAATGCTCCCACGGATCTTTACACCAAAGGATCACTGATTCGCTCATTTCGCTGTCAATCAAAAAGGGATTCAGCCTCAGACAGATCATCCATGCAGATGCTGAGTGTCCGGGCCAGCCGAGGCCAGCCCACTGCCCCATAGACCCCCAGAGACGCTGAGCGTCCGATGGGCGGGACAAAGCCCAGCATTTATCCAATGACTCGTCTCGTTTCGCTGCACTTCGCTGCTTCGCTGTTGAACTCTGTGGACGCAAAGCACTGTGAATCTGCGCGAAGGATTGAGAGGAAAGCCGCGTCTTTACCAGTGATAAGAAGCTGATTCTGAACAAAAGTTGAGCGTGTTGTAGTCCATATTTATTCAATGACATGTACACACAACAGTATATATTTGATCACTTATTTTTTGACATTTTACTAAGCTTCCCTTGCAGTCTTAGAGCAATCACCTCTGGTATAAGCAGATGCCCCAATCCCAGTGATTGAAACATAAAAATAACAAAAAATAGCCAAACCTACAGCATTCAACCATCAAACTTGTTTTTGTTCCATAAAACGTTTTATTCCATCTTCTGCAGCTCAGCCAGGAAATGTATGCTGCTGTATTTTGGAAAGGCACAACAATGCTCCAAGTCTGGGCTTTAAATGCGATATTAAAATGTCCATTTCTGATCATATACTGTATTTAAGGACAACATACATGAACACTAACAAGAACTAACAAGCACAAGACATCCTTAATGAATGTGGCAATACATGAGGATTCTGTGTCTGGATTCAATAGTGAGCTATTAAGACCTCAGCTGAGACCTCATTCCGTAGGCTCTGATGAAATGCTCCCAGTGATGAAACTACACGTCATTTGAATGCCTAAAGGTACCAAGGGGGAACTTAATAGCGTCATTAAAGTTTCTCTCTTTCTGCCAGCCAAACATCTCGGAGAGCTGCCAATCACTAAGCCTCAGCGAGGTGGGAGGCAGAGCACCATCATATCTCTCCACTGAGCAACAGTTGTTTTGCAGCAGCTAATCAACATAATTTATGACTAACACATGATATGAAATAATGTTGCTGTCAACATACAAAATAGTCTTGTTTAGTTTTAATGTGTTCATTGGTAATTAGGCCCCCTTTTGCTGTAGCAACAGCCCCTACTGCTCTACAAAGACATTACTTTAGATGTTAGGACATTACTGTAAAAAAATCATTGCATCCTCCTACATAGATATTAGTGAAATCAACTACTGATGTTGGGGGTTTGGATCACATTTTGCAGAACAAATTCCACTCCAACTCATCCTGTCCAATCCACTGTTCCCCAGCCCAACGCTAGCCCACACTTGGCATTGTGCTTGGTGACCTTAGGCTTTGGTCCTTGGAGAGCTACATTTATAAGCCTACATTTTCTGCATGACTGAAATTGCCATTGGCTCTGGAGCACAGCATCTGCCAAATAGTAAGTAAGTAAACAAACTCTAATTTATATAGCACCTTTCCAAGTAAAGCTACCAGGTGTTTCACATTAAATCATTTAATATATTAAAAATACATAGTCGCAGTCACACAGCTCCAGGGACCTTGAATGACTGTCTGTGAGAGGTTTGGTGTGTTCTCCCCGTGTCTGCTTGGGTTTCCTCCGGGTGCTCCGGTATCCTCCCATGTTCCAAAAACACGTTGATAGGTGGATTGGCGACTCAAGTGTCCGTAGGTGTCAGTGTATGAGTGTGTGTGTTGTCCTGTGAAGGACTGACGCCCCCTCCAGGGTGTGTTCCTGTCTTGCGCCCAGTGATTCCAGGGAAAGCTCCGGACCCACCGCGACCCTGAATTGGATAAGTGGTTTCAAGCAATGAATAAATGAATGAATGAAAAATACATAGAACTCACAAGTCCATATAATGGACACACACACACACACACACACTAATATAAAACAGTATTGCCTATGACCTAGCCTTGAAAGGTAAGGCATACAAGTGCACATTCCATTTTGTGTAGTCCTTGGGACAACTAAGATCCCTTAACTAGAAGACATCAGTATCCTTTCGTTTGAAAAGGCACTAAAACATCAGAAATGCATTTTGTAGCATTAGTTTTAATATATTTTATAAAAACTATGACGGAAAATAAACTGACGACCAATTTTTCATCATGAAAATAAGACGTTTCTAAATTTATTAAAAAAATTAAAGACAAGTCTTATGACAAACTGTATTACACTTTTTTTCTCATTCAATAAAAATGAACTGATAATGTGAATGACTAATTACCTGTTATTCAATTCGTGATTTGAAAACAGAAAATTGCAAGGAAATAAAAACAGGAAAATGCTCTGTTTGCTGTTGTCATGGCAACAAAGTGTGCTCAATTATTTGCTGCTCTCTCTGTTCAGAGTTGTTGTTTAGACAACTCTGGAACTACATTCTGAAATCATTTTACACATGGCACAAACAACACATCACAGTATCTGCCACTGTGTCACATGATTATGGGGATTATGGTTTCCTTTAGGAGTGTAAAAAGACTTTGGCCAAGTATGGCATTAGTCCACTCTCAATTTATATCTTAAAATACTCTCTTTCTCAAAATCCTGCGACATGGGGCAGTTATAAATTAGCAGTGTCTGTAAACATCGAGAGTGGGGTAGAATCCAAAAGAATCGTTTCTTTGAGTATTTGGAAGTCACTCGTATCTACATTTGGCCAGTGATTCATAAAGATGAGAATCTTGGAGTTGATTCAGTCTTTACAAGCATATTCCTTGGTTTGGCCATATTCCTTTGGCCATAATTGTGGATGTTAATGTGTTTTTAAATGTAACATTTCAGCTATTGTTCATTAAGGTTAGTAATGAATAATGCCTTTAAAGATACATGACTAAAATTAGGCTGATTTTTTTTTTATTACTAAATTTGGACTAATTTTAAGAACATAACATATTCTTATTTACAACAATCAAGTACCAGTTTGTTATATACTGTAAAAAATATCATTCTGAATCAAAAATGGTGGCAAAATATCGAGGGTAAGGATTTATCCTTGATGCCAAAGACCCTAGATCCTTCCATAGACCACATCCTTAAACCAAATGCACTAAAAACTCATGTAAAAATAAACTAAATGTAAGTGTAAAAATAAATGGTGACTTGACTGACATTAAATAAACTGGCAGTTACAGCACGGGTAAAGTTCTCACCATCAGTGTTGTCCTCACATCGCCGGTTGAAGTTTTCATATGAGTCCCAGCGGATGAGAGGGTCCTGGGTGTTGTAGTCCACAGACACACTGGGACCATTCTCTAGGTGGTCCAGCCCTGAGGGTTACAAGAAATGTATATAATAAACCCACTACGTCTCCATGCCCTTTCCAGTCTTCTTTCTTGAACTTCTAAACCTATTTCTCAGGGATTGAAGGAAATGTTTTTGATAGTATACCAGGGGTTCCAAAAGTTTCCAGAAATGTTGAGCAAGTGATGCCACATGGATGTTAACAAGGTTCTTATATATGCCTTTCTCTCTCTCTTTCTTTCTTTTTATTGTTTTTTTTTTTTGCTTCTTTTGACAGTAACATAGAAGATACATAATCTGTAGTGTTTGGCATTGTAATGAATACACAATAGCTTAATAAAACCCAGAAATGAATGTAACATTTAACCCATCTGGGGTACACACACACGCGCATTGAGCACACAAACACACACACTCTCACAGATACGCACATGGAGTGGTGGGCAGACAGCCACGGCACACGTGGAAGAGCTGAGGGTGCCATGCTCAAGGGCACCTCAGCTGTAAATACTGAGGGAGGTGAAAGTTCCTGTTCCTTTACTCCCCCAGCATTCTTAATATTTAGGCCACAGCTTCCCCCACATCTCTATTTGTTAGTTATACTGTATTTGTCTTATAACAGAATCTCTGAACAGAATCTCTGAATATATAAAATGATTTTGTGGTATTTGGTGTAAAGAGAAAACTGCAAAAGCTAGAAACCACCCTTCATTTATTTAATTTCCAGTAAAAAAAATACCCATCATACAAACTACACAATGCTAAAAGGTGTGGAGCTGTCATGAAGCCACTACAGAGAAAGATATATCTAAAAATGGGGCAGTTATAAGTTAGCAGTGTCTGTACACATCTGTATATATATAAAAATCTGCTGGAGTGCTTAGAACAATGGACTTGCTGCCCCTGGGCTCCAACCTCAATACTGAAAGTGCCTGGGAAAGAAACGTAAAGTGCATTTTTTAAAATGGAACTTTGGTGGGTGTGGAAAAATATCCCAGCAGATTTGTTTGGAAAGTGATATTATGGTAAACACCAAAATATTTAAATTATATTTGAGTTGTAGAGATTTCTGTGTAGTTTTCTGTTAAATATCTAAATGCCCTGATATTTTGACTGGGAATGAAACGGTCTCTGACTGTTGCACAGTGATGTATATCCACTGTGAGGAACTGAGCTGTACTGTCATCAAAAAAAAATAAAAAATAAAAAATAAAAAAAAAACAGCCAGGCTGAATCAAACTGTTAAGTTTGGATGAAATTCCCAAGAATGTTGGAAAAACTGAACTAAGCTGTCTAAGATGTCTGGAAGCTTTGTAAGGCTGCAACAACAGCCAGGAACAGCTAAAAAACATTCAGCTTGTTTTCCCCATGTCTCCCAATCTGTCAACCCTTCAATGGAACTGTCTGCAGAATAAACACTCTTTATTACTTTATGTAGTGGTTTATCAGAATGTTTACATTTCAACATACTTTGACTGTTGGAACAAAACCTTGTAACTTGGACATCATTTACACTGAATAATCACTGCATTAGGAACACTTACCATGTATCTACACTCATTTATCAGCTTCACTGACCACACAGGAGCATTTTGTAGTTCTACAATTACAGAGTATAGCCCCCCTGTTTCTCCGCATACTTCCTTATCCCCACGTCACCCTGCTCTTCACTGGTCAAGGACCCCCACAGTTATTATCAAGCAATTAACCATTTCTCATAGTAATATATCAGCTGTAAGCACTTACAAATGTGTAAAATGTTTTTTTACGGTTCTTTAAATAGGTAATTAGCTGTTTATTTACTAATGTTCTAAATACTTTTTGCATTGCAAGACGACCTCAAATGTCTTTAAATGGCAAACTGACCCCAGAATGTAAATAGGTTAAAAATTCTTAAATCCAGACTGATCTAATTTGGTACACTGTAAAAAATATCTGTAAATTTTATGGTGAAAAACTGTCAAACCATCCCAGTAAAAGACAGTAAACTCTAAAAAAAAGTTCTGTAACAGTGAAATACTGTAGACACTAATTTTTATATCTCTTTACTGGAAAAAAATATTATTCCGAAGTTAAATACACTTGCATTGTGCTTATAATCACAGTATAACAGAAAAGCACTTTAAACAAAACAAACAGTTCTGTAAAATGTAAAAATGTGAATTTTACGATTGCCAAAAATAACACTGTAATATCATATACAGTTCTACTGTAGATTTTACAGTGAAATTCTGGCAACCAACACACCACAGTTTTTTGTACCGTAATTTTTTTTACAGTGTGATTGTGCTAGTAAATTAACTAATTTGCAAAACTTAGGATTCATATATGTCTTAGTGTCTTGCTGATCAGAAATCACTATGAACCAGCAATACATTTACAATGAGCAGGGTAGTATGCAACTGCATTATTGTGCTTTTGGAACTATAGCAATAATTAGCACTTCCTAAGGGTAAGTCAGTAGTTATAAAAGGTGAATTAGTTACACTTTAGTTATGGTCTCACAAATCCCTTAATATTTAATTAATGTAGGTTGTTCTTCATGAAGTACTTCCACAACATTAAAAAGCACTTAAAAACCCAATACATTTTGCAATTCCAAAAGAAGAGTCTTTCAATCTAATGGCCACTGAAATTTTACTCCATGAAGAAAAAGAAACTTCTGTAAACACACAATATGCTCCTTGACAGCTACAATAATAGTGAATTTGCCTCGCAGCTTACAAGACAATTTAACCTGTAATAAAGTGGTTACTCTGAAATTCTGTTCAGTTACCAGTATTCAGCGCATTATATAAATACATTTATAACACACTTGTAAGCTCTCTTACAAATATTATGTTAATATCAAATAAGTAATAACTATTAACGGTTTGATAATCATGAATTAACTGCTTGTTAATAGTTAATAAACTGTAAAGTTCAGACCTTAAAATAAAGTTTTACCACATTGTATAAGATTTAACTCATTTACCTCTGATCTTCTCTGGCCCAAAAGAGAAGATAAACTCCACTTTCCCGTCTTCAGGATATCGGTCATCTGTTGGAACACGTTTTTATGGTTAGTCTTAGTAAGTGTCTAACACTGCTTTGTCAAATGTGGAGCTCTGTATTCGTCAGATTTAGTACAGGTCATTGCGTCATTGCGTGAACTGCAGATGGAGGGCAGGAAGTGATTTTATACACAAGGAGCTCTATGAGGATGCTCTAATAAAGCCTGTGGTTTGCGTCCTGTACTCTCTTAAAATCATTTCAACTGATAAATCACATGATAAAGGACACTGTATCATTTACAAAGTAGAAAATTGAAAGAATGTGGCTGAACAACAGCGGTACAACAGCTGCCGCCTGCGGTCCAGACTTGACGGAAGTTAGTGGTGTTTCTTGTAGATATTATTTTAAGTTTTATTTAATTATAACACCAGCACACAGCCACAGCACCAACAGAACCGTGCAAAACACAATACACACTTCTCATAGCCTCACAAGGCTGAAGTCAGCTTTTAATTCGACAGCATCCCATTCCACCTTAAAGGTGACATTCAGGATTTTAATCAAAAAATATTTTTTATTAAATTATTAAATAAAATATTTCCTCACCACTTCTCACTGCTCTCCAGTCTGTTTGTGTGCTCATAACTGGTCTAATGTGTTTATGTTGTGTTTGTAAATGGCTAAAAAACAAACTGTCTTGGTCTGCAATGCTAGGCTTTCCCTCTCACTTTGCTCATGGCAGAGGCATTTGGAGTTTTTTAGACCATGAAGAGAACTCCAAACATTGAAAAGTATGAGCCAAGATGAGGATGTTGCTCTATTCCTGCTCCATATGTGAGTAATATTGACTTAATTTTCACTACGAAAAGTGCTACAAAACCTTTTTCCTCAAACATACCATTCCACCTTAAAAGACTTGGAGCTTCTGAATGTAAGCAAATAGGCAATCTGTCCCATTTAAATGCACCATTTTTGGTGAAAACTGACTTGATTGTGCGGTCTATGAGGAACGAGTATTTTATATATTGCTCAGTCCTGTGAGTATCCACTGGTGATAGACTTCAAACCTTAAATTACCTTAAGTACATGGTAACGGTGAGAGGCGTCATGATGCTGAATGTTTTTGTTGCAGAGTTAATCCACAGGACAATAAAAGAGAACCAAACCAGTCGTGGAGCACCTTGGTACTAAGGTCAATCCAACTTCTAACAAACAAGCTGTATGTCTCAATACTTCTGTGAGCATCTGGAGAAGAAGACTGTTCTACCGCCTCAACACCAGTTAATCCTACAGTTCAGTTCAAAATCTTTCCCCATAACATAAGCATCATATCTAAAACATGTTGTGATTTTTTTTGTTTATACATTTCTCCTCTGTTTATCACTTCCTGTCCTCCATCTGGATTTCTCATGGCGTCGGGACCATGTGACTGAAAACAACCGATCTGCTGTTGTTGTAAATACAAAAGTACAGAAGAAGTTCTGAAGAACCTCTGAAGGTCTCATCCAGGTCGTTCTTGGTGAAGACCAAGCCTAAATCATGCACGGCACACGTGTGGAACTGAACTCTGAAGATCACGTCTCGACTCGGGTTCCGATAGCGCTTGTGGTAACATTTTAACTGCAGGAGACAGAGAGAACAGAACAGTGGTTTAAAGAAAATAAAAATTATGACCTTGGTTTCAGCAACTGCTATAGGGTGCCTCATTCATTACATGCATTTCTAAGGAGATTATACAAGCTGTATGCACAACGACACATACATATCCCCTGCATAACTTAGTTAAGTCCCACATTTTAAAATATTGTTACCAGTATGTCTCCTTTTAGCAGCAGGCCTGGTTCGATGGTGATGCAGATGCTTGTGTGACTGTCCCCTTGAACATTACTGTTAAAATCACAGAGAGAGAGAGAGAGAGAGAGAGAGAATTAAGGCTCTATTAAGATCAGAATGGTCTGTGTTCTAGCCTGCAGTCAATATGAAAAGGTGAATAAATGAGCACCATGTGCTGAACTCACTAAATGAAGCAGAATATGAAATTTTAACCACTCATTAGATATTCATTATATTCATCCAAACCCAATGGATGTCAGAGTGGCCTATAAAAGTCAAGTGGACGTTTGTGCTGCGAGGGATAACGATGATGGAGTGAATGCAGAGAGAGTGCTGGAGGAAGAGCAGCTGGACAGTGAGGTAATCGGACATTTCCGTGCTGTTGTATTTCTGTCAGTGACGGAGAGGACAGGGGAAGAAAAGAAGGGTTTGCAGTGTGCCACTGTGACGGCCAGCGTCACACACAGGGGCAGATTAACAGGCTAATCCCTTAACAAGGGTTCAGCAGATGGAGGTAACACACACACACACACACCATCAACCTGCTGTCTCATTTAAATAGGACTAATACACGTAAGCATGCACAGTACTTACTATATGCCAGACGTATATACTGGCTGCATCGCCTGGTAGATCTTGAGGAACGGTCTGCAACCTGAGAAAAAAACTGTTTAACAAGTGTTTTACAATTTGATCGAATGAAGAAACGACAGTCAAAGTTAAGTAGACAAGGCTGTAGATTATGGCTATTTCTCTGCAACTCACACAGTGTCGAAAAGCTTAAAGTCACGGGACCCCACAGATACAACCCCTTTAAATCAGTGCAAAATCTCACTATCATTATTAATGAAGTATTAATTGTATGAATTATGTATTTGAAAATCTGCTCTGTCAGGTTCATAAGTTACTTCTGAACAGTTCCCACTTTAACAGTCGATGTGTTAGGAGTCCTTCATTGATTAATTACTATTTGATCATTAATATTTCAGCATCTGGTACAGTGTCCAAATGTTAGTAGACACCCCCATGTTTCTCCAATACTTCCCCTGAAATGAAATGATTTTAGATTTTTTTCTAGGAAGGCTGTACACTAAAGCTGTATCCAAAATGGCTCCCTATTTATGTTTTAGGGCATTAAAGTGTACTTCAAGGCCCTACAATCTCTCACAGTACATTTACATTTATGGCATTTTGGCAGACATTCTTATCCAGAGTGACTCACAAGGTTACTGGTACACTGGTAGGCCAACGCAGTGTTAGGAGTCCTGCCCAAGGTCTCTCATCAAACATCAAACCCAGGTCTCTCACATGGGAGTTACTTAGCAACGAACAGTGGATGTGTCCAAATTAACTTATAATTCTTAATGCCTCACTACATAGCACAATACTAATGAGAGATAAGGGAGCATTTTCAGTCACAGCCTAGGTGTTTGAACATTGCTAGAAGGATGTGATTGCATTCAGCAACAACAGTGTATCAGGATGAACTGTTTTGGATCCCAAACACCACCTGATTGTTCCACAGTTCAATGCTGGGGGTCTTTATAGTCCTCCAGCCCCACCTTGGCATTGGGCATGTTCCAGCTGCTCCGGAGCGTATATTCCTGTTAGAGGGTTCTGAGATGTTGTAGTGATTTCTATGGGAATTCACTCTTCAGAAGGGCTCTCTGTTTAAATAAAAGATTCGTTCTCACCTCCTTTAGATTCAAAGTTGGGGATCCCGTGCATGATGACATGGTGAAGGAACAAGGGCTTGTTGTTGATCTTTATGTGTCCAGAGAGAAGCCCAGCAAAGTACTGCACGTATCTGCTCACAGACAAACATAAAAACTAGTGAATCATTTACAACTAAATGAATAAATTAATTCATTTATAATAATAATAATAATAATAATAATAATAATAATAATAATAATAAGTCATACATCAAAGCCTTAAAAAATGACAAGTCCTGGAATTAGAAAAAAAAATCTGAATGTTTATTAATTAATACTGCAACTTTTTTCTAGAAATAACAGCTTTTTATTTCAATAAATGTATGACTTTTATACTTTTAAATGCCACTTGTTTTCTTTTAATGTTATAATTACTCTTTCTTTTTTCTCTTTATTTCGCTCTCAAACTCCTCCACCCTCTGTGTGTGTGTGTGTGTGTGTGTGTGTATGTGTGTGTGTGTGTTTGTGTGTGTGTGTGTGTGTGTGTGTGCATTAATGTCAGATACACTACTCCTCTGTTTAGACCTCAGACTACAGGGCACTGGCTGCTGTTAAATTTAACCCCTGCAGCAGGAAATAGTCTCTGATGGCAGGACAGGGGATATCTGAGGCGATGAAGGGCAAAAGGTGGTTGTGAGGGGCTTACCAGGGGCTTCTCTGTCAAACACAAAATGCATGATCTCAATCTTTGATCCTGGAGAAGCCTACAATGCGCACACTTTGGTTTAGTTTCTCGTCTTATTTTTTTTTGTTTGGCGTCAAAAAATATTAAATGTCAAGAAAATCATATCAATACTTATTTTGTTCTTTCGAAACAACAAGCTTTTAAAAGCCAAAACACAATGTAATGTTTCTTTGAAAACTTCTGAAGTACTGCTCCTTTCTGATAGTGTGTCTATGAGATTCAAATGGTGGGTTAGCACTAAGCAGGACACACTAGCGTAACATTTGAAACATGTTAAAGATATTTAAAGCACTGTAAAGAGTGTGTAGATCATAATCACAGTCAAAGTCATGGGAGAGTTAGCTTGGATTTATCTACCTTGATATCACAGACAAAAAGAAATCTGTCTGGATAACACACACACACACACACACACACACGGACATCACCCATAACATTATGACCACCTCGTTTCCACACTTGCTGTCCATTCTCTGAGTCCCACTGATCCGATAGGAGCCCTTTGTAGTTTCATAATTACACCCTATAGCCCATTTGTTGCACTGTATACTTTATTTTAATGTGATTTCCCCCCTTTCACACTGTTCTTCAATGTTTGGGACCCCCACAGAACCACCACAGAGTGGGTATGATTCGAGTGGTGGACAATTGCGGTGAAACTGACGAGGTGGTGGTGTTAGTGTGTGTTGTGCTGTGTCCATGAACAAACACTGTGTCCACTCACTGTCCACTCTGTTAGACACACCTACCTCGCTGGACCACCTTGTGGATGTAAAGCCATAGACAGACTCAGACTCATCTGTTGCTGCACAGTTTGTGTTAGTTCATCAGTGGACACAGGACAGCACCCACAGGACACTGTTGTCTGGATATTTTTGGTTGGTGGACTATTCTCAGTGCAGTAGTCACAGAGAGCTTTAAAATCTCCAGCAGCACTGCTGTGTCTGATCCACTCGTATCAGCGAAACACACACTAACTCATCACCACCACATCGGTGTCATTGCAGCGCTGAGAATGATCCACCACCTGAATCTGAATCATACCTGCTCTGTGGTGGTCCAGTGGGGGTCCTGACCATTGAAGAACAGGGTGAAATTTGTAATTTGAAATTTGAAAACATAAATTGTTTATAAATTCATGTACTCTTCCCTTACTGCGTAGGGTTTCCTACTCTCATAATGAATCCATTACAGGAAAGAAGAGGAAATGCTTATCACTGACAAACACAGAAACATTTCAAAAAAGCAAAGTGAACTATATTTAATGAGGTTAAGTAGAACTTTCTGAAAAGCATTAAAGCATATATTTGTCAAATGTAGTGAAACCAGTTCTAAATTAAAGACAAGTTTGGTTTGTCTTTAAGAGAGTGTCGGGGAAAAGCTGGTCATGTGGCACGGTGGTGTGAGCGGTGGTTTGACCTCAGGGTGGAGGTTGTATAAGCAGTGTGGACACAGCGAGGAGAAGGAGGTGCTGTTACTGACCTCCTCTGAGACGGCTGGCCCACAGGCATGGCTTTGTCCTCATAAAAACGCTTCATGGCAAACCTGTCCAGAGCCTGGTCCGCACTGCAAAACCATCACACACACAACACAGTCATAAAAAACAAACAGCAGCTGCTTGGCGCCACGTGCCAACACACACACACACACACCAGACTGAGACATCCGTCCAAATAAAGAACATCAGTTCCTTATGAATAACATTAAGTGCATTAACAATTATTTCGTAAATATTTGAATAAATTCACTGCATTCTTCACTTCACTGATTACTTCCATTAGTCACTGGCTTTAAGAAGCAATCAACACTGACATCTAAAAGCCTGGATGTACTGGAAGAACTGCCCTAAACTTACCACAGACCTGGTTGCCCCAGTGTTGGCAAATTTGCTCATTTAATTTGAAACCCTTTGATGCGTTTCCACCAACATAAATTGGTTCAAGAACCAGTAAATTTAGTTCCCAAATGAAACCAAACAACAATAGGCTCTTCAGCACGACTGGGAATGTCTATACTCTCAGAAATAAGGTAAGGTAGAAGTACATTACTGGTACATCACAGTGGTTTTAAAGTCCAGATGTGTTCCCTAAAAGTACAGTAGGTATATGTACCCATGATGGTACCACAATAGTGACAGCTTTTCTGACAGTGTTTGGGCCTGTCCAGTGAAAACACAGAGCTTCAAAAAGTGTTATCGCACAGTGGAGTGGAACAGATTATTCGCAGTGTGTTATATAAATAAATAACAGGAAACAAAACAGGAACATCCTCTATTTGTGTGTTCCGTGTAACACAAGGCATATTGGCTACTTTTCTCCACTAGGATGTGAACTTGCTGTATCACTTGCTCTGCTGCTGAATTCAGCCACGGCGACACCAGAACCAGAAAACCACACAAAGCCCACGGTTGAAGACGTATCCTTAGTTCCCATTAAAACATAAGCCATTTTGGGTCCAAGAATCCTGTATGAAACTGGTTCAAGATCCGGAGTTCTTTTGATGGAAAGGGGCTAATTATGGACCATAAACAGTTTGAATATTCCATCCTTCCATCCATTATCTGTAACCGCTTATCCAGTTCAGGATCACGGTGGGTCCAGAGCCTGCCTGGAATCATTGGGTGCAAGGCAGGAATACACCCTGGAGGGGGCGCCAGTCCTTCACAGGGCAACACCCAACTCACACATTCACTCACACCTACGGACACTGTTAAGTCACCAATTCACCTACCAATGTGTGTTTTTGGACTGTGGGAGGAAACCGGAGCACCTGGAGGAAACCCACGCAGACACAGGGAGAACACACCAACTCCACACAGACAGTCACCCGGAGGAAACCCACGCAGACACAGGGAGAACACACCACACTCCTCACAGAAAGTCACCCGGAGGAAACCCGCGCAGACACAGGGAGAACACACCACACTCCTCACAGACAGTCACCCGGAGGAAACCCACGCAGGCACAGGGAGAACACACCACACTCCTCACAGACATTCACCTGGAGCTGTGTGACTATGACACTACCTGCTGCACCACTGTGCCGCCCAGGTTGAATATTGTCAGTTGAATTTAACAATAAAGTATAATTTATGTATACATTGTCAAACTCTTTAGAGGTAAATACAACTGCTACCTTAATATTCTATGGAACAAAAGTCTTACTGTAAAATACACACATTTAACAAATTCACAAATTCAGAGTTGATCCTGGAGCTGGCATATTGTCATGTAGTCAGCCATCACCGTACCTGGCAGATATGTTGCTGTAGTGCATATAGGCAGCCACAACCACTCCGGTTCTCCCTCGGTTCCCCTGGAAAAGGCAAACAGGTCAAGGATTAGTAGGCAGGAACTGGAGGGATTGAAAAGTAATGATGGAGAAAAGTGGCATAAAACAGACACATTTCAAAACCCGCCTCAGAGGATAGATGAAAATAGTAAAATAAATATATAAATTACATATATTCATTTATTATCTGTAACTGCCTATCCAGTTCAGGGTCACGGTGGGTCAGGAGCCTCCCCGGAATCACTGGGCACAAGGCAGGAACACACCCCATAGGGGGCACCAGTCCTTCACAGGGCAACACACACTCACATAGTATATGGACACATTTGAATCGCCAATCTACCTACTAACGTGTTTTTTCTACTGTGGCAGAACACACCAAATTCACAGACAGTCACTTGTCTCCCTGGAGCTGTGTGACTGTGACACTACTTCCTGCGCCACCGTGCCACCCTTACGTATACAGTTCTGTGCAGAAGTCTTAGGCACCTAAGATAATTATATATATTTAAACTAATGCCTTCTGAGTAAGCGTGGTGCTTGTATAAAGTCATATATAATCACAGTAAATAGAAAAAAATAATAATTATATAACAAATAAGAAATAAAAGTAATTTTTTCCCATAAAGTAGTAGGTGTGAGTGAGTATTAAGAACAATGTTTTGTTCAGATTCTCCTTGATTGCATGAATTTGTTAAATCAACAGCACACATTATTTAAAGTCATTATTTATTAACCGCTAAAACTAGGTATTGGATGATAACCTCAAATAATACGGACTCCACGAGGAGAGATTTGGAAAAAGTTAAACCCACACAGTCACACACAGAATATCACACTTATTGGAATAATTGTATTGGGTTTTATTCTAATGTTGGGTGTTTTACCTGTTGTTTGTTTGTTAAGTTTTTTTAGCCAATAAACATTTATTGCTCAGATAAACAGCTTTAAATGTCAACCTCAGCTGCCTAAAGCTTTTGCAGAGAACTGTATATATTTGATATATATGATAATTTGAGGGGAGTTTGTGGTGTTCTCCCTGTGTCTGCGTGGGTTAACTCCCACGGTCCAAAAACACATGTTGGTAGGTGAATTGGTGATGCAAAAGTGTCCATAGGTGTGAGTTCATGAGTGAACGTGTGCATGTGGGTGTTTCCCTGTGCAAGACTGGCGCCCCCTCCAGGGTGTGTTCCCCTCTAGCTGATGATTTGCATAGGGCACTGTCACATTAAAGGAACACTAGGTAGTATTTGTACCTTAAAATTACAGCTTCAATATCATTATGATGTTTCATGGACCTGTAATAAGGAGAACAAGGCCTCTGCCGTGGCTACTCCGGGCTTAGCACTGCAGAGATTGTACTATGTAACTTGTGGAGGACAGTGATGTTAAAGTAAATTACACTCTGCAGCAGTAGGGGAGGCCAGGAGTAAAAGTACCAAAACTCACTTAGTGTTCCTTTAAGCACATTTGTATCAGCTACACAGTTTTCAAAGCCTTTTCTGTGGAGATTAAACAAGCCGTGAATGTCTGTGTCCAAAACGGGTGCATTTCAAAGCATCAATAAGAGTCCTTGGGCAAGACTCCCAAAGCTTCTATAAAACAAAATTAAATTCCATATTTAACAAGTGGAATCACTCATTGACTTCCCTCATCTGCACAAGATTTTCTTTCCTTCTTTTCTTGAACTCTCATCTGCTTCACAAAGAGCTTGAACTTCTACACTAAGGGGGAAAAGCAGCAGTGCGATGTGGTTGCCATGGTGACCCAGTGTTTGAGGCTGAGGCTGTTGTAGTGGATTCTTTATTTGTGCTGTGCTCAGGCTCACAGCCTCAGACTGATCTGGTTGCATTTTTCAAAGCGAGAAACTCTTCAGAGCCTCAAGCTTTCACTGCTGATCTTAGCACTGGCCTGACACCATCTACTTGAAGTGGACAGGATGTTTTGCAGGTGCTGTGTGAACCTAAAGAGGGAGCCAGTGTGATGCTTCTCTCTCTCTCTCTCTCTCTCTCTCAGTGTGTGTGTGTGTGTTAAAACATCTACATCCTTTGCACCATTTTAGGTGTTTGTTTTCCTGAACTGGAAATCCACTGATTTGTGATGGGAGGGTTAAAAAATGCAATCACAACACAAATCATGTAAATCAGACTCGACTAACTGCCTCAGTGGGAAGACCGCAGAGAGAAATGCCACCCTTCATGAATTCTGAACAACATTAGAGCGCCCTCTACTGTTTAAATCTGTCAAAAACGGTCCTTCATTTTCTGTGTATTAATTATCACATTTTCTGTAACCACTTTATTCTGTTAAGGATTTCTGTAACCACTTTGGGTCCAGAGTCTATCCAGAATCAATGAATGCATGGCAGGAACCAACCCTGGATCTATAAGGAACTCATGGTTCTGTTTTAATAGTGTACCTGTTGTGCTGTGTATCGTGCACAGACAGTCAAACTAGTTAGAGTGGTAGCAGTCTAACAGTGTGAGAAGTTTGAATTGCATATGTATGTGCTAGAATAGAGGAGTGTATGTGTGTGTGTGCATGTGACACACTACATGGAACATATTGCTCACCTTGTTGTGCAACACCACCACATTATGAGCGTCAGCGTTGAGCCAGGTGTCCATGGCCTTGCAGATACTGCAGATTTTATCCAGTGCTGGAGCGTGGTGGTCAGGCCAGCCGAAGTCCAGCACCTGTCATTAACACAACATTCACACACTTAGAACATAAAGTGATAGAGAAGGTTGTAAACCAATGATTATTATTAAAGGTAGTGTGTATGACTGTGGGGAACTGCAGTTCTCTCTGGTTTATTTACGTTCAGAAGCTCGGTATCTGTTAAGTTTGAATTATATGTTTGAGGAAAAAACAACAGCAGGTTGTACGTGGCTAATGTTGAACTTTCACTTTTTGAATTACCACAGAAACTCATTTGTAACTCAAGCTGTTTAGTTTTGCAGCAATTTGGTCTGTGTTTACTTTCATGCTGTTAGATTACTCCCGAATATAGAGTCAGCTCCAAACTGTAATCTGAAACAGCAAAAATACGTCAATATTACCCACCAATGGAGCAGGAATAAATCAATATCCTCATCTCTTCTCATGATTTTTAATGTTTGGATGCAATGAGTAGAGACAGAGGAAGCCTAGCATGTACGATCGAGCTGCTTTGTTGTTGTTTTTTTTGTTTTTTTTACCATTTACTGACACTGAGGGTTCGTAAACACATTACACCAGTTTCCAGTGTACATACAGACTGGAGAACTAGCAAACGGTGAGGAAACATATTTATCTGCTTTTTATATATATATATATTTAAATGTGAATCTCTAATTGAATCTGTGTCTCTAACAGTGTGCGATTATCATCAGCTAATGGGAGTAGTAAATTAGTGCTCACTTCACTCACTTTTGGGTTGAGTTTGGTGATGTCATGCCTCCTCTCACTGAGGTTCAGCAGCTGGATTCAATACAAAAACACATTAAAATCAAAGGTCACACTTTACAGTAACAACAAAAAATGTTCATTTATTCATTTTATTTAACTGCTTCAAACCTTTATGACTATTTTAATCAAATACAGCCATCATTAAATGCATTCAATAATGATTTACAAGTGTATAATGTATCTGTTTGTAAACAAATTCAGTGATTTAAGTATAATGTTTTTGACATGTTCTTTAATGCCTTTAATAAGCAGAGGAAAATAAACTCTCAGCACTCAGAAAGCTTTAATTATTGGGTAGTGTGTTAAAAATGAACCATCTGGAAAATTTGTGAATATTTTGTTAGACTTTAGTAGAATATAATGTTCATAAGGTTACAAAACAACTAGAGATGCTATTGTGGCTTTAAGTGCTTGAATAAAATTGGAAACTGCTGTTGTCAGCTTTGACACTGATGTCAGGTATTTTTCTGATTGTCATGGTATATTTCTGCCAGTATTAATATACAATTTATTTTTTAGTTCAGTTTTTCACCCATTATTTTTTCATACAATTTTTATTCAATTTGTACCTGTAACATTTTGAGTATTTTGTACATTTTGTAGTTACATATAAATAAATGGAAGTGTAGAAGTAGACTACCCTCTGAAGTAGAGTACTGCGCAAAATCTTAGGCACCTAAGATTATTCATTCATTCATTGTCTGTAACCGGTTATCCAGTTCAGGGTCGCAGTATGTCTGGAGCCCACCTGGAATCACTGGCCACAAGGCAGGAACACACCCTGGAGGGGGCGCCAGTCCTTCACAGGGCAACACACTCACACCTACGGACACTTTTGAGTCGCCAATCCACCTACCAACGTGTATTTTTGGACTGTGGGAGGAAACTGGAGCACCCGGAGGAAACACAGACACAGGGAGAACACACCAACTCCTCACAGACAGTCACCCGGAGCGGGAATCGAACCCACAACCTCCAGGCCCCTGGAGCTGTGTGACTGCAATTGTACATTGCGATAAATGCAAAACACAAATAAAGTAAACATAAACTGATTTTACTTTCTAAAATTAGTAGATGTGTTGAGTGTTTGTGAAGAACCTTGTTTCCAGATGTTCTCCTTAAACGTATGGATTTGTTAAATCAACAGCACACTTGATTTTTACATAATAAAGTATTTTCTCCACTTTTCCTGCACAGGAGAATGGGAGAGGGTGGACAGGAGTTGCAGAGTGTCTCCTCGTGGGGTGGAGTTCCTCACCATGTAGTGCTGCTTGTGTTTGGAGCGCAGCATACTGATGACCTCACGCAGGTGCACACTGTAACTGTGTTCCTCCACTCCACCAGGGAACGACAGAGAAATGATCCTCTCCGTGATGTACACCAGGTCAACCTCATAACTCTCCTCCATGGCCTGGATCATACTTAGACTCCTGACATGCATTGCATAAACACATACACACGCACACAAACAAGAAACAGAACACAAAAACAGACTGTGTAATAGACTTGAAGCAATGGGTAGCACTGAATGGAGCATACTGTTAATTGTGAGAGAGAACTGTCACAACATTGTATTTCCCTTCAGAAATTGTTGGATGTGGTCAGTTTCTGGTCACAATCCTTTAATAGGTCTAAAATCTGAGCCTAATGATGTTTCATAGAAAATCCAGAGCTGTGTGTTTTTGAGTTTGACTGGGTTTATCAGTTTGTGTTTGATTTACAGGATAAGCACATACAAGTCAAATACAATAATAAAATAATAATAATAGTGAATAATAACATTGTTAAATAGTATTTTAATAGTAAACCTTATTGACTTCAGGGAACAATCTCTATCATTTATTTATTTATTTATTTATTTATTTATTTATGGTTTTGACTTACATATAGTAATTCTAGATTTATAAGTAAATAAGAGCTTACTGTCATTTAGAATATCTACAAAATTAGCTGTTTGTAGGTGCCCAGTCCTTGTAAGAAAAAAAACAAGAGAGTTGTACCTGGATGGTCTTCTTCTGGAGTCTGTGCTCTTGAAGGACTTTGTGGATCCCTGTTCGGGAAAGAAAAAAAAAAAAAAGTAGTCACAAATAGTACTCCAGTACAATTTTACAATTAAATTGTCACTTGACAAATACACTTTTACATGAGTGGAAGACAGCAAAAAACGTACATCCAGTGCAGTCTTGCACTCAAAAAAACGTATTTTTGAACTGTTTGAATTCTTTCAAGACGTGAGCTGTGACTTTGCAGACGAATCCATGGGAGATACTCTATTTATTACACTCCTACTTTTCCAGCTTATTGTGGAATCTTTTAAAATATTGTAATATATTCTGTAACTTTGTGTGTTCATATTTAGGTGTAATGTAAATTACTAATTAAAACACGCTTTATATTTACAAAATACAATCAAGTTGGTGAGTGATGTATTTTTTTCAAAATTGTTCGTGCATTTGCCTGTTGAATAATAAATTGCCTAAACAAAAATCACAGATGGTTGTTTTTATTGCTTTTCACAAAACATCCAACATTTTTGGAAATGAGGCTCTACTATGTCTCTAACCTGAAAGCCTTAATTCAAATTTAAAAGCTGACATTCATTTGGGTCAAACAAAGCAACAAGAACATTCAGAAAATCTCACAGCAGACCAGACAATGAACCCGAGGTGAAGACACTCTCACTTTCATGAGTTTGGTGGATGGTGTCCATCAAACAGCATTCGTTTATTACATTACATTGAGTCCCCCACATTCTCTAGAGTGGCTTTTCCACTGAAACACATACATTCAACCTCAAAAATGAAAACAGGCCTGAGGAACACAGCAGCCATCAACAGTCCATACAATTGTTCTGTGGAAACCAATTGGAAAATGAGAAACAAAGCAACCAAAATTTGTTATATAACTATAAACCTCGCCTTCAGTGTCTAAGCAGGGTTAAACTAGGACATCCATTATTTGGTGAATCCATTCCATTCTGAATACATATTCAATACAGTTTTTTTATTTTGGTATTATTATTATTATTATTATATCCATATTTTGTTTAACATCTCTGCATATTTGGCAACCCAAGCTTTGGCAATCTAGCATCACTTTTGAAATCAAAGATCTTAGCCTCCCCTTTGCTGCCATACTAGCCTCTGCTTTTACCTGGAAGGGCTTTACATTAGCTGCTGAAACATTGCTGTGAGGATTTGATTGTGTTCAACCATGGGAGCCTAAGTGAGGTCAGGAACTCCAACTCATTACAAATATTTTTGATCACTTTTGAGATGTTATCTGCAGCGCTCAACGGCCCAGTGTTGGGGGTCTTTATAACCCTCAGGCTGACACCTACTAATGGAAAGGGTTGAGTGTAGATTCTGTGAAGCTGCTTTAAAATAGTAGCATTTCTCTACAAACTCGAGTGCAATTCAGTCATTAAAAGTTTTGCCTGCACACTTTAGGACATATGGTCTACCACTAATCCCTTACTTGTCCTGCCATTTAAGCAGCCTGATTTGAACTGAATTCAAGCAGTTATGGCATCAGATCTACAGACTGTGTTTCATTCCAACAGCAATAGCCCAACTATGAACTCTTTTTCATGGAGAGATGTGATATGACTCCCGTTAGCAGTGAGAACAGATGCCAGCAACACATCAAGGACACACTCAGTTCAGTGCTGGATTACTGAAGCAATTTCTGCAGCACTAAAAATGTGTTGCATTAAATGTACTTATATATATATATATATATATATCTACGATTGTGGGGGAGTGCGATTTTCTCTGGTTTGTTTACATTCAGAACCTCTGCGTCTTTTAAGATGGAACAGTACGGTTGAGAGGAAAAAAGTTTTATTTACTGTTTGAATTACCACAGAAACTCATTTGTAACTCGAGTTGATTAGTTTTGAGGCCATTTTGTCTGTGTTTACGTTCATGCTGTCAGAGCTCTTCTGAATTTAGTCTACATGGTCTGTTCCATCTACAGTAAAAATAAGTCCATACAAAATAAGTCCAACAAAGCAGGAATAGAGCAATATCCTCATCTCTGGTCATGCTTTTCAACCTTTATTACTCAAACTGTTTAGCTTTGTACCACGTACAGTCTGTGTTTACTTTCATGCAGTTAGCGGTCTTCTGAATTTGGAGTCAGTCCCACCTTAACTAGTAAATACAGCAAAAATAAGTCAATATTACCCACCTATGGAGCAACATTCAGCAACATTCTCATCTCTTTTCATGAGTTCTGAGATTCTTTGCTGTTTAAAAGCCTCCAGATAACGTTTCTCATACTATGTTTGTTTTCCCATTTAATAGTGTTAGTAATGCATACAAATATCAGAGGATTGTCCAGTGTGCAAACTGACCAGAGAGCTAGAAATAGCCTCAGAATGTTTTAAAAAGTGTTGTTTGATTACAATCATGGACATTGCCTTTAAGACAGCAACTGCAAGAAGGTCTTCACTGTTTTTATTGTTTTTGGCCACTGTTAGTGGAGAATACATGAATTGTTGAGTTGACACAAAGTTATTCTCTCTATTTCTCTCTCTCTCTCTCTCTCTCTCTGAATGTCAGCTATATTACAGGTCCTGTACCATGCCCTGAAAAAAGAAAAAAAAATTATTTCCCCTTTGCACACGCTCATAATGACATCCATTATCCTCACAACGGCAACGTGATCCAGATGTGCTGGCAACGATGCACTCGCTTATTGAATGTGGCGGTATATTTATGAATAATGACATGAAACACATGAGTTTTATGCACTGTTCAAAGCCAGAGCTGAGAAAAGAGTGGGGGGATTGGGGGTTGTGGGGAGTGTGGGTCATCATTCCCAGGAAGAGCCTACCCCATCCAAAATAAAAGCTCTGAACCAGGAAGAGTATACTACACAAATAAGAGTCCAGGCACAATAATCCTGATTCGACAGTAGTCCACCACTGCAGCATGGGTATATAAGTAAGTCGCTCTAGACGATAACAGCCACCAAATTCAGTCCATGTAAATATAAATTCCTCACATGATTAGCAGTTACTGAATGATACGTCACATATAATTTATGTACATTTCAATACATTGTTTCAGAAAATGAGTTAAAAAATCATAAACAAGGTGTTCAAACCCTATGGAAACTATGGAACTATGAACTTACCAAATATTTACAGATTAACGTTAAAAACATGTCATTTATCAAAACCAGTGCTTTGCCGTTAACCACAGAGGAAGGGGATGGGAGGTGACGCTCATTTCGGCAGGTCTCTCACTTGCTGTTCATGTTTAACAGCTGTTTTGTTGCTTGTTGAAAGGCTAATAAGATGATGCAATAACTTAGTAATTTGTTTCCCTAATAATTCTTGCTCATGTCCTTAAGTAACAACTATATGACATTCATTCATTCATTCGTTGTCTGTAACCACCCATCCAGTCCATCACTCACACACTCACACCAGGGACTTACATCAGTGTTTTGGACTGTGGGAGGAGGCCAGGGCACTCTGAGAACATCTATAGTGACATAGGGAGAAAACACACGACTCCTCACAGACAGTCACCCGAGGCGGGAATTGAACCCACAACCACAGGAACCTGCAGCTGTGTGACGGCATGATGCACCCTTACATTACATTATATTAAATAAACATTTACCTATTTTAAACATGGCCACTCCCGTGGGGGACAACCACTATGAAGCCTCATAGACTCCAAACTGTTTCATTCTCTCAGAGAAAAAAATATTAAAATAAATAAATACATAAATAAATATATAAACATCACTTTACTTTTTGGTGGTAAAAATGCCTTATTAAAAAACTTATAAGTACTCAGACACTTTCAGCCAATCCCTCTGCGAGATGGAAACTTTCAAAGGAGGACAAAGTACACCCCTTCATGGATGTTGTAACCCCTTCCTCTCCTCTGTCCAGCCTTGGCCCTTACCTTGAGCAGGTGACCTGTGCTGCGTCTCCATGCCGACCTCAGAGAGCTGAAGCGTCGCCGTAGTGACGATGCGGGGTTCATAGCGGAGGACTCAAAACACTAGGAGGATTTTTCAGCGTGACAGCCAGAGGCTTTTTTCCCCCACTGTCTCAACTTCACATGGGACAACACATGCTAAAAGTCCAGATTTCCCCACCCGCACTTATCCTCTCCTCCCTCCCTCCCTCTCTCTCTCTCTCTCTCTCTCTCTCTCTCTCTCTCTCTCTCTCTCTCTCTTTGACTCTTCCCAACCCTATTTCTCTCTTACTCATACACTCCCTCCCTCTCTCTCTCTCCCCCACATGACTGACCTCTATTCCTTTTTTTGCTCTCTACCTCTTTTTTCCCCTCCCCTTTTATGCTCCCTCCTCCTGTTCTCACTCTTTTGATAGGGCAGTGATCAGAATTTTCTCCCACTGTCTCAGTTTGTTTGTGTGTGTGTGTGTGTGTGTGTGTGTGTGTGTATTGATGTAAGCCCGACTGAAAAGATGAGTGTTTACTGTATTTATTTACAAATTATATGTCCAAAAGTTTGTGGACACATCTTATAATGTATTATTATTAGTGGGATAAGTTATTTAAGGTGCAATGTTGTTCAATTGTGAACAGATAACTTCCCTATCAAGAAGGCACACATGACGTTAAATTAATACAAGCTCCCAGATTGAGCACAGGTTGGAGTACATTTTTGTGAACCAGAGCCATTCCTCCAACATGAGTGCCTGACCTTATCTACGTCTATGTGGTTGAAGGCAATTCCATCTTCACAGTCATCTAGTGTAAACATTTCCCAGTAATAGTGCTGAGTATGAAAACGTAATGACATATATGAAAGAGAACCAGTGTGTTGAATGTGAGTGTGATAATTATGTGATCTCTGAGCTCTTTCAGTAGTCTGGCCTTGATTTGAGCATTTTGGAGCTTCCCTGGACCCGGCCGGCTGGACCCATACTGATTCAATTAGGAAAACAATGGGGATCTCACACATAGCTCCCAGCGCACAGTGCATACTATCCCAATAAAACCAGCCTGCGGTTTCCTGTTTCTGCACCAAAAATACAAAAAAAAAAAAAGAAAATCACTTCCACTAATAAGAGCACAAAGCAGCTCACCTGAGCCCATGAGCAACACATTTCTCTGCTGATGTGTAAGCACCGCAGAGGAGGAGTACCAACCCCAATCCCAAAAATGTTGGTGCAGAATGTGAAATGCTGGTAAATGATAGCAGTAAAGTCTTGAGTAAATTCTTTATAGAGCAAGGGAAGGCTAGTTTTGCCAGACTGCCACTGGCTCCAATATCTTGCCCCACAAATAAGTAATAGGGAGCCTGAATATGTAGCTGTAGATTTAAACTGACTGGGAGAAATCATGACATAATTTGAATTCAGATATTATGATTTAGTTGAATTTATGATGATTGTTTAGTGATGTTAAGCTGTGAAACGTTCATACGTCATTAGATATCCTGCAAAATACTACAAAAAAATCGCTTTAATCAGTTCATTGTATATGTACAAAAGAATGATTTGTTCATGAATTCAACATTAATGATTAATATTCCAAACAGCAACTTCTAAAGATGTATCAACATTTAATTCTGACTGATATTTTTAAAAACTACTTAAAATGCATGTTTAGGGCGTGTTCAGACTTGTCCGTTGTGGTTCGGTTAAAACAAGCCTTGGTGTGATTGCTCGGTTAGTGCGGTTTGATAGAGTAAGTGTGAACGCTTGCTTACTCTAGTGCAGCCCAAACAAGAAGACTGAGACCACCTGAACAGGTTTAGAAACAGACTCTGGTGCAGTTCAAGTGTGAAGTGTGAATGCAACACAAATAAAAGGCATCGAAATGAACCAAACACAGTCCCAAAACTGAACAAAATTCAAGCTGCGAGGCAACAGATTGCGTTAAAAACAATGTGCAGAGGACAAACTTAGTGTAGAGGACCCTCTTTGGTTCATGCAGTGGAGAAATTCTGACATGACTCTACCATTTTATCACCTCTTGCTGGGTTGGTTACCAGCTGGTAAACACAACAAAAATACCAAAAGGGAAAAACACACAAAGCGGATAAGTGTGTTAGTGACTGGCTCGTAGAATAAAAGTCAGGCATGCTTCATATGCCACTTTTTTTGAGACTGCCATGGGGAAAAATATTCTTGAAGGTTGTTATATTAGATCTGTGAAGCTGATGAAAGGCTGTTGAAGTAGCTTCACACTTCATGTTGTAAGATTACCAACCCACCAAACACCAGACATCGTCTGAACATTGTTTATTGGGTTAAATCTAGTTCGGTCGGTCATGACCTTTATTTAGCCCAAAAATAGACATTGAGATTTGGGCTCTGCTTTGGTCTGTCTGATTTGGTCCAAATTTAGCCCAAGACCAATGTCTTTTTTTCAGACCATTTACCACATTTCGATCAATTTTAGATGTAGACAGACATATTTTTGTAGATGTCTTTTCACTGTTCATTTAGATGGATGAGAAGGCTGGCCAAGTCATCTTTTCAATTCCTTTTCAACAAGTTTTTGCTGGGTAGGAAGCCAACATGAACCATATTGCAGTTTATAATGATCCACCAGAGTTGTAAATATAAGGTGAGTATGTGTTTTAAATACACTCAAACTACACTCAAAGTCTTCACCTCTTTTTGATGTTTTACCATATTATTTATTTATTTTTTGGAAGGAAATTGCATCAATATGTTCCAAAAAGACAGGACCATGTTTATCACTGTTTTCCAACACCCTTCATTCACCAAACACTTAATAGTCATTTGGGAACTGGAGGCATGGAATTGATAAGGCAAAACTTTAAATACCTCGTGTCTTGCACTGGTTTTGTTTAAATACAGGCTTTATTTACATTTCAAATACTCCATGTAATAATCAATATCCAGAAGGCCCTTAAGGCCGGCTGGAGGTTATATAATGGAGAAGCTGGCAGCGAACCAGAAGGCGCATCAGTCTAGAGTATTTTGAGAGTGAGGATGGCTATCTAAGTGGCTAACCACATGCGGAGTCACAAGGGAGGGCTTGAGGTCAGTCAGGGAGCCTGGGTAATTTTGTAATTAGTTTTTCAGAGATATGACACAGCAAGATGCCAAAACTGGATATTTCTCTTTATTTTATCTCAGCCTTTCAACAATTTTCTTTTTCTGGGATTTCCAAAGTACACCATACAGCCAAACATTTGTTGACACCACTAATAATTACTGACTTAAGCTACTTTAAGCTACACCCATTGTGGAAACAGATGCAGACACAGCTTGTATTATTTCTACAGAAAAGCATCAAATGAAATGGGTTGCTCTGGAACTGCTGCGCATGAGCTTTCAGCTAGGGGGCTTTGGGATGTGTTGGAGTGTACACGAGTACCTGCCCTCATCCAACATGTGTAACTGACCTCAATCTTATGGCTGATTGCCATCAAATTGTCACAGAAATCTAGTCTACAGCCATCCCGAAAAAGGTAAAGGAGGAACAGTATCAGTTAATGGCATTCATTTCATCAGAAACACTTCGGTTCATCTTGTAGTTGTATTCACTGACCACACAGGTGCAATTTGTAGCTTTGGAATTACTGACTGTAGCTCAAATGCTACTTTGTCCATCGATAGACAGGAATTTTGCATAGCAGTGATGCCAAGTGCTTAAATTGTACCCATAGAACCAAGTTTGATTTCAACATGATCCCCACAAAATTTAATCAAGGCCAAACTCAGAGTGGCCTGAGTCCAACAAGATTCTCATTCGGAACAGGATTTTAATCAATCAAACTACTCATATTCTACTTGAACCCAAACACAACCTGAGCCCACTTGTAACACAACCCTATACTTAGTCCAAACCCAGATTCCCAGAGCTAATCAAGACCCAAATCTAATTAAACTCAAACCCAAACTCAATCTTAAATAATACAAACCCATACCCAAAAAAGATCAAACCCAACCCCAAACCTAACTCTATAGGAACTTTATAGAAGTATAGAAGTTTAATTTACGATGAAAGCCAGTGTAAAGTCGTTTTGGAATTTTCACACAATGTGAAGGACAGCTGCTGTGCCCAACCTAAACCCCAAAAAAGATCCAAACCCAACTTGAACCCAACACAACCCAAACTTGACAGGACACTCATGGTCATGCTACTTTTTACCCTGCATTTCCTCCTTTCTTGGAAAAATACAAAGTACAATATACAGCAGTCTTACATTACACTCATAATTTATGGTTGTCACACTCTAACCCTTTCAAATATTTACCTTGAGGAGAAAAACAGGTCATAATAATTATTTTACAAAATGTCATTTTCATTGAGAAAACAACATTTGTGTTAGACTACTACTCTAGTACATGCGCTGGGCCTCACAGTCTGAACATATTCATTGTGTCAAAGCAGCTTAGCGCAATTTCAATCAAAGACAACTTCATACGTGTTAATAATCACTAGAATAAATCATTGCAATTAAATCCATATGTGAGCAAGTCAGATTCAAGCATGTAGTGAAACATTTCCTGTGATCCTGCAACTGTATGAGTGCTCACTGACTGAAGTTTGGCCTTAGTGCTTCCCCCTACAAAGCATATGCAGACGCAGTATTACTCACATCTGGCACAGATGCTTTTTATGAATAGGTTCTGTTCTATTGCAGTAGAGGGATCCTAAGCCAAAAATGATAAAATCCTTAAAAATCCATATTAAGTTGAACAAAGTGGCTTTGAATTCTCTTTTGTCACTGGAAGGGAAAGAAGACATGTTTTTTGTTGGTTTGCTTTGGGCCAAGGAAGACGGGCGGTGCTTTCATCATACTTCATACTGTTTTTATGATTTGCTTCAAAAGAAAACAAAAAGTAATGAAAGGAATTTCATTCATGAAGGAGGTTTATCTGTAAAGTGACACTGGGGAGTGAATGTGTCATTGCTAATGTGTATCTGCCTCACTGACACATAAAGTTAGTCTCTATCATTTGCTTATTAAAGCATGACACATTTTTTTCATTTGTGTGTTTTTCATTATTTCTTTTTCTTTTAGAAATTTGGCCTTGTATGTTATTTTTGACTTCTGATTTGAAAGTAGGGTGGTAGAATAAAAACTAGCAGTCTAATGCAAACCCAACCAGAGCTCAATCTGAACCCAAACCCTAACAAAGCCCAAACCAAACTTAGATCCAACCCACCCAACTCAGCCCAAACTCAGACTCAACCCAAAACTGACCCAAACATAACCCGACCTGAACCCATACCCTTTTCTAACCCAGAACTCAAAACTCAGACCCAACCCAAACGCAAACCTGCCTTTCAAACCCAACACAAATCCAAGCACAACCTATACCCAGTCTGTACCCAAACCAGACGTCAAACCCAAACCAAAAACAATCCAAACTCAAACTCAGACCAAACCCAAACTTGAATCCAACCCAAATACCACTCAAACCCAAATCCAACTCACACTCAAACTCAGACCCAGCCCAAATGCAAACCTGCCTTTCAAATCCAACCCAAACCCAACCACAAACTATACACAATCTGAACCCAAACCAGACCCAATCCATACACTACTCGAATTCCAATCCAAACACAACTCAAACCACATCTCAAACACAAATCCAACCTACTTAAACTCAGACCTAACCCGAACACCACTTAGACCCAAACCTCAAAACTCAACTACAACCAGAACCAAGAAACAATCCAAACCCAGAGCTGAAGTCAAATTCTACCCCTGAATTACATTTCTGCCAACCTGGCAGTGACATAACTTGGACTTATTCTATTGAAGTTTGGCCACTCATTTGCGGAAATCTTCATGTCTTAAAGTACATTAAGACAGTGTTCCAAAGATTGCCCTGAGCCTTCAACTGAACTGAAGTAAATAATGAGATACTATACTAATACTAACAACACTAATAACTAAGGTTTCATATTCAGTTTCTCAGAAGGTTTCTGCAACTGTGCTGTGTGCATGTATTAAACCAAAACATCCATCAGCAAGACCACCATACAAGTTATGTACATATTAATTGCACATTTGGAATGTTGAGAGAAGAATGTGACTTACTGGAGTTTCTACATGCTTCAGAGGGAGATCATTCGCAGGAGGCTGGGAAGAGAGAGAGAGAGAGAGAGAGAGAGAGAGAGAGAGAGAGAGAGAGATACATTTTCTTTCAAGTACATTCACCAAGATCCAGATACAGTGTTAGAAGCAGATAATGGTAATAGTTTACTCTAAGAACATAGGTTCCTTTGATGTGATGTAACTTTATACAAACATGAGTAATAAATAATTTTATAAGTAATATCATATACATTTTATCAATAATAAAAGTAAGTAAGTAAACTGAAATTATAAATAATTTAATCTATAAGATAACATTGTTGTTGTGCCTCCAGATTTCTTTGGAAACCTGAAAGCCTTCTGAAAATGCATGTTTGAACAAAAGCAAAGAGTGGACACACAATATATACATGATATATTATAATTAGTTGTTTTGGCTCTTTATTTATTTATTACTGATTTTAAAAAAAATCCATTTAGCATGGCAGTCTACTGAATGACAGGCAGTCTCTAACATTTCCCCAGTACGGTATGTTCATGGCTGAATTTAAATATAGACAGAATAATCAGAAAATGGGATGCAAAATGCAGCAACAAGACCAGAGGTTTCTTTTGACTCATAATGGCATGAGAACGTACATACATCTATGTTATAAAAGAAATGCTCAGGAAGACAAATATAAGGAAGGAAGACATATTGGTTAGATACCCATTTAAATACTTTTTGAAAGCTACGTCTAGATACTCTGTGTCATCCAGTCATCTACTTGTATCATCATTTAAACATGCACAGCAACTTACCAGCTCATAGTTTGTGGAGGGAGCACAGGCTGTGGCTACCTGCAAAGAGAGAGAGAGAGAGAGATAATGAAGTATATTGTTTGTTTTGAATATATTTTTCATTTTCATTATTCATTGTTAAAGCACTGTACTGAAATCAGCAGGAAGGGTTTAGGATTTCCTACCCTCCTCCAAAAATTACATAGTGCAGTTTCTGCAGTCCTGAGCCCAGAGTAGCCATGACAGATTCTCTATTCTCCCTAGTACTGGGCATATTACATAGTGTTCCTTTAAGTCCTGCTTTGTCTTGTCTGTTTTATTGTCTGTCTGGTGAGAACACTGAGGGCCCTGACTGCTGTTTCTTATTGGTGTTTTGTTCGTATTTCCTGTTTTGTTTTGTAACTTTTGAGCACAGAATGTTGGGCTCCACCGCTGCAATTTTTGGTGTCTGCTGCTGCTCGTGATGCTTGCCAGCTAGCTGCCTATTATCATCATAATACTCTGCCATTCCTACTGACTAAGGGAGTCTGCTTTCACCACCACTAACAGGCCCTACTCTTTAGCAATCTGATGTGACTGATGACTGAGGGAGTGTATTTTAATCGCTGATGCTCAGTAGCTAGCTGCCTGCTAATACTGCTGCTATCCACTTTACCTGTAGCACCTGCTGACTGCAGTAGGCCATTGTTATCCCCAAAGCTCAGAGCTGCCAGCTGGTTGGCTACATATTCTCACCAATACTGTCTGTGCTGCTGCCTACCCCCTGGACTTTTGTATTTGTTTTGGTTTTTACTATTTTTTTTTCTTTTGTTCTTTTGTTTTGTTAGTGATTTGGGTTCTTGAAAACTAGTAAACGTATTATTATTATTATTATTATTATTATTATTATTATTATTATTTATGCACATAGAACAAACATGTTGGAATGCAAAAAAAGAAGGAAAACATACAACGCAAAATTTTAACGGGGAATTGTCAGAAAAACTGTCACTGCGGTGCTACTCTCAAAGACACTTACTAGGGTTGGGCAGTAACCAAAATCCACAGAAATTCTAATCAGCATCATTTTGTCTATATCAATTATTTTAACTGATTTATTATTAGTATTTTTTTTATTCTTTTATGTCCCCACTATGTGTTCATGTACTGTCCTTTTAAAACCACACTACCACTCTGTAGTCACATGATTCTGCCCCTATCTGCCACATGGAAGAAACATGGAGGAGAACCTAAATGCAGAGGCCAACCGAGCAGCTTGTACCAAAGGAAAGTACAGTGCCAGTGGTGTGGACATGTTTTTTTTTGTCTTTAATTTAGACAACACTGAACAAAAATAATTAAAATGTAAACACTGAGATAAAACCATTTCAATGACCAAATTACACAGCAAATATGAACAGTGAAAAAATATTTAGAAAAAGTATTTAGAAAAAATTCCCCAGCATTATTACTGGAGCATACTGGACTATGAGGATAAAAAAAATAAATAAATAACCCTTCATTAAACATAATCATGGTAAAATGTACAATTTATCATGATTTGCGCTTATATCGTCCAGCACTAGTACTTGCGCTGAACCTTAAATTTGGGAACTGAATTGTACTTTAATCTATTATTATTGTAGATTATACAATTGTGTTGATTTTATATGCCCCATTTCATCTATAGGACTTATATCATGTTCTTTTATTTTTGACAGTTCTGTAAAGGAAGATCACAAATATTCACCTCTCCTTCTGGAGAAGAGAATGTAATGTACCTTTAGGGAACATAGCTGGAATTTAACACCACTGTTGTACCTTTAAAAGGTACATTTACCTAGGTTTGTACCTTTAGTGACAGTAATTCTTCTGAAGAAATATGAGATACTAGGTTATCTTAAGAATATTCTAAGATTAATCAACTATTTTCTAGACATTTTGGAAGACTTTCTGGAGAAAGAGTCTTATCCTGTTGCCATATCACATAACTACAAGAAAAATATATAATTTTACTCTTTTCAAAGAATGTACCTGGAATAAGAAAAAAAACACAGAAAACTACCAATGGAATTAAAAACTCCGTAACTAATTTAAAACAAGTGAAACATGTCTAACAATATATTGAAAAGTCATAGAATATTAGATGTATGGACTAAACTTATGATTTTTTCACTTAATATGATTCTGCTTTTCACAGTGAAGTGTGCTGAACCTGGAAAATGTCAGAGTCCATGGTTTGTTGGGAGAAAACAGAAAAGGAAAGCAGCCAAGAAACATTTTTTCACTCTGTTGCTATTTTGTGCTTTCTGTCTCTCTGCCATTGCCACTCTTTGTGTCTGTTTTCAAGTGGGTAACTTTTTTAGTCGGTTTAAACTGGTTTTCCAGCAAAATTTGGAAAACTGAACCTGACTGGTACACTATTTATACCAAAGAACGCAAAATTCCATGAGAAAAATATCTCACTGGAAATCACCACCCTTAAGAGGTCATCAAATTCTACCTCCTTATACAGATCAAGTGAAATTACCTCAAGTTTATCCAATATTGCATATCAGGTGTTTCTCATTATGAGATTGTCTTAAGAATATTCTACGATTTGGCAACTTGTCTCAATGTCTCATTCTGTAAAATCATCCACATCGTTTCTTGAGACAATCCCCTATAACATTCCAATGAAAGCAGACACTTTCTCCAGGTAAAATGAACTAAAAACAAGATGTCAGTCATTTTCTCCAGGAAATCTCTTCTCGAATCAGCCACAACACTGACATCTGTGGTCTGGATGTTTCAGAGATCAGATCCAGTACTAAACCCTATGGAGCATGTAGTCACTGTCCAAAGAAAAACATGTATTTCCATTTTCGTTAATCATTCGTTTACTATGTCACCTGAACACTGCCACTGTCTGACACATTGTAAGAAAACTTCATTCAAAATGACATAGAATTAAATCTTTTTACATTTACTTCTATTTACACAGCCCCCCCAACCCCCCACCCAAATTTAAAGTTGCTATTCTAGAGATATGTGTGTTTTTTCTTTGGACAACGATGATAAAATTGCTACAGAGCAGTTTGGTTTGTCATGTCATTGGAGTTCTTGAGTATATAATAAATGATCATTTAAATGATCACCACAAATTTGGTTTAGCTCATTTTTTGCTTAAAAATTACATCATCATTTTATGATTTCTCCTTCTTTTCTGCATTGTTGGGTGATTTTCAGACTGAAGCTGACGGTCAAAATGTTTTGATTTGTTTTCTGTCGGATAAAAGTAATAACAGGATGTTTTGGGCAGTACGCGGAGCATTAGCCGGGTGATGAATGGATCTATTGGAGTGAGGTTGAGGGGTGGGATTGTGTCAGAGGATGTTTTTTGCATGTCGCCACGTAAACAATGATAATTTATCAGTGGAGCTCAGCTACAGAGGAAGGATGTGATTACTGCAGGGAGCTGACGAACACCGGAGCAGAGAGAAGGGCTGCTGAGAGCTGACTGGCGGACCACCAAGCTCTTGCGTCCAGAGATAACAGCATAATACAGTGGCATGCTGAAGGATAATCAATTGATTCCACATCACAGAAAACAAGCACTGATGTGCTCTTGTAGGATTCGCTCATCTCTCTGGCCCTCTGTTTATCTGTCTCTGACTCTCACTTGTCACATTATTAAAATGTGTAAATGGATAATTGCCCAATCAGAATTTAGATTTCTCTGTGGTATTTAGATGCAGTCTAAATCTGTCTTTGGTTAGGCCTTCAAGAGCTAAACAGAAGGCCGTAGACATTGATTGCTAATATATTAATACATTCAAAGCCAAGGTGCATTCACCAGTAATATCTTTGTTTACAACCCCATTTCCAAAAAAATGGCAAAATGTAAATAAATAACATAAATAATGTGCAAATATTTTAAACCTTTTTAATTTAAAATACTACAAGGGGGGTTTAAAAGTTGAGATTGAAAGATATTAAAACTTATTTATTTATTAATATTTGACAATTTGGTGCCAGAAATACATTCCAGAAACGCTGGGGCAGGGTCATGTTTACCACTGTGTTTCATCGCCTTTTCTTTTAACTACACACTGTAAGCATTTGGAAACTGATGAGATCTGTACTATTTTCCGTTTCATAACGCACTAATTGTTCCCAGTGAGTGACAGGTCTGGATTAGTTTTGCTCCTGGACTCATTTACTAAGGAGCCATGATGTTGTAATCCATGCAGAATGTGAATTGACTTTTGTATATATAAATATATAACAGAGGCGATTGCTCTAAGACTGCAAGGGGAGCTCAGCTTCCCCTAAAATGTCAAAAAATAAGTGATCAAATATATACTGATGTGTGTACATGTCATTGAATAAATATGCACTACAACGCGCTCAACTTCTGTTCAGAATCAGCTTCTTATCACTGGTAAAGACGCGACGCTGAGCGTCCACAGAGTTCGATGGAGAAGCAGTGAAGTGCAGCGAAACGAGACGAGTGATTGGATAAATGCTGGGCTTTGTCCCGCCCCTCAGACGCTCAGCGTCTCTGGGGGTCTATGGGGCAGTGGGCTGGCCTCGGCTGGCCCGGACGCCCAGCTTCTGCATGATGATTGGATGATCTGTCTGAGGCTGAATCCCTTTTTGATTGACAGCGAAATGAGCGAATCAGCGATCCTTTGGTGTAAAGATCTTTGGGAGCATTACATTTTCATTCTGTTTCAGTCTGAGTTGAACCAGACCTTTTTAATCCTCTTAGCGGCATTTTCTTTGTTAAAAACGACTAGTGACAAAGCAAGCTTCTATTTCTGGTGGGGTTTTTTTTTTTTTTGTAGCTGCTTCGGTTTAAAACGTGGGTCTCAAAGAGGCCAAGTTTTTCCGGACTAAAGATGGGGAGGGGTTCTCATAGATCTCATCAGCCGCTTCTGTTTCAGTGTCAGCGGCTCCTCCAGTCACTTCTGTTCCTGTGTTCCTGTTCCTGCTTCTCTTCCAGTGACTGTGAAGGCTTCAGCCGCTACTGTTACAGTGTCGACAGCTCCTCCAGCCGCTTCTGTTGCAGTGTCGGCGGCTCCTGCTGCTCATGTTCATGTCCCTACGTCTAGGCTGACTACCAGAACTGTGCCCTGTTTCCGGTCCTGTTCTGTCCCCAGTCTAGTCTCCTGTTTCCAGTCCTGTGTTGTCTCCTGTCCAGTCTCCTGTGTCTACTCCAGTTATGTCTCAAGTCCTGTTTCCTTTCTAGTGACCTTTTCAAGTCCCTTGTCCGAGTTTCTGTCCTGTCTTGTTTGTCCTTTAGTTTGTTGTGTTGGTTTCTAGGCTCACCTTCACCAGCTCCGGGGTTGGTCTAGGTCTACGCTCTCTGGGAGTTGTGCCTTTAGGAGGGGGCTTCTGTCACACTTTTACCCTTTTTCTTGTTTTCCTGCTTTGTTTTTGTTTCCTTTGTCTACCATGTGCGCCTTTAGCACATGGCTCTGTTTTGTTTTGGTTCCTGCCTCCTCCCTTAGCTCCGCCTTAACCCTTCCCTGTCATTAGTGTTCCCCCCTGTGCCTCGTTTGTGGTCCTGCCCTCTTGTTATCCTTCCCAAGTGTTTCTTGTGTGTGTGTGTGTAAACACAGAAACACCATGGCCGTTTTCTGTTTGTGCTTTTGTTTTGTTAATAAAGTCTTCCTTCCATATATGTCCACCTCTTCATCCTCCCCGCAACTATGACACAGAGTGGTAAACCCCTCCCCATCTTTACTCCGGAAAAACTTGGCCTCTTTGAGACCCTGGTTTTAAACCCAATCATTTTATTTATTTAGCTTTAAACAACTTTACCAGTCTTCTGTTCCCAGTCCCAAATATTTTGGAATGTGTTGCTGGCATCAAATATAAAATGGAGTATATTATTTCCCAGTTTCAGCATTTGAAACATTCTCTTTGTTCTATTTCAGTTAAATATAGAGTTTAATTGATTTGCACGTCATAGAATTATGATTTTAGTTACAACTTTTGGAAATTAGGTTGTTGCAGTTTGTGTACAAACTCAAGACTATCACATTATTGCTTTTAAAAAATGCTTTATTTACTGGGAAACTCTGACAAAATATTTTCTTCTGGCATTTATTTCAGGAACAAGGTGAGCTTTTCCTGCTTATCTTAATAACAACATGGTGACCTGCAATTTGTACTGAAGGTTGTCACTTGATACATGCACAGTATATTGAAATGTATTTAGGCACTGCATACTAGATCACTTCTGGTACTTCAAAGCAAAACTAGGTAGTATTTTTTTTACTTTAAAGTTACAACTTCAAAATCACTGTGATGTTTTACTGCCTTGTAATAGAAAGAATAAATCCTCTACTCTGGGATCAGCATTGCAGAAACTACACAACGTAACTTTCTGAGTAGGACGGGAAAACAAACCCTCATACACACACACCCCACCACCTTCCTCCCCTGCCCCTCAATTTCATAGCAGTGATGTAAAAGTGAATGGTACTCTGCTACTGTGAGGGGGGGAGCCCAAGGGCAAAAATTCTAAATCTAACCTAGAGTTCCTTTAAGGTGCAGCCACTGCTAAAACAAACATTAATTTGAACATGAATAATTTGTTTAAACTCTACACAAACTCTCTACAAAGAAGCATTAAATAAAATGAGATCCAATTAGAGCATCTGCATTGAAAATTACTTTGCTCAATACTCCAGCAGCAATTCTGTGTCTGATCCACTCATACCAGTGTCACTCAACATCACGTCAGTGTCATTGCCGTGCTTAGAATGATCTACCACCCAAATCATACCTGAGTGAATGGACAGTGAGTGTAGAGCCAAGGAGGTGGTCATAATGTTATGGCTGATTGGTGTAGTGTAAGTAACTACTGTGAAGCTAATGTGTAAATTATGTACTTATCAAACTTCACAAGCACAGCCTCTTTGGCTGTTTACAAGGCAAGAAAAAAAAAAGAGAGGCAGCTTCAGGACAGGGCGGAGGGCCAGCGTGGGAAGTAGTTGTTTTTAACTTCATCTATTATTATGCCCTTGCTCGCCCGCCACACACTCATCGCTCTTTATATACCAAATCCCCTGGAGAAACTGAGAGAGAAAGAGCCTGGAAAAGTGACCTAATCACTGCCGTCTTAGTCATGCACAGACAACCCACTTACTTAACAGCATCTATTACAACAATGCAGCCAAACAGACAAGAACCAGCAGAACACCGACACGTAAAATGGCACATTGGATCGGCAGCTGCATTGAGAGTGTGCTTTGAGGATTGCCCTGAGGATCTATCAGCCTCTCCTGACTGGAAGCCAGCTTCTCTTTTTACCAGTGCTCAAGTTGTTATTATTGAATAAAGCCCTTTAGCCAACATTACCTCATGACTCATATGTTGTCATGATACAAACAACTCTTCATCTGACTTGAGCAAGCAGCTGAAATGCAGTTCACCTCATTGAGACACTGTTGGGAAGTTGCTAATCGCTAATGCTGGCCTTCAAGTTTAGAATAAGGGCCTTTATGTATTGCTTTTTTCTAGTTGCTAGCAAGGTAGCCTTTAGCATGATAACTAGCTTGATAATTAGCAAAGTAGCAGATTAACTGACCACCATTTAAAACAGATACAGAGGTTTGTTAATTTTAAGCCCAGTTTAAATAAAGCAACAATGAATATCATTCCATATATTGAAGGAATATTTACCCAGGTTTGTCAGATTTCTAAGTTTTAAAAATGTACGAGCTTGCACGCATTTCAGATCAAGTTGCTGCTGCTAAAGTCTGTTTATTTTGATTATATGAATTTCAGTTTCCTATCCCTCCAACAGGTCTTCCGCAAAAAAATTAATGGAATAAACCCTTTGGTGGCCTTTATAAGGAAAGTCAATGAGGGCAGGTTATAAACTTTAGAAATGATTTAATTCAAAGCTAATCAAATTTTTTTTTATGATGATGCTGGTTTAGCTGGGGCGGCACGGTGGTGCAGCAGGTAGTGTCGCAGTCACACAGCTCCAGGGACCTGGAGGTTGTGGGTTCAATTCCCGCTCAGGGTGACTGTCTGTGAAGAGTTGGTGTGTTCTCACTGGGTCCGCGTGGGTTTCCTCCGGGTGCTCCGGTTTCCTCCCACAGTCCAAAAACACACGTTGGTAGGTGCATTAGTGACTCAGAAAGTGTCCGTAGGTGTGAGTGTGTGAGTGAATGTGTGAGTGTGTGTGTGTTGCCCTGTGAAGGACTAGCGTCCCCTCCAGGGTGTGTTCCTGCCTTGTGCCCAATGATTCCAAGTAGGCTCTGGACCCATTGCCACCCTGAACTGGATAAGCGGTTGCAGATAATGAATGAATGAATGAATGATTTAGCTGGACATTTAGCAGGGTAACGGTTGTTGATCAGCATGTCAGTATCCGAAACACAGCAAATGCTGGAAGCTGATGAATGCTGTTTAACATTCATTCAATCATTCATTCGTTGTAACCGCGTATCCAGTTCAGGGTCACAGTGGGTCCGGGGCCTACCTGGAATCACTGGGCGTAAGGCAGGAACACACATTGGACGGGGCACCAGCCCATCACAGGGACCACACACTCACACATTCATTCAAACACTGGGGACACTTTAGCTTTGATTGAACCAGCAATGAAGCAGCAACAACACCACCACCATAAAACCATCAGAAACCCCCAGAGCAAGTTATAAATGCCATAAATGCAGTCGTGGCACCACCTTGGCAATTCCTTACTTGGGATTTAGTGTTGAGTTTATTTATGTAGAGGAGAGAGGATTCACAATGCACTCTGTGGATTTTAGGCTGAGCGAGGTTGGAGGGAGATGAAAGTGCTTCGCCAGGTATGCACCTGCCTCCCTCCGCCTGCCAGAGCAGCATAAACCAGAGAGAGGTTTCAAATACCTCCCTCCATCACCCCACCACCAACACCCCCACCACTGACTCTTTTTATGTCCAATACTCTCTAACCAATGCCCTGTCTCTGCAGGCTGACCAGCTCACTGTGCTGGATTCTTGGTGGGGAGAAGGAGCAAGAGCAAGGGGAAAAATGCAGCAAGAAGTAAACTGCTGGGTGGCGTTCTACCGTAAAAGGACATAAAGCAGAGTAGAAGGAGCATTTCTATTCTGGTGAGGGCTGAGATGTGAGGGCTGCTGGGGGATGGTAGAGGACAAGCATAAAGAAAAATCAAAACCGTCCACAACCAGTTATAAGAACAAATGGAGGTGTGCAATCAATCTTACATGCAAAGTTATGTGAACAAATTGTTTTTTTTTTTTTTTTTGGCAAAACAATGACTGCAGTTAAAGTATACAGATGTTGAATTCTGCATGAACCGTTTGTATAATCTTGACTGAAAAACCTGCAAAACAATCATTCTGGAGCAGCTGTAAATGAGTAGGGCACTAAGGGCACTACCCCCAATATGCACTGAGCTATGGTACAGTGTGTTAATTGGGGTGATGGAGCTTCATTCAGTACTTCTGGGATGAATGGGGTTTGTGATCCAGAAGTACCTGACCTCACTGAGGTTTATCTTGTTGAATGCCAGCAAATCCTAACAGCAATGTTTCAATATCTACTGTAAAGATGTCTTAGTAATGTAGAGGCTTCCTACAGAGGGAAGAAGAAAAACAGGACCCCTACAAATGGAACAGAGCAAGTGCGGCCTGGACTTTGCTACTTTTACCCAGCACACCACCAGGGAAAGATCACATGCTGAAAATGACCCCGTATGATAACTCCACTGTGCAATACTACTTTATTTGTGGTTCTGTGCTCTAATCTTTAGCTTCTTTGGAGCTTCTTTAGCTTGACATGCCCATGGAGTTCATACAGTTCGTGCTTCATATTAATGACTCCGAATCCTGTAGTGTGGGGTAGATGCCGATTCTCGGGTGTTAAATGCCATGTTAACGTCATGCCTGAAAGAAACAACGGGATTCCAGCTGGGATAATTTCACCACCATCCACCGTGTTTGTTTACATCCTGGATATGTCTAAAATGAGT
Organism: Hoplias malabaricus; assembly: GCF_029633855.1. Classification (NCBI taxonomy): domain Eukaryota; kingdom Metazoa; phylum Chordata; class Actinopteri; order Characiformes; family Erythrinidae; genus Hoplias; species Hoplias malabaricus. The sequence goes on along the minus strand of NC_089802.1, from coordinate 68,788,659 downwards.
AATGAGTATTCTGAGGAAGGAAGGTGCCGAGTCATGTCTGTATATAAAGCTTGTTTAGAATGCTGCCTGTTTTTGCCCCAAAGTTGTAATTATTCTGGCGAGGGAGCATTAGTGTTCAAGTGCCCTGGCAATGTGCTAAAATATTGAATACTCTAATGTGACACGGTAACAAACACCTTCATTGCAAAATGCCACCTTTTGAGGCAATAAGAGTGCACGGTATCTGCTGCTTTCTGTTTTGGACACAGCCTGAGTGTGAGAAACTCCTGTTTGGGGGGGGGGGGGGGGTTTGAGAAGCTGAGCTGTCTGTTGGTGTGTGTAACTGGAAAATGTGTGGTGCTTCATTCAGGGTGGATTGCGTAATGTGAGTATTTTGAGGGCTAACAACAATCAATCACTGAATAATCTGTGAAAAAATGACTTTATCTGTGAGGGATTCTCACTTTTTCAACAACAATTAGAGTTTTTGAAATCCTGTAGTGAGATTCAGGCTTAAATCGCACAGTAACTAAGGCACTATTTCAGGTGGAATGGGAAATCTGAATGAGAAGCTGGTGAATGAGCCACATAAGATTCTCTTGCCAAAAATATTTATAGAATGTTCCAGTATTGGATACAGATCTACTGTCATATTTGTGGTCTTAAAAGTGCATTATAAAACTAGCTGTAGATTTAACTGAAGCATAAGCCAAGTATATTCTTTGTGACTGGTGCTCAGCAGAATCATACAGTATTACAAAACCCAACTTGCTCTGGACACCCCTCAGCAAATCAGACTGTGTGTTTGGAACTAGCTGTTGCATAAAAACACATACACAAAGTACCAGACAAAATAACAGAGACTTTAAAGAAAGCAAAGCAAAATCAAGGGGAGGAAATGGTGAACAAATAACATTCTAGAAGCTGCCAAAAGCCATTAAGCACAACTACTGCCAACACAACACCACTATTTGGACATGACCCGCCATCACTGCATCCACAAAACGAGTGTGAAGAAATTGGGAAAGGGAGCAGGCCATGGATTCCAGTGCACAGAAGGCAATGAAAGGCAACGCAGAGAGCCTGATGGCTTTCTTGCTTTTCAGCAACTTCTCAGCATCCTGCAAAGGCAAACAGCTCACAGGAAGTGTATATCAGCAGCACATCCTGGCTCCAGCCTTTGCTGGAGATGGAAATTTGATGAAAGGGTGCAGAAGGATATAATCAAATAAGAAGGACTCAGGAGTTGAGTCCAGAAAATGTCCAACAACAAATGAACCAAACAAATAGAGTCAATGCTGAAATGAAAGGCATAACAGAGTGTTCTGGAGAACTACTGTTCTCACAGCAAAACAAACTCCCCCTCCTGTCTGTGTTCATTCAGGAGCTCAGAATCTTTTAGGGTTGAATGGTAGGTTTGTGTAAGAAACCGACTGTAATGTGTTCATGGTTGAAGTTTAAGTGACCACAGAATGTCATTCGCAACTTGAGTTGTTTAGTTTTGTAGCACTTTGCCTGGGTTAGTGGTCTCCCTAATTTGCAGTCATTTCCACTTTAAATAATGTAAGTTTAACAGCAGAAATAAGTCAGTTACCCACATGTGGAGCAGGAACAGAGCAACAACCTCATCTCTTTTTCATGCCTTTCAAAGTTCAGAGGTCTCGCCACAGTCCAAACATGTCCAGATGCCATTTCTCTGCCGTGGCTGAGTCAGCGACACAGTGAGAGAGCTCCTGAGCCAGTTTGGAACAAGACACTTGGGTTGTTCCCATTGACAGAGTCGTGGCTGCGTGCAAACACAGGACTCAGCTCCTTCACTCAAGAGAACACAGCCCCATGGCTTCTCAATCAAGTACAGCAGTATCTTTCTTTATACTTATGTATCTTTATACTTATATAGACACTTTCTAGACACCCAAGGATGCTTTACAATCCACATTGCTCAGAACGCTCAGAACACTCAATCCACACACACATTGGTGAGAAGCGGCAGCCAAACGCGCACAGCGTATTCTCGACCAGGAACGACCGTCCACCTGGAGGACTGCATCGGGCACTAGTGTTTCACCCAGGACAGAGCGCCAATCCATATCTGGGCACACACACATTCACTCACACACCAGGACAGTTATTAGACAGAAGCCAATTCACCTACCCTCCATGTTTTTGGACTGTAGGAGGTAACCGGAGACCCAGGAGGAAACCCACGCAGACACGGGGAGAACATGGAAACTCCACCCAGATGGGACTTCAACCCAAGATCCCAGCGCTGGGAGGCAAACGTGCTAACCACTAAGCCACCGTGCCGCCACTCAGTATTAATACCACTCTGTAGTTTTGAGCATGGGGATCATGTGTAGCTGCCCCATTGAGTCACATTCTATTGGTATAGAAAATACAAACTGCACATGCAATACTGATTATCTGGGTCCACTATGGGTGTACCTTAAAGAAGTGGAACAAAAAGGTTCATGTGAATGCCTCAATTTACCAAAACACCCACAGAAGAAACTAAGAACACATCTGACCCTGGACCTCATGCCAAATTCAGAAATGTCAGGACAACATTCTTGGAATTGCCACCTCACCAATGTTCCCCGTGGGCCTGATGTTTATACAAGGGTTGCTTCAATTAAATATGGGAATTACACTATGTAAAATTTGTTTATACAATTCATTTACAATATCAATATCTTAGAGTGGCATTTCATTGAACTGTTGCACTCCATTTCAGTGAGATCTTCGCTCCTGTTCAAACGCCTGGCTCTCTCTTTGCGGGTGTGCTACTGAGGGCAGCAGGCCCAGGGCTAGACTTGGGGTTTGGCAGGAGATGTAGTGAGAAGATGGGCCGATCCTCAGTACCTTGAGGCTCTGGCAGGGCTTGAAAGCACACATGTGAAGCAGCAGAGCCCCAAACGCAAACCCAATTCCTGGGAGACAGACCCTGAGAGGAGGGCAGGGGGTATTGCCAAGTGGATTTATTGCAGGGAAAAAGCACTAGGGACCTGGCAATCACAAAAATGGTGGGCATTTATATATATATGGGGCTAATAGCTAAAGAACACCGAGCATTCATGGCACTAATGTGAACTCTGTGATCACTTAAAGAAACCCTGTTAGTAATTTTACTTTAAAGTTACAGCTTCTAAATCACTGTGAGGATTCGCTGACCTGTAATAAGAAGAACAGAGTCTCTGTCGTTGCTCCTCCAGACTCATCACTGCAGAAACTGCACTATGTAACTTCTGGAGGAGGGTAGGAAACCACCCCCTTGTGTTCATTTAATCTAGGACAGTTAGGACGTTTTAATGTAGCAGTTCATTTTCAGAGGATGGTAATTAGTTAAAAATACTTACTAAATTAAAAGTAGTTACTAACTATTTACTGATCACATTTAATAATAAAAAAATAATAATAAATTGTAAGTGAATAACAAACCTTTTATTTGAGTATGTGTTAATGCTAAGTTTTTGGGCACCCTTTATATTATATTACACATACAATTACTTTAAAATGCCCCCATTGACCCAGATGTAAAGTTGTGCATGAATAGCTTTTATCATCTCCGTAGAAGACAACTGCATGTATAGCAGTTCATTCTGGAGGAGCTGCACCTGAATATTCTTCACTGTGTATAGTACCTTTACAGGTAACATCACTGTGTATAGTGGCCACCATATTAAGTACTTATTCATTACTCATAAACACACAACTCAAATACACACTGTGATGTTTAAAAAGTTGTACAATTACTTTTAACACTTTTAGACATAAAAATGAAAGAATTGTACGTATGGATCCCTGACACAATATCTGTGTCACATTTGGAAGCTCTGTTCCTCTGTGCCAGTCAGTAGATGAGGTCAGGCTGCGTACCAAATAGCGACAGACCCCCTTTTTAGTGTGTTCACTGATGAAATAACTAAATTTCTGCTTCAAGACAGTAATGAGACACTAATCTGAAACTTGGGGAAACTTGAACCTTATAGCTAACTAAAGATAATTTTCAGCATACAGTGCACTACAGCTTTATTATGACCTGCACTATGCCCTACATAGGGATTAGAGAGACATTTGAGATTCTGCCATGGCTTTGTTGTGGTGTGGAAACATAATTCACTGATCTCAGAGTGTAGATACAGTGGGATCAGATGTATTACCCTGTAAACTTGGGGGGAACACTTAGAAAAAAAGAGTACATGGCTTAGGCTTGTAGTCTAATACATGCTAAAACAAAACATAAGTGAAATAACACAATTACTGAGGCTTGTATATGATCAGTATATGAATAACTCAGATTTGGTCACAAGAGCGGAGAAATGGATTGGAGTGTAACATGCTAAATGTTTCCCATTATATCCTATGGTGAATATGCTAATATGGCTAACAGTGATAAGGGTTACTTTTCTTTTCATCATGTAACAGTGTGGGATCCTTTACCCCTTGACCAAAGAAACGTATGTGCTTCTGAGTGTTGTGAGGCCCTCCCCGTTGCAGATGGAGGAGCTGTGTACAAGATAAATCTATCCATCTTTCCCATCTGTTTACATTAGTGCTGCACTCTGAAACCAGAAAATATGTCCCTAATATGGCACCCATGAAAAAGAAATCATGTGACTGCAACCCATGGATAAAGTCACAATCCTTAAAACCAAACATTGGCTAGAAGAAAACTGGGCTGTTGAGCAGTGGAAGTGCATCCTCTGGTTTGAATGAGATCCAACCAATAACTCTGGGATGAGCTGGAATGATATTTGTGATCCAAAACCAACCATCCAACATCAGTACCAGTGACCTCACTAACGCTTTTGTGGTTGAGCGCCATCCAAATCTGACAGCAATGTTCACCCATCCTATAAAGTCTTTCCAGAAGACTAGCTGTTACTGTATTGTGACAAATGCTATTCATTCCTATGTGACTGCCTGTGGATTATAGAGTACACCATTAGTGCCAGTTCACAAGTGAAGTCATGCTTCTCCAGCGATCTGTATTCCAGCAGCTCTGCTTTATCTGTCCCCAGGGTTTGGTGATTAACTAATGCTTTGACTTGTCTGCAGTAGCTGCAGGCACATTTTCTTGGACTTGTTCTGGCCCTGGATTAATGCTCCCGACAAGACATGTCTTTGGAGCTTCGATCAGCATCATTCCTTTACTAATAACATTTGATGATATTCCATATGATCCGGATTCCATCAGATTCCCTTCCCTACATTTCCTTGCTAAGTATAGCCCTACGGAAATGAACAGTTGTACTCTGCAGAGGCAGAATTTATTTATTTATTTATTTTAAAGATTGTAGGCCAGCTAGCTAATGGTGCTTCATCATTGTTGCAGACACTACAACAAAGCTATTCATCAAGCATTTGCTGCTTTGACTCCAAAGAGCTCTAAGCGAAGGAATCCAGGAGGGTGACCTCCTAAAAAGAAAGTCAAAAAGACTGAATACACTGTGAAGTAGCAACACAAATTCTACTGCATTGTGAAAATTGCACCCAGGACTGTAATATCAGGTTGCAATGAAATTAGGTATGGACAATGGTTGCAGGATCTAATTAACATAACACCGGAAACACCATGAAGACACCATGACATAAGGTCTTCTGGACATGTGACGCCTAACAACAAACTGTTCAGCTTGTCGATGACCATGGTGCCTCCACATTAGGATTGGATGGAATTATGATAAAACTGCATACCAAATTTCTGTCCTGTGTCTTTACAAACAGGGCCAAACATTTTTGTGCATTAAAGTGAGCCACAGGGAGGGGGTGTTGTGGGAGCTTACTGACTTAGTTTAGCTTAGTGAGTTTAGCGCTGAGCTTGGTTCATTGGTTTCATTGCTTGTCTCCATCAATACAAAAACGGGACTCCAACCGGCTGCCATTCTGAGTGACTCTGTGACAGTCTATTCTGACAGCAGACTTGTGATTGGGCCTTTTGCGTGTCAGTCAAAATTCTTTTCCTGTAATAACAGGTGGTTCTAGGCCACGTTAAGTGGAAAAGGCAAGCCTACTAAGAGGATAGCTCATTAGGGCAGCACTGTTCACTAAATGCCTGCAATCGTGGCTGTTGGGTCACACTGCACATGTCGGACAATCCGTGGGTTCTCCCTCTCCAGATCCTTCACGTCACTTGTGTGTGCCTTCTTCTATACACTGCTGCCAACTGTGTGCTATGGTATATATATGCATGACCAGTATGATGCACAAAATGTCAATAAGTCCAACACGCATTCTCTGAGCCCTACAATGTGCCTGCTCTCAAATTCGTAAAATTGATTGTTTATAGCATTGGGCATTGGGCTGTAGGGCAGTGGCCTGCATTCAGTACCTTTGGGATCAGTGGGAGTGGTGTTTGTTATCCAGAACTAATCATCTAGGACCAGTACCTGACCTCACTAATGTTCTCACACCGTCAAATCCTCATAGCAATGCCTCAACATGTAGGGGAGGATTGGGGTCACACGACCTACTCATATTTTTCATTTCAGAAGTCATGGGCAGGTACATGTTCATGCATCCGCCCTGTCAAAACAAACAAACAAACAAACAAACAAATAAATAAATAAATAAATAATCATGTAAAAAAACTAAATAAAAGCATCACGTTTGGCCTTGTGCAGGACCATATCACAGAAGGCATAATAGCAATAAATAAACATCAGTCGTTCCTCATACATTTCCAGGCAGAAGAAAGCGGATGAAATGGAACAAAGCACCAGGCCAAAAAAGCACAGATGGGAAAAGTGGAGCAAAATACCACTTTGACTTTGGAGAGAATTCAGGCGCATTTCTACTTGTACGTTCATCAGGAAAGTTTCACCCAGTGTAAAGACTGAGCTGGTGTTTTCATATCATGCTTTAATAAATAAATAAATAAATAAATAAATAAATAAGGTTTTTGGTCAGATTCTGTCCATATGCTTAATACAGAGGTAGGGCCAGTGCACACAATACTAAAACTACTACTACTAATAATAATAGATTTGACCTAGGGGCATAATCTGTTTAGCATGACTGAAAGAAGAAGCAGAAAAACAACAACAACAAATAATCTTCCATACAGTCCAGTCCAATTAATTGGACTCTCTCCTCCACAGATTTAGGTACAACCTATCTTTTGTTTCTCCATCGAGCAAGACCCATTCAGTCCCTGTAGAGTCCTAGTGAACCCTCAATGTAGTACTGAGCATTACCTCCACTTACTGAAGTCAGAAACAAAAAACCAAAACCCAAATAAAGTGCATTACAATTTGTGCAGAGCCTCACCAGCACCCTGTAATATTTTCATATTGTTAGTATTCACTTGAAATCAAGGGACTATGTTTATGTGAATAATGGGCTATGATGCTCATACGTAACAAAACCTCATATCTACAAAATGGTGACCTCAAAATTGTAAACGAAACTATGTAAATATACTGTTAATTTGCTTTCTTTTGGCCCATTTGCTAAGAAATAATACTACATAAAGGGCGGCTTATATAATCTCTGCTGAAATGCATCCACCAATAAAAGAGGTTGCTATGGAGCAGGCAAAATCGACTCTAAATACGCTATACCCAATGCCAAACGTCATCTAAAGTGGTATCACTTTACAACACCTTTAAAATGGGTTTGTGAATCAGAGCTAAACATTCTTCCTATTTTTAATAGGATATAAAAAGAAGTTAAAAAAATACTGAAACATATGATAAACCCCCTTCAAAAATGTAAACACTGTTGATTTGAATGTGATGTTCTGAATTAATATTTTCTAATCTCAGGGTTCAATGCAGAATCAGAAATCCAATCAGTGTCTACACATCTACAGGCTTCAATGTACATGCCCAGCTCAAGTAAACAGCGCCAGATTTCCAGAGAGACACGCATTTGTAGCCTCCACAAACCACAGCACCCTAACTATACTGCCATGTATCCCAATGCATGATGAAGATCACCACGGCTTATTGTAAACACATACTGCAGAATACAATGCAGGACGTAATAGTGAACTAAACACAAGTACACAGAATTTACATAACAATTGTAGAGACACATTAATTATGAAAAAGCCTTAGAATACAATAATCCATTCATCTCAGTTATTGCAGGATTCTTATGGCTAGATATAAATAAACTTCTGTTGACTTAATCAGTGTTGTTTCCTGTAAACAATATTTCATGTTCATTATGAAAGAGCCTTGAATTACATGGATTTGTTCATCTCACCTGTTGCAGATCTCTCTTGCTCTCTCACTCTCACTCTCTCTCTCTCTCCCTCTCTCTCCCTCAAAGACACATCCTTGCTTTTTTAAAGAAGCCAGAAGTCCAGAAGTCCCGGCCACTTCCCAGTCAACTCGAACAAATGTAATCCCAAGGGTGCACCATAAACAGAGTCCCAAACACTAGCCCAGGTATTTCAGCTTGTGTAAATGTTTGCTCCCGTGGGAATTGCCGGAATTTTCTCCCGCTCTCAGTATCCGAGGAGAGGAGAGAGGCTATATATGGCCAAGAGCGAGTCAAAGTGCCAATTTCCAGATAGAGGCAGTTTAGTGGAGAACCACAGCTTGTGCATATTTGAGACGGCTGCATGTAGAGTGGCTTGCTCCGAACATTTTCTCTCTCTCTCTCTCTCTCTCTCTCTCTCTCTCTCTCACTCTCTCTCTCTCTCTCTCTCTCACTCTCTCTCTCAATATATTCTAGAACATGTGTGTGGTGTGGTACAGCAGCCAAGAGTAAAAGTAGGCATTCCAGCATGTGAGACAGGGCTTTGACATAGTAGATACACACCCCTTTCCTCCCTCCTTTCACCACACCAGCCCCCCACACACACACACACACACACACACATTCCCAAAACTTCCCTCACATTCTGTTTAATCCCCTACTGGTTGTACAGGTCAGATATCAAAGGGTCCATATCCCGGTCTATTGCCCCCTTGCTTAATAAAATGCTTCCTCACTCTTTAACCAAGAGGAAATGCGAGGGCAGCAGGGCACATCTCCGTGCGCAAGCCATCGCAATAGTCTAGTTCAGGATCTGCTTTCAGCCTCATTGCGCAGCACCGCTCAGAGTCAGCAGGTGAACTTCAAAGCGGAATTATGCATAGCATGGTGTGCTCTCGGACTCTGCAAATAAAATTGCGCTGAGGATATAGATGAAGGACGCACAGTTATATTGGGAGCACACTGGTAAACTGGCCTGACATGATAGCCATATTTTTTTTGGTCGATATTTAGTGCCAGAAATAATTGCGATAAACGATATCACTTTCATTTTAAGACCATTTTATGCCACTGATATAATGATAATCTTACAGCATAATTATGCAATTAAAGAGTAAAGAGTAGTGAGCTTTTGCAGCAGGTAGTGGAGCAGTCACACAGCTCAAGGGACCTGGAGGTTGTGGGTTCAAGTCCTGTGCCGAGGAATTTGGTGTGTTCTCCCTGTGTCTGCGTGGGTTTCCTCCCACAGTCCAAAAACATACATTGGTGACTCAAAAGTGTCCATAGGTGTCAGTGAATGTGTGAGTGTGTGTCGCCCTGTGATGGACTGGCGCCCCCTCCAGGGTGTGTTCCTTCCTTGCGCCCAATGACTCCAGGTAGGCTCCGGAACCACCGCCCCCCTGAACTGGATAAGCGGTTACACAAAACTTAAAAAAATAAAACCACAATTTGTTTTTACACAAACTGACATAGTGGCTCCAGAACTGAGACACCAGAGAAAACCTGAGATCTGTACACAACACTGTTCAATATTATATAAACAAACAAATGGTGGATCATTCTCAGTGCGGACATGGTGGTGGTGAGTTAATGTGTGTTGTGCTGGTATGAGTGGATCAGACACAGCAGTGCTGCTTGAGTTTTAAAGTTCTCGGTGTCACTGCTGGACTGAGTATAGTCCACCACCCAAATATATCCAGCCAAAAGCATCCTGTGTCCACTGATGAAGGACTAGAGGATGACCAACATAAGCCATACAGCATGAGATGAGCTATAGTCTCTGACTTTAAATTTACAAGGTGGACCAACGAGGTAGGTGTGTCTAACAGAGTGGACAGTGAGTGGACACTGTGTTTAAAAACTCCAGCAGCACTGCTGTGTCTGATCCACTCGTACCAGCACAACACACACTAACACTTCAGTATCACTGAAGCACTGAGAACAATCCACCCCTGTGGGGGCCCATATGGGGGTCATTCATAATGTTACGGTTGATTTGTGGATGTGTCCGTTTACGATAATAAGGGAAATATTCAACTTGGTGCTGACCTTCAGTTACGGTCACTCCCTCATCTCCTTCCCAGAGTCTCGACAGAGTGGGGTTGCTATGGCAATGCACTATGACAGCTCTTTGAAGTTGTGTGTGAGTGCATTGGGCCAACAAAGTAGCCACTGTGGGAAAGACTGACTGGAGCTTACATTCAAGCTCTCTGTGATAACTGCGAGGCAGCAGGTACAGTGGCTCTATTATGAAGCTCTCACAAACACGGAACATCTGTGTCTGCAATGTGTTAAAATAGCCGAATGTCCACATGCACCCACACAAACGCACTCACATTTATGGCATCTGTTACAAACAGCTAATATGTACATTGAGATACAAACCTATGTATGTATATAAGTGCATTTATGGGAGGAAGTATGAATATAGGTTTATATAGATATTCATTCATTATCTGTAACCGCTTCTCCAGTTCAGGGTCGCGGTGGGTCCGGAGTCTACCCAGAATCATCGGGCACAAGGCAGGACCGTGGGAGGAAACCGGAGCACCTGAAGGAAAAGAATTTTTCACAACTGGTGTCGTTGAAAATTAAGCTCTAGTCTTGCATCAGTCCTGAAAAGGATGTGTAACTGTTAATAAGACTTTACAGAGAATCCGATAGTAAACTAGGTCATTTGCAAACCAATGAATGCAGAAGTTAATGGCCTCAGAAGAGTGGACATGCTGCACCAGAGCCCAAACCTTACCATCAGTCAACGTGTTTGAAACCGCTAGGATCATGAGAAGCAGATAACGCAAGGCTACTCCAGTCTACGTTTGAAAATGTTACAACAAGAATGTGACACACATTTAGGGCTCTATGTGCTTCCAGTCAACTGCTCTAATCAAACAATTTCTTTTTCTACAGCAGAACCATTAATGTTTTAGTACAACAGTTCAATCTGTCTCTTTTAATGAAGAGGCCCACTCCTCAGACTGAGAACGAAATAGGGTTTCTTCAAGTTTCTCAAAGACGTCAATAGTCACACATATCCAAACACAGAAGCCCCTCGGCATCTCCTGAAAGACCACCCCACTCATTTCTCTGCCAAGACACATAAGCCCCCGTCAATTAAAATAACCGACAGTTTATTTACCCATAACAACTGGCTCAAAGTGAGACGAAGAAGACGTCTGTCAGCAAAAAGGACTTCAGAGAGTTCTTAAACACAACCGTTTGCCAGAAACAAGGACGGAATACTGAGCGCACACGGCCAAGGCCTTTCTGCATCAGACTTTTGATTTCTGTCGGAGAGTTGTTTCCTGTGTGCAAGATGAAAATGGCAGGAATTAGCGGAGCATAAATGATCTGAAGCAAGATCGAAAGGGTTTTAATCCAACTAGAAGATCAAAAGAGTCACCTGACTGCTCTGCGCAAGATTATATCAGTGTTTGCCTTTTTAAAGGAGAGAAAGATTCCCTAAATATGTTGGCACCCATGTGAAGTAAAAGCAGAAACAGAAAGCAGGGATTTGTAAATGCACTTTGGCTTGTGTCTAAATGAAACAGTTTGGATAAACACATCTTAACCATAGGCTATCAACTTGTATACACTCATTCCGAAAATGATGGAACAGGGTGATTTTAGACAAGTTGTTGGAATTCAGGCTTTCACACTCTGCTACATATAACATCATCAAGAGATACACGGAATCTGGAGAAATCTCTGTCTGTAAAAGTCAAAGAAAAACTACCACAAGGAAAGCTCAGCTAAAGATTTGAAACGGCTTTTAAAACTGGATAATTAGTGTCTACAGTGTCTTAAGAGTTGATAAAAGCACAAGTGAAATACCAAAGCAATAAATGACTATTAAAAAAATATATACAAAATAATTCACAATAAAAATAGCATGCCATTGTCTTCTAACTGAACCTTTTGATTCATCATTGCTTTGTGATTTTAATAGCTATTTATAAATAGCATGAAATAAAATGTATTATTATTATTATTACTATTATAATTATTTAGTGTCGGCAGAGTTCAAATTAAGAGGAGATTAAGACTGAGATCCCCCCAAAAAGATGTAAAATCATCAGTTCTGGGAGGGTTTATTATATGTTACATGTGATTTTATATATTAATATATTTAATATATTTAATATATTTCCCATTTTCCTGTCTGGAAGAATTTTATAACATGATTTCAGACACCGCTAAAGTAGACCATACCATTACTTCTCTCGTCTATCCGCCTCAGTCCCGTCATTGGCTCCTTTAAAGTCAGAGATGCTATGAATGAGGAGAGCAGTCACTGGTCGAAATATGAATGGGAGTTCTCATAGCGCTCAACATGGCTTCTGTTTACAGATAAAATCCTGCCCTTCATCCAAAAGGGCCAATCAGCTTGCTGATATGTTCAGAGTGCAGGAGATAAATGTTGATAATTTTGTGTTGCTAGTGGGGAAATCTCCTTATTTGCAGTAGCAAGTAGTGAGTTGCTATACATCATATTTCCCATCCACTACCAAGTAAGACCCAGGCTGGTATTGTCAGTGCTGACACCTATACCGATATATTGAATAGTTTTTAAATCTGATTCAGAAAGGGCAAAAAATAAGAATAAATATAATTTTTTTATATAAACTATTATATTTATTCATTATCTGTAACCGCTTATCCAGTTCAGGGTCGCGGTGGGTCCAGAGCCTACCTGGAATCATTGGGCACAAGGCGGGAATACACCCTGGAGGGGGCGCCAGTCCTTCACAGGGCAACAAAGGCACACACACATTCACTCACACCTACGGACACTTTTGAGTCACCAATCCACCTACCAACGTGTGTTTTTGGGCTGTGGGAGGAAACCGGAGCACCCGGAGGAAACCCACGCAGATACAGGGAGAACACACCAACTCCTCACAGACAGTCACCCGGAACGGGAATCAAACCCACAACCTCCAGGTCCCTGGAGTTGTGTGACTGCGACACTACCTGCTGCGCCACCCTGCTGCCCAACTATTATATTTATTTACTTAATTAATAATAATGATATTTATTTAACAATAATCTTTTTTTATAAATATTTTAATTAACATGGAATTTTCTAAGGGCAGTCACACAGCTCCAGTGTCGTGGAGGTTGCAGGTTCAAGTGCCGCTCTGTGTGGGTTTCCTCTGGGAGCTCCTGTGTCCTCCCGTGGTCCAAAAACACGTGTTGGTAGGTGGTTTGGCAACTCAAAAGTGTCCATAAGTGTGAGTGTGTGAGTGAATTTGTGAATGTGTGTCGCCCTGTGAAGGACTGGCGCCCCCTCCAGGGCCTGTTCCCGCCTTGCACCCAATGATTCTGGGTAGGCTCCGGACACACCGTGACCCTGATCTGGAGCGGTTACAGACAATGTATGAATGAATAGAATTCTCTTGTTCAAATAATTACAGGAAATGTGTACACAAACGGAACCGGAAAGTCGTGAATCACGCTCCCACAGTCAGTTATAACCGTTGCCTTATTAGTTATACACAACCTGGTTAAATCCTGCCACTGCCAAGTGATTCAAAATGGCTGTCTGTGCTATTTTTTAAACGTGCCTGCATGTATGGGGCAACAGAGGAAGAAAGCAGGAAAGAAGGAAAAGTAGTTCCTTTACTATGCCACTATTTATGGTGCCATTTTATTTTTAGATAGCTAAGATTTACATCCATCCTTCATAATACATATGTAAATTATATGAATATTTTGGAGCCAGAATTGATTCTTAAAAGTAAATGTAATGATCCAATGTATGATATATTTTTTGTGCATTATTGAGCCAAACACTACACACTGTTCATAAAATTTTATCAGATTTTATCAGTGTCTTAAAATATGGCAATTCGAAAGTGTAACGGTCGATAAGGGATGAGGAGGGCGGACGCAAACGCTGAGAACACAGACTTTATTTAACAAAACTAAACGAAACAAACACAACTGGGGCATGAAACGAGCAAGGGACAAGCACACGAAACGAGCAGGAGAAACGAAGAACACGAAGAACATTGCAAACCATACGAAGACCAAAGAACAAGGCGTGAAACAAGGTACAGAGAATCATGAGCGTGAAACCAGGAACAATGAACGACACCAGGAAGTGAGCTAAGGGGACTTAAATACGACAACAAACAAGAAACACCTGAAGACAATAACGAGGGTGACGTAAAAGAGGCGGAGACGAAGGTAGAGACAAAGGCGGAGACATGGAAAACAACAAAACAAAGCCATGTGCTGAGAAAACGGACCAGACGGGACGTGAGTGTGACAGAAAGTTATAAAGTGGTCATTTGACCCTCAGTTTTGATCATTTTAATCACTCTCCATTCATAAAGATAGAAGCCTGTTAGTGCTTGCTAACATCAGCTAGTTTACTGTAAGAATTGCAAGACTGTAGTTCACTGAGGCACACTTCTGCACTATGCTGGTTTCCCCTGGGGAACAAATTGACTGTTTGGAGAAAGAGACTGTGTTAAGAAGCTGCCTGTTGGTCACATGCTGCTTACTGTAATGCTAGCTCTGCTAAATACATATAGCTCTGCCCCCTTTTTTATATTTATGTCATGTTATGTTACAGTGAGTTTGAGCACATGGGACAGACACTAAACACCATCATGCTTTGGAAGTTCAGCTTGTGTGGCTCACAGCAGTGGAACAGTCAGGTTTAAAAGTGGGTATTACCCTAGCGCTAATTACCTTTAGCCTTGCTACTAGACTTGGAGGTTTTTGTTTGTTTGTTTTTCCAATCCTCCTTTTAAAGACCAAGAGACAAAATAGATGTCCAATCAGTTGGCCAACCCATGCGTCTAAAATTGAAACTAAATTAAATGCAACACCCGGCATTATTGCCCTCAGAAACATCACCAAAATGACACCCATGCATATAACATACTGCTCCACATTTGTAGATGTGAGGCCCCTCATGGGGCTAGCTTGTGCCTCACCTTCATGCAAACTCACTCACAATCACCAAGTCACTTACTCACATTCACAGGCCGATCCACAAGGGGGTGCTATTCAGAGCTTTGCCGTAAAGACACTTCTGTTCTTGTTTGTATAATACCTCATGCCGAATGCAAAAACTTCAACAAAATAACAAATGAAGAGAAACGGTGTGATCAAACAGAACAAAGATGCAGCTGTTCATTTTAAAAACACACTCTGAAATCCACCTTACAGCTTCATTGCCTTATATGGTCCTTTGCTAAGAGACGTTTACACACAGCATTCATGCGCAAAAACATGATTCAGCTCAATAAATCCCAACTGCTTAGCACTGATTATAGTTTCTGGAGAAATGCTATGCTTCCCATTGATAGACTCTGTGTTAAATTCATATTTTAGAGAAACACGGAGATGAAAGTACAAATATTTGTGGCTAGGCCAAGTCTAAATGGCCTCTTTGCCAAAACATTTTTGCATCCACCTCTGCTCCCCTGGCGCCAAAACCAAATCCTAAATACCCTGGCCAGTACTTCCAAAAACCAGGCATGCTTCCAAATACACAGCTTTTTCGATTACATGGCAGCCGTAAATGTTCCATAATGATAAAGTAGCACAGTTTGTGTGTTGGTCAGTGATGTGTGCATGTGTGTGTATGTGTAAGTGAGAGAGAGAAAGAGAGAGAGAGAATCCAGTAGAGTGTTTGGCGAACAACGGTTTGGTCCATTTAAAACATGCTTGCTCCACACTTTCAGGGAAGCTAATCAGCGCTCAGCTGCGTGTGCACTGCACAAACATGTGAAAAGCATTACTTGAAACTTCAGGAAAACCACATTGAAAAGCTTCATCTGAAACGTACAAAAGCATCTTTGACAAACCAAGCACCTTTTTGAAGCACATCCTGCTACTACACTCTCTGAGCCTCTGAGTCACTACCAGTTTGAAAGGATGCATTTAGAATTTCTGAGGCAGAAGTACATGGCAAGGACAGACGTTTCTAATATTTTTATTCAAATGAGAACATTTTTCCGTTTGCAATAATTTAGTGAAGAACTCTAGTCTTATACCTGCTTTCATTATATAGTGTGTCTCAACAGAATTCCAGATGTTATAGCTTTAAGTGCAATGAAGCACTTTCGGGAAATGGCCTCTTACTAAATAATTAACTAAATAAGTAACTTACTCACTCACATTTAACATAATGCTCCTGAAGGGGTGTAATTTAGTGCTTTGCATCAATGACACTATGCATCTTTATATCATATTTTTGTTCATCAGTGTACAATGCATCCTTAATCCCAGTGGTATTAACAAATCCTGACTGCTACCCTAGCCCCAGACTTACAGATCAGTAAATATGAATACAGCAGCAGTAGGCTGTGATAGCAGAAAATGAATCAGGTACCAGGGAGCAAAAAGCAAGCAGAGTCGAGTACTGTAGCTACCATGCAGTGGAATAATTCAAAAAATATTACCCAATTCATTAATTAATTCTCTTCATTGATATAATAATTTGAATACACCTGTGGCGCAGCTGGTAGTGTCTCAGTCACACAGTCACAAACACCAGGGACCTGCAGGTTGTGGGTTCAAGTCCCACTCTGGGTGACTGTTCTCCCTGTATTTGCATGGGTTTCCTCCCACGGTCCATAAAATAAACACACATTGGTAGGTGGATTGGCGCCTCAAAAATGTACATAGGTGTCAGTGAATGTGTGAGTGTATGTATCACCGTGTTCCTGCCTTGCGCCCAACGATTCCGGGTAGGCTCCGGACCCACCGCGACCCTGAACTGGATAAGAGGTTACAGACAATGAATGAATTAAGTCTAATTCTTCAAACAAGAAAAATTAAAACAGCCCTTCCTCCAAAACATTGAACAAAAGCTTAGTGGCTGTTCTCCTAGTTGTTAGTACTTTGTTGTTCCTCCTCAGGCTTTTATGAATGCTTGAAGTGTCTGAGGTATGGACTTCACTGCCGAGTGTAATGTTTTGTAGAGATCGACTTCACATGGATACTTGAAAAGTTCAGGGAAATCTTAAACATTAACCAAGATGAAATTGTTGGAGTATGCTCAGAAAGAGAAATATAAAGCCCCCAGCAATATGCTTTGCAGAACTGGAACCATGTTATCTGGAAAAATGGAGCTCCATGTATCACCTCTGGGGTGAGCTGGAGTGGCTAGTGTGTACCTGACTTCAGTAACGGATCAATGGCTTTGATTGTAGGTAGATACTGTATGTGGGTATGATTTGCTGTGGTTATTGATATAAGATGAAGGTAGAAAAGCAGTCTTTAAGCTGCAGTTGTTCGTGCTTGGAGCTGTGGTGGATATTGGCGTTGAGTGAAATAATGCTGTTGTTAGGTGGAGTCTCCTGGAGGAAAAGCCAGGCCGGCCTTATCTAGAACACAGAGCCCTTACACACTTCCTTCCAAGAATTCAAATCCACACCAAAGAGCCAGTGATACACTCACACATTATATACACACAAAGGAAAACAACAAAACAAAAGAACTTTAAAGACAATATTATTGATATCTCTCAATGGCATCTATAGGAATTTGACTCTACCACACATTGATATATGGCCAAAAGTTTGCAGACACCTCCCCATCAAACATATCAGCTCATTTGCAGCTGCTCCGGAGTATCCCGTTTTGTTCCACACTTTCTATGGAAATGAAAGCTGCAATATCACTATTATATTATAAGTGGCTGTCTGCAAACATTTGGACACATACCACATTAATATCTGCTTTTATAACAGCTGTGTTACTTCACGTTCATCTGCCATTTGGTAGAAGTCCTTGGCCAAGCCCTCTCATCATGCAACACACACAGACTGGGCCAAACCAAAGTTCTCTCTGCGTGTTTGACTTGGCTAGGGGGCTGCACAATGTTCCTGGACCACCACTACCCTGTGTACAGATATATAAAGTATCTCCAAAAAGTATAGAGTTCTTTTTAGGTCCATGTCCTGGTTGCTATTTTGAGTTCCTGCAACTTTCAGGCCAGTTTGCTCACAGTTCTGAGCACAGGGAGGCTGTGTTTTGGTTGGTTATTTATTTAAGATTTATTGGCCTTTCACTATCTCAAAGTTTCAGTGTGAATGAGGGCTGCGATGGAATGTTAAGAGGAAAGCCATCAACACTAATCTCTTGCAGTGTTTTAGCAGCAGGAATATGAAAAAAATACTATATTGTTATTATACTCACACATAGATGGTACTGGGGATAATTGGGGGTTACTATGAGATAAACTAAATAATCAATAGTCCAAAGGGAGTTAGTGCTGGTGGTGTTGACCAATTTAGGATGTTTTCTGAATTGAAGATTACAAAGTAAATAAGACATATAAGTAAAAATATAGATAGATAGATAGATAGATAGATAGATAGATAGATAGATAGATAGATAGATAGATAGATAGATAGATAGATAGATAGATATTTGTTAATTTTCCTTAATAAATAAAACTTAAATAAAAGCAAACCAATGTTTCCCAACAAACTGACGTAAGGGCTCCAGAATAGAGACCAGAGAAAACCAGAAAACAGAATAGAGGGAGTGGCTAAAATATTGGTGACACTCAGCAAACATGCCAGTAAACACAACCAGGAAATTTGATGTTAGCAAAAATTTATTGAGAAAATGTCCATATCATGTCTCAATCCGCTGTCTTGTGCATTTACATTTATATTTATGCATTTGGCAGACGCTTTTATCCAAAGCGACTTACAAAAGAGTATCTAACATTCGAACTACAGCACAAATTATACAAAATACCTTACATTAAGTGCAATATGCCAGGAAGTAATAAGTGCATTAAAGAAAGACATTCAGTGCAAAAGATACTCTCGGAAGAGCTGGGTTTTCAATGATTTCTTGAATGAAGAGAGGGTTTCTGTTGCTCTGATAGTGCTTGGAAGCTCGTTCCACCAGCGTGGTACCAGAGATGAGAATAGCCTCAACTGACCTGTACGGGGGGTTGGTCGTGTTAGTCGGCGCGCCTTTGAGGAACGGAGAGGGCGGGCGCTAACGTATGGTTTTAAGAGTCTATTGAGGTAGATGGGAGCAGAACCAGTGAATACTCTGAAGGCCATCATTAGTGATTTGAATTTGATGCGAGCAGCTAAGGGTAGCCAATGCAGCTCAACTAATAGGGGCGTGACATGTGCTCTTTTTGGCTGGTTGAAGACCAGGCGTGCTGCTGCATTCTGGATCATCTGTAGCGGTCTCACAGCACAGGCCGGAAGACCTGTCAGGAGGGCGTTGCAATAGTCTAGACGGGAGATTACTAACGTCTGAACGAGGAGCTGTGTTGTATGTTGAGTTAGGTATGGCCTAATCTTCCTTATGTTGAATAGGGAGAAGCGGCACGATCGAGCTACAGCGGTAACGTGATCTGCGAAGGTCAGCTGGTCATCAACCATGACACCCAGGTTTCTTACAACCTTGGTGGGAGACACTGATAGGGACTCTAGCTTGATGCTGATGTTGTGGAGAATAGCTTGCTTGGCTGGGAGGACCAGTAGTTCAGTTTTGGATAAATTCAATTGGAGGTGATGTTCCTTCATCCATGTAGATATGTCAGAGAGACAGTCAGAGATTCGAGTTGCCACTGAAGTGTCTCCTGGAGGAAAGGATAAATAAAGCTGTGTGTCATCTGCATAGCAGTGATAGGAGAAGCCGTGCGAATGTATGATTGGGCCTAGAGAGGTAGTGTACAAGGCAAAGAGGAGGGGTCCCAGCACCGAGCCTTGGGGCACACCTGTGGTGAGGTGGTGTCGCGCTGATGTTTGTCCAAGCCATGACACACTGAAGGATCGTCCAGTGAGATAAGACTCAAACCAGGAGAGTGCATTGTTCTTGAAGCCCATGTCAGTGAGTTTGTTTAGTAAGATGTGGTGGTTGACCGTATCAAATGCTGCTGATAGGTCGAGCAGAATGAGAACTGAGGATTGACCTGTTACTTTTGCATCTTTAAGAGCTTCCATTACTGACAGAAGTGCAGTTTCCGTCGAGTGGCCGCTCTTGAAGCCGGATTGGTTCGAGTCAAGAAGGTTATGTTGGGAGAGGAATTTTGTTGCCTGCTTAAAGACAGCTCTTTCTTGTGGGAGGACATGAGCTGAAATGGCTGTGGAGGTCATAACAAACCTAGCATCCACTGTGGGCTCCACTAACAGAGATCAATAATTCTATAATGTAAGTATTGTGACAGGCCTAAATGTACATATTCTTATTTTAGATTTAAATATATGCTTACAAAAGTCTTTATAGAATTAAATAGTCCCAACACATTCTAGGTCCAACCAAAAAGCACAGTAACAGACACACTGAGAGACACTGATAGGTTCACACTGATTTGTCCATTCAGCCTTTCTGTTTGCACTAATATTAGCTGCTAGTTGTAGTAGTTGCAGTGAAAACACTCATTACTCACAATGAGATCTCAGTGGAGTGACGCGTTCACTGTTTAGCCTTTCGCTAATCATATATCCTTTTTCACTGAGACTTCTATACAATTCACTGCGGTGTCTGACTGCTTTTAGCTTCACTATTCCCTTTAGCTGAACCATGCTAGGCCATCCCCCTCACCAACAATAATAAACAACCCTCTCAGTTCCGAAATGATTGCTGTGCCTCCCAACATGTCTCAATCAGCTGTCTTGTGGGAGGACATGAGCTGAAATGGCTACGGAGGTCATGCGAGCAAACCGCATGGTCATAACAAACCTAGTATCCATTGTGGGCTCCAATAACAGAGATCAATGTAGGGGCGCACGTGGTAATAGCTTGGAAAATACATTACTCACCATTAATGATGGGAGTACAGCTTGCAGGTCACACTAATCTCTAACTGTGTTTAATGCAGCTGAATCCTGTATTTATGTTTTTTTAACATTTGTTTACATTGGCGTTTTATGCCAATTTTATTTTGTAAATTATACCTATACATACCCATTCATTTTATATAATATTTTAATCTCTATTTATTTTAATTCTCTTTCATATTCTATGTATAATGTAAATATATTACTATTAGATATATTTCTATGATTTATTTAATTATATCTTATATTTGTTTTTTCCTGTCTTATAATAATAGCTGTTGTACTACATATTATTGTTTTATTACCTTTTGTTGTAAAGAATTTTAAGATGTTTTCCATATATTAGTATCATTATTTGTTTGTATAATTATTCTTATTAATATTATTGTTATTATTATTATTTTATTTCATTATTATTCAACATAGTGTTCTCTTTAAGTTTTATTATTCACCTTAGCAAATGTTTAGCAACACCTTAGCAACAAGCTAAATGTACCACAAAAACAGATTAGCAACCACCTAGCAACACTTTAATAAACACCTAGCAACACCTTAGCAACCAACATTATACCACAGCGAAAATTTTATTGCGCATAATCTAGTGCAGCTTAGGTGCAATCACATTATTCTTTTATATATTATTACTATATTTAACACAAGAATATGGATTACAATCTGATTCTAATTCTGCATACAATATATTCAATAAGACACTGTATATAAGGAACAGTGTGCCCATTGTTTACTGTTATTTACTTGGTTGTTTATATTATATATATTATGTATTAGTTTCTCACATATTCAAACCATACATACACAACTTTCCTATGAGACTTCTGTATGAGTGACTGCTGTGTTTTGTCTGAACGCTCATTAATTGACCATCTACTTTCGTCCTGACATAGCTGCTTTCATAAGCCTCCGCTGGCCATTTAAAGTAGAACACCGTGATTCCCTAGGCAAACAAAAACAGAGACCACCAAACACGGCTTCAAACAAAAGCCCAACAACAATAGCCTGCCCTGTTAAAAGGCTGGCTGAACTATAATCTAACATTTACACTGTATGTCAAAAAATCTTTTCACTCACTGAGTATATTCAGCTACTTTAAACTGCACCAGTTGTGGAAACAGATGTTCAAATGTGCACATACAGCTATTAAAATCTCAACAGAATAGTATGAAATGAAATGGGACATTATGGGGTGGTTGAATATCATTATACCCAATGCCAAGTGTAGCTAGAGGTGGAATAAAGCCCAGACCGCATGGTAAAATAGGGATGCAGTGCACTATCCAGTATATTTGGGATGAGTTTTTGATTGGCATTTGTGATCCAGAATTAAGCATTAAACATCAGAACCTGTCCTCACTAATGCACTGATGGCTGAATGCAATCAAATCGTCACAGAAGTGTTCCAGAATAAGCCTAATAAGGCTAAGGTGTATAAACTATGGGTGGTGCAGCAGGTAGGTGTCGCAGTCACACAGCTCCAGGGACCTGGAGGTTGTGGGTTTGATTTCCGCTCCGGGTGACTGTCTGTGAGGAGTGTGGTGTGTTCTCCCCGTGTCCGTGTGGGTTTCCTCCGGGTGCTCCGGTTTCCTCCCACAGTCCAAAAACACACGTTGGTAGGTGGATTGGCGACTAAAAAGTGTCCGTAGGTGTGAGTGTGTGAGTGAATGGGTGTGTTGCCCTGTGAAGGACTGGCGCCCCCTCCAGGGTGTATTCCCGCCTTGCGCCCAATGATTCCAGAAATGCTCTGGACCCACCACGACCCTGAACTAGA
Organism: Hoplias malabaricus; assembly: GCF_029633855.1. NCBI lineage: Eukaryota > Metazoa > Chordata > Actinopteri > Characiformes > Erythrinidae > Hoplias > Hoplias malabaricus. The sequence goes on along the minus strand of NC_089802.1, from coordinate 68,765,904 downwards.
TGAGCGCTTACAGATAATGAATGAATGAATGAATGAATCTATAACCTATCTATTAATATAGTTTATTTCAGAAGAAATACTTGACAAAAAGTGTGAGTGAATGTGTGTGTGTGTCTGTGTTGCCCTGTGAAGGACTAGCGCCCCCTCCAGGGTGTATTCCTGCCTTGTGCCAGTGATTCCAGGTAGGCTCTGGACCCCCCGCGACCCTGAATTGGATAAGCGGTTACAGATAATGAAAGATACTTGACAAATCCTTTAGCCACATAGGGTTAAAAACAACAACATCCCCTCTTTCATAGGAAGCCCACTAATAGGCCTAAAGATCTGAAATGATTACATGATCTGACTACAATAATGCCTTAAATCTTGGAACACATTGTATTGTGGTTTTCATATTTTGAGCATAAAATACAGACTGATTTATAAGTAGAAGTGTGATAAAACCAAACCAAGGAAATTAATAATCTTACTCTAGCACACTTGCGCTATGAATTACACATTCCTTTTGAAAGATGATCGTCTAAATAATCTAAAGACACAAAAACGCCATTTCCCACTGAAAATGATAATATTCCAATGCATTCATCAGTCTGAGCGGCTCTTTTGACTATAATCTGCTGTTTGTCTAGAGTTTGTTAGAGCTAAATCATAGACTGAAGGATATAACCCACTAATAATCCTAAACAGAATTTACTCCAGACCCCAGCAGGTCTATTTCTGAACCTAAAAAACTAGAAACATATCAAAACACTGTCAATTTTTTTTATGCCAATTAATCATGCTGCTTTACAATTAGATGAGCATTTGGGAGCAAAAGACCTGAAGGTACTGTCCAAAATGACTTAGCATACAATGCCAGTGCTTAGAGGTACACTATATTTCCAAATACTAATAGACAAACCTTCTATTGAGTGAATCTAGCTGCTTTAAATGGAGCATATAACACAGCTCTGGGGTCTTAATGAAATATTTGACTTTGGTCAAAATACCACAAGGATCAGACAACACAACAACCTTCTTTACCCTGTCTAAACAGCCCTGTTCAGCAAGGCAGGTTTCTGCATCTGTTTTTTTTTTAAATGAAAAGGAGTGACAACTTAGTTCAGGGATAGAACCCAGGAGTGAGGAGCAGAAGCTCTGGTTTTTAGCCTTTTTCACTTGGTTTTCTTTATTCTCTGTTCTCGTTTTCTCCATATTTAATCAGTATACATTTCTCTGCGCTTGTTGTGTCAGCTTTTGCTCTGTTTAACCTTTTAACTCTTTGCACTCACATAGAAGCGGTTCCAATGCTGTGATTGGTGACTCACACAAGGAGGCGGGACAATTCTAAAGTCTTCGGACTCTATGTAGGATGCAACACAATCAGAATGACTCAGTTTTTATCCCTGGTTTTCAACTACAAACAACAGACTGGGCTGTTTTGTTTCACAGTTTGTGGGCTGGTAGGCTCCAGAGCCCCAAATAACAAAAGTGATTGAGTGTGAGCGGACCTCCATTCAGTAGTTTTAAGATAAGTGGTTTTTGTCAAGGAGTACTGTTTTTATTTGTAGCATTTAAAGAATTTGGTGTAAAGAGCTGCTACACGTATGAAATTGCTTTGTAAACAATATGTATATGTACACTCTAAAAAGAAAATAGTTGATCCAAGTTAATTGAATTGCTTCAATTGGTAACAAGTAATTAAATTAAGTTTATCCAACTTAATTTTTTAAGTTTAACCTTAAAAAACTTAAAAAAGTAAGTTGGATAAATTTAATTGAGTTACTTGTTACCAATTGAAGCAATTTTCTTTTTACAGTGTATTATAATTGTTATTATTATTACAACTTTTAGTTTTATTATTGGTGCAGCAGGTAGTGTCGCAGTCACACAGCTTGTGGGTTCGATTCTCGCTCCGGGTGACTGTCTGTGAGGAGTTGGTGTGTTCTACGAGGAGGAGTCTGTTGTTTCCAAAAAAAACACGTTGGTAGGTGGATTGGTGACACAAAAGTGTCCGTAGGTGTGAGTGTGTGAGTGAATGTGTGAGTGTGTGTGTTGCCCTGTGAAGGACTGGCGCCCCCTCCAGGGTGTATATAATGGGTTACAGATAATGAATGAATGAATGAATGAATGAATTATAGAACTGTGCAAAACAACGGGGAGTATGAATCAACACAACTTAAAAATCTACAATTAACATAGAATATGGTACAGTTATATTCCCGACTAAAAGTACTGAAGATGTAACCTTGAAGGTGCCGCCACAGTGACAGCTAACGTGAGAGTGTACTATTAAAACTAACCATTCAGTATCAGTACCGGCCCTCATTAACATTCTTCATGGCTGAATACAATCAAATCGTAATAGCAAGTGTAAACCTCAGAAGAAAATACACTGTTTCTGCAGCAAAGGGGGACAAATTACTTATTATAATATTCTTCATACAGCACCTCATTCTCTTTTTTTCCTTCTATTTTTCTGTTTGAAATACGAGTGATAAAGTCCTACATTCCCCAGAGCTGGGAGTCACCTTTGTGGGAACGCAGGAATCTGGTGATCTATCAGTCTGAAGGCGCCTAGGCTGAGGTTTGGAACACCACTGAGTAAATTGTTCAAATCCCCTGATATGTCTCAACAGGCTCCGTCCTATTGAGCAGCCAAATAATCTATACCCTACTGAAGTCTTTTCACTATGCAATCTGTCACCCCCAAATAATCCTCCGTGATCCAGACCTGACTCAGACTTGAATCCATTCAGATGAACACATACACTCACATCCATCCACAGTGAACGTTGAGGGGGAAACTACTCTAAGAACAGGTCTATAACATTCACTCTACTATCTAAATGTTATGTGATGAGGACCAGCACATTCTGCCTCCAAGTCATGTGAAGCCAGCCAGAGCTCTTCACACTAATGCAGTGTCAGTGGAGAGCTAAACATGCTTGGAGGAGAGCAATATCTGCACATACAGTTATATCCTTGCTAACATCTACCTATAGGATAGCATTATACACAGTGGGGAGTAATAGAGGGCCAAGGTTAATGCTGTCAATCTGTCAATCAGGGATAGTTGTTATATCACCAAGACTTGAAATCTCAAGTTCTATCTATGCTGGGACACTCGTTTAGATATTTACACCACTTTGGAGCCCCTCTTTTGCCCATAAAAGCCCATATTGACATACGGGTCGCAATGTTTACTACACATCCTGAATGTGGTGACATGACAGTTTGTGAATGTGTGTATGTGTGACCTCATCTACAGATCTAATCTTCTACATGAGCCGCATAAACCTAATGTGAGTTACACACTGATATACATGATATACACAGAATCATAGCTTAATATATAATATGACCACCTCCCTTTTCTCTGCTCCAATGACCATACATTTTTTGGCCCCTTTTCATCCTGTTCTTCTACGTGAGTGGATCAGACACAACAGTGACCTCCATGGTGTCAGTGTCACCTGCCCTGTGGTGGTCCAGTGTGGGTCCTGACTGTTGAAGAGCAAGGTGAAGTGGGGTGAATTAAAATTAGTATTGGCTAAGGTGCTTGCACACAGAGGAAATTGTTCTCCCCATTTAACCCAATCCATGAAGTGAAACACACATTTACACACATTAGTGTGTGCTAAGGGAACCGTGAGCACACATGCATGGAGCGGTGGTCCAGTCCTAGCCTTGCTCAAGGCCACTTCAGTCATGACCTGCCAGCTCTTGGGATCGAACCGACAACCTTCCGGTTACAATCCCAGTTCCCTAACCACCAGGCCACGGGTGCCCCAAGAAGCGGAAGAGCTACAGTCTGGTATACAGCCTACAGTGTGCATTTGTAAAACACAAAGTGCTGATAAAATTACCAGTGAATGAAGAAACAAGGAGGTGGCCTTAGTGTAATGGCTGGAAATCAGTATGAAATCAATAGACCCAACTTCCCTACAGTAGTTCCTCTTGTGATATTAATGAGGTTCTACTTGGCTTAAGTTGGCTGTTTTTGAGCACAACACCCCTCACACCTGCTCTTTCATTTCCTGTTGGCAGTCCAAACACAAACAACACAATATAAACATGTGATCCCAACTCTCAGCACATTCCGTCAGTTTATTACCCCTCGTCGCCTTGTCAGGAAGTTGGGGGACCATTGCTTACAGCACATTGTTTAAAGGCAACACTTTTATCCAAAACACTTTTTATAAAATTCTGAGGATGTTTGGATGTTTCCTCACCATTTGCTGCACTCCAGTGTGTTTGCACACTTGAAACCGGTGTAATGTGTTTATGAAACTCTCGGACCATCATGCTAAGTTCACAGCAAAGAAACTGCATTTTTTTTTGACAACTAGAACCCTCCAAATGTTGAAAAGCATAAATCAAGATAAGAATATTGCTCTATTCTTGCTCCATAGGTGAGTAATATTTACTTATTTTGGCTGTCTCAAATTACTTAAGTTGGAAATGACTCCCAATTGCAGGAAATGGCTAACTGCATGAAAGTAAACGCAGATGGAAAGTGCTACAAATCTAACTTTCAGCTCAAGTAACAAAAGAGATTCTGTGGTAATTCAAACAGTGAATAAGAACTACAGCCAATTTAACTTCAGATACATACAAACAACAGTTGTTTATATCCTCAAACATACCATTCCACCATAAAGGACACTGAGCTTCTGAATGTAAATAAACCACAGAGAACAACATTTCCCCACAAGCGTAGATGTTCCTTTTAACTGAGAACAAGCTAATAATGTGAAAATATATTTTTGCAAATACTGAGAGGAGATCTGTGTTTGGGCCAATGAGGTCCCCAATTACCTCCATGCTCTTAGGTCAAGGGACACTAACATAAACACTAAACTTTATATACAAATGTATGTAAACCCCTTATTGTTAATGATTTCTGCAAATTTCAACATATATCAACTCAACAGACAAGCAAGCCATTAACAAGAGAGACATTTGGAAATGCAAAAACAACTTAAGCTACATGTCACCTGATAGTGTGAAAGGGGATGGAGTAAGAGTAGCCCCGCTATCAACAGAATAGCTTTTTAAAAAATGATTTCTTGAGGGGAGAAAATGTGCCAATATTAGCATAAAGAAAACTAACTGCTGGAATTAGACACTGGAGATGGAAAGACAGCTTAGGGGAAAAAAAGAGTCCGAAAACATAGACCTGTGCTGGCTTTACTTTTGCGAGATGTTGTGCTGTCTATGTTTTCTACAGTCACTGGACAATTAAATCCTCACCGCAAACTTCTAGTGCCTAGTCTAAATCCTTGTCAGAAAAGTAGCTGCTAATTGAAGAACCATAATTTTACTTTCAGGGCCACTACTAATCCACTTTCTGCTGGTCCGTCATTGACCAAGTCTAACTCTATCGTGTTGCGCAACCAGTACCCCTTGAATACTGCTTCACTCTGAGAACTCGAATTACATGCTGTCTGCCATCTGTGGCACGGTGACGGGGACCTGGAGGTTGTGGGTTCGAGTCCCGCTCTGGGCGACTGTCTGTGAGGAGTTTGGTGTGTTCTCCCTGTGTCCGCGTGGGTTTCCTCCGGGTGCTCCGGTTTCCTCCCACGGTCCAAAAACACACGTTGGTAGGTGGATTGGAGACTCAAACATGTCCCTAGGTGTAAGTGTGTAAGTGAATGTTTAAGTGTTTGTTGCCCTGTGAAGGACTGTCATTCTCCAGGGTATGTTCCAGGCTCCAGAACCACCAAGACCCTGAACTGGATAAGTGGTTACAGAATAATCAATAAAGGACGTTCAATTTACTCAACCTAATGCTACGGTCTCACATGATGCTTAGCCATGCACCAGTTTATTAAAGGCTGTTCATTCGTGGACCACTAACTCCTTTCATGGACCTAGTCATGATCCAGGACAGCAACCAAACCCTCAACCAGAGTACCTCAACCTGTCCACTCTGTAGAACCTTTGGCTACACCATGGAAACACCTCTCTGTGATTGGTCACCCAGTAAAAGACAGTCAAGTCTAACTTAATATCAGAACTGTATTGTGAAAGTCAACTGAGGTCATATAACCTTTACCTCTTAACTGCAGGGTAATGCACGCCTTCTGATAGACCCCTCATAAACATTCAGCTAACAGTGAACAGTGAACCAGACATCAGATCTGACCGGTGAGTGACCTCTGTCCCTCTTGTGCTCCTCTCTCTATAAAACAAAATATTTCTCCCTAATGTCTTTCAGCATTCCTCACTCTTCCCGCTCTGCTCCTCCAAAACAAGCCTCCATCCCATCAGGACCCCCTGAAGCAGAATGAAAGAGAGTGTGGGGTTTATTATTAGATGGGGTCAATACAGGATTGACGTGAAGGCCAATGCAAACAGCCAGCAAGACACTGAGCACTTGTTTTCCAGCTCCATCAATTTCCAGGGAAAACATATAGCATCAGCAAAGTTCATGCGACTGTTTACTTCACTGATGGATGTACACAGAGGGTGAACCACCAGTGACCTACAGCTGAACCTCATAAACCACACCAAGAGCCGAACGATTTGGCTGAAATATCTAATTGGGTTTGTTTCTGACCAATATTATGTTGTAAATTTAAAATTGTGACCGTTTTCTATAAAAGTAGGCCATGTTTTTCACCAAGAAAATGCAAATCCAGCATATTAGGTTTGAGGGCTCCTAGTTAATTGTGGTTGTGCTTGGGGTTTGGCGGCACCTGTGCCCTAAAGGCTAGAGAAGCAAGGTTACTGGTTTGATCCCAGGCACAGGCCCTGGGGCAAGACAATTAACCCTCAAATGTTCCCCACTTTGGCTCGCTGCTCCAGGTGTCTGTGTGTGTGTGTGTGTGTGTGTGTGTGTGTGTTTACCTCTGCTAGTGTGTGCTAAAAAATGGCCTTTTTTATGATAACAGTGTTGATAATGTAGGCCATAATAAAAAGTGCAGCCCTTGCAGTTAATAACAACTGCACTCTTTAAAAATAGTGACTCTAGTAATAAAACAAACTTTCAGCCTTAATATCAGTTGAAACAAGTGGGCAATAAAAACACAGATAATGTCAGGAGCTTAGCGACATCACTTTAAACATTTTCCAAGGTCATTCATTCATTCATTCATTGTTTGTAACCGCTTAACCAGTTCAGGGCGCGGCAGGTCCAGAGCCTTCCTGGAATCATTGGGCGCAAGGCAGGAACACATCCTGGAGGGGGCGCCATTCCTTCACAGGGTGACACACACTCACACCTATGGACACTTTTTTTGAGTCGCCAATCCAGTGGACGAGAAAACAAACTAGACCATGACAGGAGATCATCCAGAAGAACTTTAACAACAACGGATTTTTTAAAAAAAGAACTGAAGTGCATGTTACACAAGATGCTTGCTATCTCATCACATGGGAGAGTTTTCATTGGCTGATTCCTCTTTGTTTGTTGGCTATTTCTGTCCATATTATGAGAGACTGGTTGATTTCTAAATACTCCTAAACTCTAAAGATTAAAATTACAGCCCTTTTCTGCCTTGTTTAAAGGCCTGGAATGTACAGTATATTTGTTTTACACTTTATTAAATGCCTAGTTCTAAAAGCAGAATGCTGTATTGTTTCTAAAAAAAAAAAAGAAAAACAACAAATCCAAAGCACATTTAACTACTGGAGTTTGTAAAGCACTCAGTGTAACAGCTGGACTCAAAAATACCAAAAATATGTAACAACATTCTGTGGGTGGCGTCCTGGGTCCATTGATGAAGGCCTCGAAGACGACCAGCACAACTTCAGCAACGGCAGATGAACTACTGTCTCCTACCAACGAGGTAGGTGTGTCTAACAAAATGGAGTGGGCACCATGTTTATAAACTCCAGCAGCACTGCTGTGTCTGATCCACTCTTACCAATGCACTACAGACTAACACACCACCACCACCACCACCATATCAGTGCCACTGCACAGAGTGAAAGGGTGCAAACAAAGTATGCAGAGCAACACGAGGACCACAGTCTGTAATTCTACTAACACTACAAAGAGCTCTTGTATGGTCAATGGAGCTGAGAGAATACACTGTGAGTGGTATTAATGTTATCGTACCACTCATTAGTATTGTTTTTCTAGATTGTTTATGTAATGAAACTTCACAATGTGTAGAAGTCTATACAGTGTTTACTGAGTAAACAATTTAACCATTTCCATTACTTGGAGACACAAGGTTATTGTATTGTATGATGCATATTGCCTATCCAGGTATACTTTTCACTAAGATGGCTCGCACACACCTCCATTGCCCCGGCATCACACACACCCCCACACACACAAATATAGCCCATGCATCAAACACACACAAATGGTGGTCCCAGAAAATGGAAAAATTCCTTCATAACTTACCTTCACCTCACATTTCTTGTGGCAGGACAATTTGCATACTGAAAGAAACAAACGAAAAAAGACATGAATTAAACCTCTGGGAACAACTGTTCTTCCAACATTTCTTCTGGAATGAAGGGTATTAATAGTTTCAGCTTCTGGGGATATTTTAAAGTAAACGTTGGAATATTCCTGTAAAGATCTGATTGCATCCAGCCACATAAAAACATCACTCCAAGTCCTCCCAATGCTTCTAGCCAACACTTGCCTTTGATCAAGATGAATTTGGCCTCTTTGTAGCTGCTCCAGAACATCCCGTTCCAATAGGCAATGCTTCTCTATATAGATTGTGCTTGCTGTGTTTACAGTGAGTGTAATACGTCTAGTGTTGCTACGTTCTTCACCTCATATTACTGTGCTTCTAATTCCAGTGCATTGTCTGAACTGCTGCTCAGCCTTGAGGATTTGTTTAGCTGCTATTTACTCTGCTATGCTGCCCTCAAGTGGAGGTTTACAGCCTAAAATATTTAAAAGGAGGCCGACACAGTGAGTGTCCAACTGACGATGGCTAAATGGTAGTAAGTGTTACATAAGAGTCCAGTGCAAGTTTACCGTAATTGTCTGTTTAATTACGTCACTGATGTTCCAACTTACAATTACATTCCACCACTCTAATGATATGATTACTGCTCTTGACATAGCTTGTTTCTACACTCACTGTCCAGTCTATCAGCTCCACTGACCGTACAGGAGCACTTTATAGTTCTACAACCACAGACTGTAGTCCACCTGTTTTTCTGCATACTTTCTTATCCCCATTTCACCTTGTGCCTCGAAGGTCAGGACCCCCACAGAGCAGATATGATCTGGGAGGTGGATCATTCTCAGCGCAGCAGTGGCATTGACGTGTTGATGATGTGTTAGTGTGTGTTGTTCTGGTAAGAATGGATCAGACACAGCAGTGCTGCTGGAGGTTTGAAACCACACAGTGTCACTGACTGGACTGACCAACCAAACATATCCAACCAACAGCATTTGTTTCCACTGATGAAGGACTAGAGGACGACCAACACAAACTGTGAGCTACTGGCTCTGACTTTAAATCTACCAGGTGGAACAATGAGGTAAAAACTTGAGCAGCACTGCTGTGTCTGATCCACTTCAACCAGTGCAACTCACCACCACGTCAGTGTCACTACAACATTGAAAATGGAACCCCAACCAAATCATACCTGCTCTGTGGTGGTCTTGAGGGGGTCCTGACCATTGAAACACATGGTGAAATGGGGATAAGAAAGTATGAAGAGAAACAGGTGGACTACAGTTTGTAAAGCTACAAAGTGCTCCTGTATGGTCAGTGGAGCTGATAAAATGGACAGTGAGTTTAGAAGCAAAATAGGTGTTCCTAATCCAGTGATCATTCTGTGGATTAGGAATATATTTTCCAACAAAGGTTTGGCATAGAAACATTTACTAAATATTATGCATTACTCTCAAGAGCAAATTACACATTCACAATGTAATATATTCTTTAAGCATGCAAATGGTCCTTGGGTCTGTATAGAACCATTGTCTTTACTAAAGAACAATAGCAGAGCCACATGAGTGTATACTTAAAGTTCAGATTGAATTATCACTTATTTACTGTTTGAAATGGAACCTCTCAGTGGTTGTAACATCTTATCAGCTCTTCTACTGCTTCTACCACAGAGCTACAGACAACACAGCTACTGAATAATTAATGAGAGCAGAGAGTGGCTGAGAGTCTGTGGGATTAATCAAACTGATCTACATTATCACTCACTAAATAAATGCACTTCAGCTGAAACTGTCCATGAACTGTCCACCTACTCGTCCAATCTCTCTCGTGAAATCAAGATTATCAATAAGGAGTTGGTTTTGTGCAAAATCTCTACTCAAAATTGTTCTGGAGGCAGCGCTGCCTTTGACAGATGGCACGTAATTGGTCACCAGCCAAAAGGCGTGATTAATGTGATTGGTTAAAATGGATTGGGTGGAGATGATTGAATACCACCCAATTAATTAGTAAATCTAATTAGTAATCTACAGTTTTCCATTTACAGGATTTCACAGACTTTCTTATCCAGAGCGACAAACAAAAGTGCTTAGTGTTTAGATAGAATGTAGATTCTAGCTAGTGCAAATAGTTAATTCATTCATTCATTCATTATCTGTAAACGCTTATCCAGTTCAGGGTCGCGGTGAGTCCAGAGCCTACCTGGAATCATTGGGTGCAAGGCGGGAATACACCCTGGAGGGGGCGCCAGTCCTTCACAGGGCAACACAGACACACACACATTCACTCACACACCTATGAACACTTTTGAGTTGCCAATCCACCTGCAACGTGTGTTTTTGGACTGTGGGAGGAAACTGGAGCACCCGGAGGAAACCCACGCAGACACAGGGAGAACACACCAAACTACTCCCAGACAGTCACAGGAGCTGTGTGACTGCGACACTACCTGCTGCACCACCGTGCCGCCCTAGTTCAAATAGTTTAGACTCCAAAATGTTCCATCTGGAAGCTGCAGAATGTTATACAGTAAAATTCATCTGCCTCTGGTGCACATTCTACAGAAGTATATTTTGCATAAAATGCCATACAATAATGTCCTGCTTCCTCAGAACAATCTGTAACACCTTCAGAGGCAGCAGTCATAACTTAAGTGAGCAGGAATGTACTTCTTCAGAAACTGCCTCACAGGCAGCAGAACTTTAGAACATTCTGTATCTTCCTCTGAGGCAGTTACATTATTCTTCATTTAAGTAAAACATAATACTGAGATTTTTGCAGCACTTCAGTGTATAGTAACAAAAAAGAAACGTATATATCACATTGCTGGCGACGGAGCAGGCAAACACGAGGGTCTAGGCAGAGCTTATACTAAGGGATTTAAACATCTCCACCCAATCTATTTAAACCAATCACATTAATCCCACCTATTGGCTGGTAACCAATTACATTCATTCTGCCTCAAAGGCAGCACTACCTTCAGAACCATTTTGAGAAGTGATTTTGCACACATGCTATTTCAGTACCAACTTCTACAATGTTGGAAAGACATTACACTACCCTCTTAAATCCAGAATTCAGTTCCATATAAAACATGAAGGAACAGATCTGCCAAAATGAAAATAAAAATTAACCAATAACTTAACATTTAAACAAATAATATATATATATACACACACACTTTTGAATTTTGCCCTGTTTATTTATTTATTCCTTATTATTTGTATTAATAACTATAGAAATGTTTATATTTTTTCTTTATGCACATTTAACTGATTTAACTTTTAATTATTCATGTTTTTGTTTGTGTACTTATTTATTTATGTATTTCTTCATTCGTATTATAATGATTCAGGTTGAGATTTTTCAAGCTGGTCAGGATCAAATCTTGTGTGGGCGGGTTTTTTCAGGGGTGTGTTCCCATTGGCTAATTAGTGAGAGCTCATTGTCACAGACCTACGCAACACAGAAGTACGCAAGTGAGCGTACTATATAGTGAGTAGTGTAGGGAATAGTGAGTAATGGGGGGGGCAAATTGAACACAGCACTAGTTTCACACAGAATTTTGTGATTTGGCAAACAGCTTTATTTGCCTTCAGACAGTGTCATCTTCAGCTTGCCTCTGAGGAATAATGGAAAGTTCAATGATGGTTTCAAGTATTCTATGCTTTTATGAATACCATTATGGTTGTGTGGCATCTCTGACAAACAAAGAGAACAATGACTCAGTATCTCACCAAAGAAGAACCAGAGGTAACTGCACACAAAACATGGATCTTTATTACTGGAAGGGAGAAGGAACCCTGAACAAAGCAATCTGGACTCCATTTGTAGAGAAAAAGGCTGGGGAAAACATGGCTATGGAAGGAGAAAGAAGGGATTGATGTGAGGATGGATAAACATAGACGAAATAGAAAGGCACTGAGGCAGCAATGTCTAGTTCTCTGCTGGTTCGGCCAAACTCACTGCCCCAGTTTGCTCTTATTTGTTTGTCATTTTTTCCTACCACCAGCTTTTATCTGGGGTATTGCTGAGAGGCTAATTTTAACAGTCAAGAAGCTGCCAAAATCTCTACCCCATTTGTTTATGGATTATTGTGTGCCTTTGCAAGCGTATGTTTGTGCATATAAAGAAGGTTGGGTTTTTTTTTGTATCCACACCCTTTTAGTCACTGTTAAGAAAAGACTAGAAGCTGATTGTGGACTTCTGTGGACAGACTAACACTACTGCCTGTCAGGATCTGTCCTTGTTTACTCTTTATCCTGTGTTTTGATCATGGGTTTAGCCATGTGCAATGTTTCCCTGCCTGTCTCTCTTAGCCACACCCCTGCCCCTGTGAACTGTTAGGCAGCCGTGTGACTGAGCTCACAGGTGCATCCTATTGTCTCTGGGTATTAAGCCCTCTCTTTAAGTCTTAGTTTGTTATTAATTGTGTTTGTGTATGACTTAATTTCTCCAAGTTTTTCTTTGTAGTCTCTAGGTTTTTCTTCAAGGTGTATTATTCTGGTTTACTTTTTTCCACTAAAAGAAAGTCAGCTGCAACCAATTTATAGTAGGAAAACCACAACAGCCCCAATGGGTGTGTCAAGCTAAGGAAGCTCCAGAAAGAGCACAGAGCCTCAGATATAGCATAATATTCCAGTGCTGGATACGATCATTTGTAGTGTGTTCTATAAAAACATAAAAGGAACTAAAAACAGGAAAATGCTCTGTCTGTGTTTTCTGAGGCTGTTTTCAGCAAGACGTAAGGTGCACTGACTACCTTTCTTCACTGTCATCACTGTTCACAAACTCAACAGAATGGCTCAGAACTCATTTACACATCTTTATCATATCACTATGACCTGTAAATAGTGGATTAACCATGACTCTGTTCTGTCTGTATGTATATATCTCCAGTTATGTTATGAAATCAATCACATGACTGTTCAGGAAATGTGGGCCAGTTCGCTGGATAGCACCAAGGTTCCAAGAATACTTAACGGAACCAGTTAAATAACCAGAGCTCATTTGGTGGAAAAGAGCTCTCATTCAGTGTCAAATACACTTTGAGGTATGATACCTGTGCCTATTATCACTAGTGATAACCCAATTCTTTTTAACCCAGTGTCTTAGTTGTTATCATTTCTATGTACGTGCCATATCATCTCTGTTCTCCACCAATCACATGGTACTATCAGGCTGAACAGTGAAGTCTGGCTAGTTTCCTCTGAGACATGAAAAGTTAGTGACTGCTTCTTTCTGAAATGCCCCTGGTGCAATGTCACTGCAGCTCAATGCACTTGGAGGAGAACACTGACTGTCAAATTCTGGATGACATTGTGTTGAGTGACAAGTGAAATGCCACCACACCCACCTAGAGAGAGCAAGGCTAATTGTGCTCTCTTGTACTTTTTAATGATGGGCAGGTAGGACAAGGAGACCAGGATATACTAATATGGACCATTAGGACCTAGTATGTGTAAGTATGTATGTAATAATACCACAATGCCAAAATATTAGTGGTTTGTCATTGACCATACTATGACTTGAACAGACAGACTGATCATCTGAGGAGCTGTCCATTAACCGGTGCTGAAACCACAACCTGTAGACCACTTCAGAGCAGAGGTTTAACATACGTATGAATAAGCTGATTATATGGTACCATGTCTTTGAAGTCCTGAATACTGAAACCTACACTTACGGGGATGTACAATGATTTCTATAATATTTTACATTTTAAATGCTAGAGAATGACATACATAATTCACTACTAATTATTCCCTTATATATAGCCACATACAATGAAAATACAGATTATTGATATGCTACAGTATGTGTAGGGCCAGGATAAAGGATGACTGAAATACTGCCTTTAGTATAAGCCCACCTTGAGTTTCTCATATACTGTTAGCCCTACCATTAGCCCTTTTGCTTGTCTTCATTCCTGCTGGGATAGATTGGAAAGGTAAAAGGGGTAGGGTTATATACCCTTTGAATATGAGATTATATTCATATTAAATATGAGAGTTCAGGGGCATACTTCAAACGAAGGGCTATGAATCCCTGTAAAATCCTGAATAAAGCCACAAATGTCAGGATTTTAACCTTTAAAAACTATGATAACCATTGTATTTTCTTAGTTTAAGGTGCTTTTAATGGATTATGTCCCTTCATAACAAGCATAAAACCTCACTAGTATTATGTAGATGTCTTGGTTGTTAGTGAGTAAATATCCAGTTCCACTTTAAATGGTGAAGCAATTATATTCATGAGCTGAACACAATCAAATCACAGCAATGCTCTAATATTCTAGGGTAAAATCTTCCCAGAGGAACTGAGGTTGTTACCGCATCAAATGGGGAGCAAACCTCAAATTAATTCCCATTCTATAAGAAGAAATATGGGATAAGCAGGTGTCCACAATCTTATATTGTTACTGACCTCTGCAGACCAGGCCCTCCTTGGTGACTGCCTGCTTGCATACCCCACAGCTCTTGGCCTTCTTGAAGGTCTTGACCTTGAAGGTGTGGGAATGGACCCCCTCAAAGTCTTCCGGCTGTGAACAGAAGAGAAAACACTGGTCAAAACAGAAAGAGAAGGTCAAAGCCTAGGGAAGCTGTTCCAGTGTGGGCTGTTTACATGTATAAGCTGTTCACACCTGTTTCACACTGGGATTCCCTCTAGATTCCCTCTAATGTTGGTGGACACCTGTAATTATGCAGTGTTATGTGGCTTGTAAAGTACAGAGCAACTGTCAGAGACTGGCTAACACAGACATGAGAGCATAACAACCAGACATACCAGGGTGTTCAATATCATCTGATTAATAAATCAAGCCCTATCTGGACAGAATAAAATTTCCATGGGGTCCTCGGGCAGTTTTCTTTTTTATGGAGGGTCCGCTGTACCATCCGTGATTTTCCCCAAAATCTTTTATAGGCTGTATTACCTGTTTTTCACTAAACTCAGTGATTGTCCTGTCCAGATGCAAACCTCTATGTTTTAGCAGACAGATCTCACCTCATATTGGATCAAACTGGAGCTTGGGAACTGCTGTGCACCATATTTAGCCTCTGATCAGGCATTATCAATATAAAAATGGAAGAGTTACTGAACCAGTTACTTGGTGTAGGTGTTAAAACCTCACCAGACTTCACCTGGGAAAGCATTTTCAAAAGACGAAAATTATGAAATGAAATAAAATCAGTGAGAAAATGGGATAAAATAAGCTGATAAAAGAAGAGAGTATAATGGCAGCTGCAGGTATATAGTGTCACTTTTGTATTCATATTTTCATCATTTGAGAACCAGAACCTCGCTCATGATCATGTGATAGATAACATGATATAATTTGGGAACTAGACATCCAATAGTTTTTCATTTGCCATCTGGATGTGAGAGTTTTATCACAATGTTTTTATTACAGATGTCTCCCTGAAAAACTAAACCAATCTGAGATCCCATCCACATGGGTATGGATGGGTATTCTCATGCAGACGAGGAAAACAGAGCTTTTCAGAAACGCTGATGTCACACATTGTGCCTGTCTCTGGCTGAAATTCAGGTAACTCCTCACTCTCTATATAGTAAAGTACATAAAACTACAATGTACACATGCAGATATCATGAGATTCCAGATTCCTACATATTAATAAATATGAGTGATTGTATTAGAAATATATAATGCAGCATTCAGTAAATTCATGACTGGTGTAGTGCATTACACAGGAAGTAAGGAGTGATTTGGAAGTAAAATTTTGTGTGTTTCTCTCACGCTTTGTGGTGATTTTACGTCTCTCTTTAAGAAGTACTGTGGCCCCCTACTGAACTGGCATAATAATGCATTTTTAAAGACGAAGGGGAAAAGAATCTGTTTTTAAATATATCCAGATCTGTGTGGATGGGGCCACACACAACTTACAAACGACTTTAATTGGTTGTTATGGACAGACAATAAAACAGCTATATATCCCCTGGTTCCTATCAACACCACGCAGAGTCCGTAAGCTTTCAGTAAACCTTCTCAAATCAAACCTCACTGAATGGCATCACCCTCTGAATTACATCACAACAGCTGAATTATGTAGAAACATCCCATTAAAACAAAAAACAAACAAAAAAAAACATTAGAATTATCTAATACCAAAATACAGTAACCACAGCAACACTGCTAAAATTAATAATCAGCATTTTTGTCCAACACCAACATCAATACACAAGAAATACACCACCCTGCACTCCACTGATGTGGGCTAATAAGGCAGATGCAGCTCTGCAGCGTGTGTGCTAGTAATGCGAGATTTTAACGACAGCAGCACAGTCTGCTATACACCAGAGGATGCTATCACTTTGAAGATAGCTCATTAAATTACTAATGAAGCCTGATGAGAAGCAAAGCAGGCTTCGGTGCAGTCACCGTGCGGCTCTCTCTAGGCTTTCTGCTTAAAGAGACAAGGAACTAATAGCACACAACACACTTTGAACCACAGAAAAAACTGTGGTATTGACACAGTCTATTATTCAGTGTGTTTATCTGAAATAAGAATATAATACTTATTTGAGCAAATGTGAACTGAAGCAGCTGTGGAATCACTTAATGTAACTGCACCCTCATCCTACTGTTATTCAATGAAAAAACAATCCCTTAGCAACACCTTAGCTTTCACTGAGCCACACCCTAGCAACAACTGCAGTATCATAGCAACCACATAGCAGCACATTAGCAAACTTTTATCAACTGTCTAGCAACCACCTAGGATACCATAGCAACCACCTAGCAAGATACATTCATTGTCTGTAACCGCTTATCCAGTTCAGGGTCACGCTGGGTCTGGAGCCCACTCTGATTCACCGGGTGCAAGGCAGGAACACACCCTGGAGGTGGCATCACTCTATCAGTAACCTAAGATATCATTGCAATTAGCAACCACTGGTATTGTCATAGCAACAGCACTGCAGGGTCAATGATTTGGTGGTGATAGTTACCATCAGTGTGTGTTGTGCTGGTATGTGTGGATCAGACACAGCAGTGCTGTTGGAGTTTTTAAAGCCCTCAGTGTCACTGCTGGACTGAGAAAAGTTCAGCAGCCAAAGATATCCCACAGCATCCTGTGGGCAGCGTTCGGTTTCCATTGATGAAGTCCTAGAGGACAACCAACACACACTCTGTAACAACAGATGAGCTACTCTCTCTGACTTTCCATCTACAAGGTGGACCACTAACAGAGTGGATAGTGAGTGGGCACAATGTTTAAAAATTCCAGCAGCCCTGCTGTGTCTGGTCCACTCGTACCAGTGCAACACACACTAACACACCACCACCATGTCAGTGATAATGATCCATATCTTCTCTGTGATGGTCCTTAAGAACAGAGAGAAAAAGGGGCAAACAAAGTACACAGAGCAATAGATGGACTACAGTCATTGAATTCAGGGGTTTTATTCAGTCTAATTGTCACAGCAAAGAAGCATGGCTCTAAAAACATTTGTGAAAGACTGGGTTGTTCCAAAGGGCTCATTGAATTCAAGCTTGTTACTGTAATAGGATGGCATTGTTGCAACAAATCAGTACCTGAAATTTCTTCCCTAGGTATTTCACGATCAACTGTGAGTGGTGTTTTTGAATATTGGAATTGTTTAGGAACCAGAGCAACTCAGCCACAAAGTGGCAGGACATATAAAAGCAATGCGTAAAACCCTTCTGATTGAACAAAATTTTTTAGAATGCATTCCTGGAAAAGTGGAAGGTGTTATAGGTGTCAAAGGAAGGCCAACTTCATATTAAGGCCTATAGATGTACAATGGGACATCATAAAACTCCTGTAGGTGTAATGTGCAGCACTGTCCAATGCTGGGCTCTACTGTGGACAGGGTTTTCTCCTCGATGATGATAGCTTTGTAATATTCTCATCCTTCATACTCCACACACACACACACACACACACACACACACACACACGCATGCTAACCAAACACACTCAGAGCCCCTATGCCGCAAAGCCCATTTGGCCATGGTTTTGAAAAGTGTATTTCTCAGCATTTTCCCACTCCCTATCTCCCTAAATCTTAATGGCTTTTGTCACACTCTGACAGGCTGCTTAAGCTGAGGGCTGTGGGGAAGGAGGGTGACCTTGACGGTAGTGTTGGGGAGAAGGGGGCTGCCCTAGCGAAAGCGCCTGCCTCTTCTTTTCTTTCTCAAGTATATTCACTCCATTCAAGTACTGCAGTCCTTTACGATTGGGAACTGAACCCCAGTTCAGTGTGACCTTGATCAAACTGGAACTACTGGAGATGTATAGCTCTCAGTTCGGGAAATACATAGATCAGCCACAAGTTTAAAACCACTGAATCCCACTGATTACCAAGGTGTGAGATGTATTAGGCTGCAAGTGAACAGTCAGTTGTTGAAGCTGATGTGTACAAAGCAGGAAAAATGAGCTAGCATAAGAACCAAATTGTGAAGACAACAATGTGTGGCCAAAAAGGGCAGGTCCTCTGAGGAGTTCCCAGCAGTATTTGGAAACTACCAAAAGGAGTTCAAGAAAGGACAACCTTTGAAGCAGCTAAAGAGGCATGGGCAGCCAAGGCTCAAGGATGCATGAGGGTTAGTCCATTTGGTCCAAGAGCTACAGTCACACAATTTTCTGAAAAACTGAACCCTGGCTGTGACAGAAAGTGAACCTGAACCTGAAACCTGACACCTTAGACTTGCCCATTTTTTTTATTCTAACACCTCTGTTCACTTTTGGCCAATGGCAGCAGAGAATAGATGAGACAGACGTCTGCAGAACTGACAATAACATTAATTGGTGGACAGAACCAAAAAAAGACAGGGGCAGAATACAGTGCTAGGCCAAGAACCCAGGAAACACACTGGTGTGAACAAATCAAGTGGGCAATGCAAGTCTCAGTTAGGGATATGCAGAATTTATACATAAATAATGATACTCCTGAACCTTGCGTTTACTTTTAAGAATCGATTCTGGCTTGAAAATATCAATATATTTTGTTTATTTATTTTGTTGGATGGATGTATATGCTAGCTGTCTATTAATATTAAAACTACACCATAAATAGCAGCATGGGATAGGAACTACTTTTCCTCCTGCATTCTCCCTCTGTCGCCCTCCCCCCAACACACAAACACAGATGAAAAAGTAGCACAGACAGCTACTTAGGTAGTGTATAACTAATAAGGCAATGTTTATAACTGACTGTTTATAACCTATACATACAATGACAATTCACAATATTATTATGTTGCTTTATTAAAGGTTTCCATCTAGTGGGGTGATGTTAAAAAAGGGAAACGTGTGATATCACGCATCATTAGTGTCAATCATAATAAGCATAACAGTAACAGCTTAGCTTAGTAAAGCATGTTCAAACATTAGACAATACTACACACGTTTTCTGTGATGAAGACACTGTTATTAAAAAAAAAAACCAAACAAAAACAATTGACATTATACAAAATGAATTGTTTCTGCTTGTGGCACTGCAGGCTTTGTAATTGTGTGATTGTATATTAGTGCTAAGATATCATTATTATGTGTTTAAACACTTAAAGTTCATTAAAACCATTATGTATATTTTATAAAGTTATGTAACCACAGTTTACAATTTTAATGACCAAGTGAAATCTGGTTCAACTGCAAGAAAACCTTGATATATGTTTTCTCTCTTTAAAAAAATGAATTGTTAAACTAAGTTGGCAGTTTATTACAAATGATGCGTTTCCAAATTATACTGGAAAATTAACTTCAGTTTGGCTTCTGAAATTCTAACCGTTTATACATTCGTTCATTGTCTGTTGCCGCAGTTCAGGGTCACGGTGGGTCTACAGACAACACGGAATAATGGGCGCAAGGCAGGAACACACCCTGGAGCGGGCACCTTCGCTTTTATTTACGTCTTAATAATTTTACTTCTACTTTGTAGTATTTTGTTTATCTGTGATTATTTCTGTTTAGTTGGTGACAATAAATTGCTGAGGTTCCCGTAACACTTACCCTCACCCTCACAGTGACATGGCTAAAGATACAACACTGGGCTTATATGTGGCTTCATTGTCTACATTGATGGGCGCTGGGTGGTGATTGAGTTGACTCCGTTCATGTTTCTAAGAATGTAAAGCACTTTGGGTGAACAGAAAGGTGCTATATATGTGTAACTATCATTCTTTCATTCATTCATACTTAATTTCCCAGCAAGCTGCTCTCAGTTCAGCCCATTGCTCTCCATAGGACTTTAATGACAATGAAGTTGGACATTAGATATATTCTATGAGGAGTATTTTCTTACATTTGATGTATTTGAATGTCATTAGGAGAAGTGAGGAGAGGAGATATTATGAATTAAGAGGAGAATATAATGAATATTATGAAGAAAATCAATATTCACAGCTTTGCAGGGTTTCTGATATAATGTATTCATTTGAAATGTATACTAAATTTTTATTACTTGCATAAATGCCCCAACATGTGTGTGTGTGTGTGTGTGTGTGTGAGTGTATGATAATGGTGGTATATCACAGTTATGTTGTTAGAGAACATACATAAGAAACATAACAGAAGATACATTAGAAAATTTCAATTTACAACTAATATTTACACAACAGACCACTGCTAATGTGTGTGAGGAAGTGCCATCAAATATTATCCACACTTACACTTTTACAAACGTGCTTGTATTGTTAATTATGGTTGACAATCTTTTTTTTAATTGCTGTCTCAGCGGGTTTTATTACTCTTTTACACACAAATGTCGTTCCCATGTGTGTGTACAGGGTAGGATGCTGCCTTAATGTGTATATGTAGTAGTGTGTGTGTGTGTAGTGTGTGTGTGTGTGTGTGTGTGTGTGTGTGTGTGTGTGTGTGTATGGGGTAGGACAAGCAGCGCAAAATAAGTGGTCATGTGACCTGGGCTCGCTATGTTAACATCTGTTCCATTTGTACTCCAGCTGCCTGGAATGTCAGCCTACACGGTTGCCATGGCGATGTGGACCTTCGGAGCAGCAGCACTGTTTATGCTGAGTGTGTTCCATTTCCAGCAGCGAGCTGCGTCCTGTTCTGCAGAGGCAGTGGCTCGGAGCAGCCAGCATCAAACAGCCATTCAGATTTAGTGCACTCCCTCCAAAACAAGGCCAGACTCACTGGCCATCAGAGAAAAGAACTGCTCAGATGTGGATATGTCAGCAGCATCACAGCTACTTCGGTTTTAAAGGACATATTTGTCATTTTAAACATGCGTAGTTTGGAGCAGGATTATATTAATATTATCACTGAGGAAGCTCTCAGTTCAGTGAACTTACAAAGGTAACTTATTCTGTACAATGTCAAACAATCTTAGTGCTGCTAGACCACTGGTGCGGTCTATTTTTACAGTATGTAAAAATCCTTATGTGCTGGGTGGCCCACCTTCCAGATGTTATTATTATTAGTATAATTATTATTATCATTAGTATTATTACTTTTGCTATTATTCATACATGCATTCATTATCTGTAACCCTTATCCAGTTCAGGGTCGCGGTGGGTCCAGAGCCTACCTGGAATCATTGGGCGCAAAGTGGGAATACACCCTGGAGGGGGCGCCAGTCCTTCACGGGGCAACACACACACACACACACACACATTCACACTCACTGACATTTTTGAGTCGCCGATCCACCTACCAATGTGTGTTTTTGAACTGTGGGAGGAAACCGGAGCAACCGGAGGAAACCCACGCGGACACGGGGAGAACACACCAACTCCTCACAGACAGTCACCCGGAGCGGGAATCGAACCCACAACCTCCAGGTCCCTGGAGCTGTGTGACTGTGACACTCTCTGCTGCGCCACCGTGCCGCCTATTGCTATTATTGATTATTATTATTAGTAGTAGCAGTAGTAGTTTAAAAGAAGTATATTTATATACTAAAATATGTGTTTTTGGTTTTGTTTCAGAGTTACTTTGCTCAATTCATGACTCTGAGCAACTCAGTTCGTCAATCAGTAAGCCAGTGACTCAGTCAGACAGTGACCAGTCAGTCAATCAGTGAATCAGTCTGTCATTGACTCAGTCAATCAATCAGTGACTCAGTCAGTCAATCAGTGACCCAATCAGTCAATCAGTGAATCAGTCAGTCAATCAGTGACCCAGTCAGTCAATCAGTGAATCAGTCTCTCAGTGACTCCGTCAATAAATCAGTGACTCAGTCAATCAATCAGTGAATCAGTCTGTCAGTGACTCAGTCAATCAATCAGTGACTCAGTCAATCAATCAGTGACCCAGTCAGTCAATCAGTGAATCAGTCTCTCAGTGACTCAGCCAATCAATCAGTGACTCAGTCAATCAATCAGTGAATCAGTCTGTCAGTGACTCAGTCAATCAATCAGTGACTCAGTCAATCAATCAGTGACCCAGTCAGTCAATCAGTGAATCAGTCTCTCAGTGACTCAGCCAATCAATCAGTGACTCAGTCAATCAATCAGTGAATCAGTCTGTCAGTGACTCAGTCAATCAATCAGTGACTCAGTCAATCAATCAGTGACCCAGTCAGTCAATCAGTGAATCAGTCTCTCAGTGACTCAGTCAATCAATCAGTGAATCAGTCTGTCAGTGACTCAGTCAATCAATCAGTGACTCAGTCAGTCAATCAGTGACCCAATCAGTCAATCAGTGACTCAGTCCATCAGTCAGTGGCCCAATCAGTCAATCGGTGGCCCAATCAGTCAATCAGTGACTCAGTCCATCAGTCAGTGGCCCAATCAGTCAATCGGTGGCCCAATCAGTCAATCAGTGACCCAGTCAGTCATTCAGTGACCCAGTCCATCAGTCAGTGGCACAGTCAGTCATTCAGTGACTCAGTATGTCATACAGTGACTCTTTCAGTGAGTCAGTCAGTGACTCAGTCAGTCAGTCAATCAGTGACTCAGTCTGTCATTCAGTGACTCCATCAATCAGTCTGTGACTCAGTCAGTCAATCAGTGACACAGTCAGTCAGTCAGTGACTTAGTCGGTCAGTGACTCAGTCAGTCAGTCAGTCAGTCTATCAGTGTCTCAATCAGTCAGTCATCACAGACAGGTTTAATATATGGGTTAATTACAGGTCACTATGGATAGACAGTTAGCTTCTGTAGCTGTATTAGCATTAGCACTACCACCTTTGCAACAGAACTTACAGAGCTTTAGTTACAGAAGAGTAAAAAACACACAGAGGAAACATAAATTCACCACACACATTCTCTGATTACTCACAACCCTACCATGTGGAGGCTGTACTTTAGACAGACGCATTCCTGCTGTGAGCTGTTTACATGCTTCAAAACAAAATAACATACAAAAAAAATGAAATCCTGGGGTTACATTCTGTCACAAATACACATAATTTTCACAACAAAACAACTTAATAAAAATCATTTATAATAGAAAACGGTCTTCAGTCTGGAGAAGTATCTGAGTGCTGTGGAAATACAAAGATGGTGTTGCTATGGGGATATCAATGTTAAAATTACAACTTGCACTTACCCTCTCATATATCAGTAGGCATTACACTAGAGCAGATCTTCTGACAGCTATTGTATTGGAGACATAGACGAAGATAGAGAGGAACACACAGGTATAAACATGTACATCAATACTGCACACATGGAGTTCATTCTCTCTCTCTGTGTCTCTTTCTCTCTCTCTTTCTCTCAGTCTCTCGTTTCCACTTTGTCAAGCAGAGAGAGGGAGACATGGACAAAGAAAGAGGTCAGAGGCCTGTTGCTGTGCTGATGACTGTGTTTTCCCGCTCCCGTGAGAATGGAGTCTTGACTAGACTGGGTGTGTGTTTGTGTGTAATACAGGCTGAAGGCCATACATGATTCTGGGCAGACTTCAGACAAACCATGGCCCTGAACAGGATGAGGCAGTTATAGAAAATAAATGAGTGAATGATATATATTGGTTTTTTTGTCCACATTGTGAAGGCCAAGTTCATGATTATAACTGAGGGACTAGATTCTTTCAGGTTAAACCCCAGTAACTTGAGACTTGCCTCAGACTTGAATAAAATCACATCCTAGTGACTCAAGATTTGACCCAGATCTGGACGCCAAAGACCCAAGACTTGACAATGATTCAGAGCCTAGTAACTCCAGCTTTGATTTGGACTTCAGTATCTCACGACTCAACTAGGATTCACATGCTAGCATCTTAGAACTTGACTCAGACTTGAACGCAAGTTATATAAGACTTGACTCGGATTTGGACTCCACTGACTAAAGACTTGACTTGGATTCGCAGCCTAGTGGCTCAAGACTTGACTCAGATGTGGACTGCAGTGACTCAAGATTAGGCTTTGACTCATATTCTAGTGACTCAAAATATGCAGCCTATTCACTCAAGACTGGACTCCAACTTGGAACACTGTGACATATGACTTGACCTTGATTCATGGTCTAGTGATTCAAGACTCGACTTGGTTTCGCAGCATAGTGACGTAAGACTTGACTCAAACTTGGACCTCATAGACTCAAGATTCAATACAGATTCAGAGCCTAGTGATTCAAATGTTGACTCAGATTCAGATGCCAGTGTCTCAAGACTCAAGTAGAATTCACATGCTAGCAACTTGACTCAGACTTGAACCTATAAGACCTGACTCCAGTGATTCAAGTCTAGACTCCTCAGTGACTTGAGTATCGACATATATTTCACCCATAAGCAGATTGTGAGCTTGAGCCCCAGAAATGCTAAAATCATTTGTAACTGGGGGGCTCAAGACAAGAAAAAGGATTCTAAAATTAATCCAGATAAAAGCTCTGTTTGAAAGATTACTTCTATATCACTTTACTGTAATTCCACAGTTTCATTTGTATACTTTGGAACAAAATATGGTTCCTTAGCTCAACAGCTACTGCAGGGTTGCCATGGCATCAAAGGTAATCACTTTAGGGCCCTCAAAATGAGTAACTGGCCACCACCACCCCTAAATAGCCATGCACCACCAGCATGTGGCTGTTCTTCCCATCAGCCAGCATAGCATGCTGTTTTAGTGGCCGTTTGTCAACAGTTTAGAACTCTGGCTAGCTCCTGTTCACCTGCTGAGATGAGAGCAGCCAGAGGACTAACACAGCCCTGAGCTCAACATCTGTTCTCTGTCTGTTCATACATTCACATACAGAGAGAGAGAGAGAGAGAGAGAGAGAGAGAGAGAGCTGCTTAGACACACAGGGTCTTAGTTTTGACGTTACAGGTCAGTCATTATGATGCATCAATCTCAGAATGATAAGAATCAGTTTACACCTAGTTGTTTCTTATAGTAGTTCCCCATATCAACATTATCCACATAAGAGATGCAGGTGTAAATGGACTCATTGATTTTAAACTATATTAAAAGGACACTAGGCATTATATTTACCTTCAAATTGCCGCTTCAAAATCATTGGAATGCTCCACTGACCTGTAATATGGAGAATAGGGCCTCTATTATTGCTACTCTGGCTCAGAACTGCAGAAGGTGTACTATATTTTGTAAATTAAACTCTGCAACTATAGGGGGAGCCCAGGAACAAAAATACCAACTCTTACCTAGTGTTGCTTTAAATCTGATCACAAAAAATATTTTAAGAGGTGGTCGGACTTTGGCCACGAAGTGATTTAACTCAGAACAGTTCTTAAATACACTATGGGCCTGCTTATACTTGGCCCAATTGACATGGGCTTTGTATCCAGATAGTATCTGGATATATATTTGACTGGAATATGTTTAAACTTGTCATTACCAGTCTGACCAGATGAGATTCAGTTTTACTTTGCTATGTAAAAACGCTCAAACATGTCCATCATTTCAATTGTACCTCCTCTAACTGGCCGTAATCATTTCTGGGTTCAGGGTCGAGTTCAAGATTGAATTTATTGGCATGACAAAATGACAGCTATATTGTAAAAGAATTTTTAAAAAATCACATAAACATACAACACAGTTACAGTATAAAAAAAAATACACAAAGGAATGTTTTTAAAAAACCCGACGTTCACGATTTTTATCAAAAACTATAAAACACCACACAATTTACTAGTTCTCCTGTCTGTTTGCGGTCTAATGTGTTTACAAAGCCCACGTGTCGGTAAACAATTACAATACAAAGGGTCTTGGTCCGATATGCTACGCTTTCTCTCTGTCTGCTCACGGCAGAGAAGCAGCATCTGGAAGTGTTTCGATGATGACGAGACCAGCAACTGTTGGAAACCTTGAAAAGAAATGAGGATATTGCTCTGTTTCTGCTCCATATGTGGGTAAGGTTGACTTATTTACCGTTTCAGATGACTTAAGATGGAGCTGACACTAACTTCACAGACACAAACTGAAAGTTCTACAAAACTAAACTACTTGAGTAAAAAATGATTTTCTGTGGTAATTCAAACAGGGAATAAAAACTTGCAGACTAAAGTCTCTTTTTTCCTCAGTCATACCGTTCCACATTAAAAGATGTGGAACTTCAGAATGTAAACAAACTAGAGAGAACAGCAGTTCTCCACAATTGTAGACGTTGAGATCCGTTTCTGACCACTTCTGAATGAAGTATGACTGATCTGATTTTGATTCGATCATTTAGGGGTCTTGGGGGTGTTTACTGAAATCATGTGACATGTGAAATCTGAATGTGATTCAATCACCAAAAAACACATGTTAACAGGTGCTAACAGGCCCTATATGTATATATGTGTAGACACTGGTTTTGGTTACTTTAAGGTGCACCAGTCAGGTCACAAATTTGGCCTTGATGCCAGGTTTCGGCTAAAGAGCTATGGTCTTCCGTAATCCAGAACTAATCTTTTAACATCAGTGCCTGGCCTAACTAATGTTCTCACCACTCAAAAGCTACCAACATCTAATCTAAAGCCGACAGTAGCCTGACTGACAGCTGTCCTCTCTGTTCAGTGTTGACCCTGTGTTTAACCGGCTGGGAGTTTGACATACAGCAACAGTAGTATTAAGAGCCGCTGTCCAGTGAGATTAGCTTTATCTACACTATCTCCACTGCAGCTATGTTGTCATGGGAAATCTCCCAGAGAAAGTCACACAGGATAAAAATCACATGTGGCACTCATCATTTCACAGGAGATACTATAGCATCAGTTTCCCAAAACCAACAAACAGGAGATGGAAGGATGGACAAGTGGGACCATCTTTTAATCTATTACTTTCATCTAATATTTCTGCTCATGTGCAGACGCTCCAGAGGGTTCCATTCTATTGCTTTGTGGCTTTCTATGGAGATTTGTACACAACAAAAGTGTGTAATTGAAGGTCTGTTTGAGAATGAGTGCAGATCAGTAGCTGAAATCACCCAAAGTTTCTGCCATGCCATTTCTGCCATTTAATTAAATGAGAATATTTTTAACCACCCCCACACACATATCTTTTGCTACCAAATTTATTCAAATGAATTTTAAATATTGTAGTTCATACAAAATTGGAACTTCTTTTGGAACAAAATGCAATAAAGTGACTTTTACACTGGAATTATTACAAAATCTCCTGAATTTTAGGAGCAATCATTTTCCTTACTGTGGCCCCCACCCCTGCAATTTCTTAAAAGGCATATAGTCTTAAAGCTATCAGAGAATGGACATCAAATAACTTTTTACAGCTTAATGTAGAAAAGACTGAAGTCTTGATTGTAGCATCTAAAAAGGTTTCCCCAATGATTAAACAAAATCTGGGGCTTCTTTCCTCTGCTGTCCCCTCTAGCCTGTGTAATTATTTAAGAAATATTAGTAAATTGAGGTCTGTAGTTTCAAATGCAAAACTACAGATGATTATACATGTATTTATTTAATCTCATATTGATTATTGTAATGGTCTTTTCTCTTCACTTAGTATGTCTGCTCATGACTGATTGCAGGCGGTTCAGAATACGGCAGCAAGATTACTTACTAAATCAAACAGACAATCTCATATTACCTCTCTGTTAATATCTTTACGCTGGCTTCCTGTTGAGTAAAGGGTTCAGTTTAAAATTCTTACACATACTTACAGAGCATTACATGGTCAGGCTCCTCTGTATGTGGATGATCTGCTTCGTCCCTACGTATCAACACATTCTCCTAGGGCAAGTAATTTGAAATTACTGTCTCTTCCACATTCTCACTTAAAAACTTGTTGAGATTGAGCACTTGAGGTTGTCGCTCCTAAGCTGTGGAACACACTGCCCCCTTTTTTAAGAACGGTGGATTCTGTGGAGCTAGGCAGCTCAGTAGATACTGAGAACAAACCAGAGTGTATACTGTTCAGACTCTACTGGGCATTAAATAGGTTAGATGGAAAGAACGTGGCTTCTTAGTAGCATACGATTTGTAAAAGTGCTTGATATCACTGCTATCCCAAACCACAAACCACAGCAGTCTTTAAAAACACCCTCAATAGTCCATTCATGCCTGAGTACCCAGCACTAACTACCGAACACTTATAAACAGCAAGGCAATTCATGGAATATGCTAATGTTAATGTAAATGAAAGCCCTTTCTGCTTGAATGCTTTAAGATTGTGTTGCGGCTGAAAATGCCATGTGTTTACAGTTTGAAACAGACTCTTCCCCTACAGTATAAAGGGCAGCAGTAAAAATAGTTTAAGAGATGAACACATTGTCGAACAGTGGGAAGTCCCAACGCAAAAAAAGGCGACAAAATATCTGAAAACACAAGCATGATTTTTAAATTATTATTATTAAGGCTACGTTCACATTAAAAGCCTCATTCATTGGTTCAGATTTTTTGCTCAGGTCGGATTTGACTAGTGTTGATGGCTCACATTCTGAAAAACATAAAGTGACCTGTATCTGTCTGTAATGTGAACGAATCTGTCTCCGAAACTGCGTTTCTGCTTGTCACCTGCTTCACCAACATTTGTGAGAAGAATCCTTGTATTAAAAGTGAAAAAAAACAGGTTTATTATTAGCGCACATGTGCATTGCATTTTGCTCAGAGGACCGCAAACAGCTCATAGACTCTATGTGATTAGAACGAAGGAGAAAAAAGCCAGGCGGCTGTTACTGCTGCACAAAGACATCAGCTGAATCCCAAATGTCTCCGTAGTACACACTGTAAAGAAGGCTCTCTATTAAAGGTGATGTTTCTTCGAACCATGAGTGCTATATAAAACCAGCTGCATGGTGAAATTGTTCTTCAGATTCATGAAGAATGTGAAGTATATGGTTCTAGATAGCACTAAAAAAAAGGTTGTATTTGGAACAAGAACTTTTATTTTGTTCTATACATGAGACTGTTTTCATAATTGTGAAAAAAATTCATCATGGAAAAACCTTTTATTATTTAATAATAAAATAGTTATTTATTAGAACTGTTGCCTTAACTAAAGGACACTTTTTAAGAGTGTACAAATGGTTCTATATAGAACCCTAATAATACTTGAATACTTAATGCAAGATTATTGTGTTCTTTGCATCATGAAGGGGTTCTTCAGATTAATAGACAATGTTCTTTAAATGGTTCTATATATAGCACCTTTTAGGGAAGGGTTCTATACGGCATCAAAGAAGGGTTCTTCTATTGTTATGATGCCAAGCTTGTTACAGTAGAAGAACCATTTTTGGTGCCATATAGAACCATCTACATCACATTCTCCAATCTGAAGAACCCCTTCATGCTGCAAAGAACCCTTTAATCATGCCAAATGTTCTACAGCAGTTCAGGGTTCTATATAGAGCCATTTCTTTTTTAAAAAATCTGTGTATAATCTGTGAATTGCACTATGTAGGGAGTATGATGCTTTTTGGGATGCAGCTCAAGACTTGTGTGTCCATGAATCTGATCTACATCAACTAATGAAAGTGACTCAAATCTGATTTGATCAAAGTAGATTTGGCATGTCCACACAGCCCTGAAAAGAGAGTCCTTTAGAAGCAAATAAAAATTAGATTAGAGTCACTTCAACTTCCAATTCCAAAATTCCAATGAAGTTGAGACGTTGTGTAAAACATAAATAAAAACAAAATATAGCAAAAAATGATTTGGAAATCCTTATTGTTTTTTTGTTTTATTTTGTTTTGGTTTTTTTGGGTTTTTTTTCCAAATAGTCAAATTTTAAATTTGAGGTCTGCAACACGTTCCAAAAAAGGGACAGGGGCATGTTTACCACTGTGTTACATCACCTTTCCTTTTAACACTCAATAAACATTTGGGAACTGAGGACACTAATTGTTGAAGCTTTGTAGGTCGATTTCTTTCCCATTGTTGCTTGATATACAACTTCAGTTCAGTCCGGGGTCTCCGTTGTTGTATTTTGTGCTTCATAATGTGCTGCACATTTTCAATGGGAGAGAGGTCTGGACTGTAGGCAGGCCAGTCTAGTACCCACACTCTTTTACTACAAAGCCACGCAATTGTAACACGTGCAGAATGTGACTTGGCATTGTCTTGCTGAAATAAGCAGGGACGTCCCTGAAAAAGACGTTGCTTGGATGGCAGCATATGTTGCTCCAAAACTTATATGTACCTTTCAGCATTAATGGTGCCTTCACAGATTTGCAAGTTACCCATACCATGGGCACTAACACACCTCAATGCCATCAGAGATGCTGGCTTTTGAACTTTTGCGCTGATAACAATCCGGACAGTCCTTCTCCTCTTTGGCCTGAAGGACACAACGTCCCTAATTCGCAGAAATTGACACCATAGATTATGTCATGCTTCTTGATAGGCTAGAAAAACTTTACCCCTGCTGTACCAAGAACTCACTAACCCCTTTATCTTTATTTTTATTTTTTCCCCCTTGTCTGGTTTTCTTTCTCCTGTCTCTCACATGTCTGGAGATGTCCTGTTCCTGGTGTTGCCCTGATCCAGACCCTGACCCTGTGTATCCTGTACAAGATCCTGGCCTTGTCTCACCTATAGTTTCATGCTTGGCCTAGCATGGATGCTGTTTTATCCCAAATTAACTCTGCACCTGGTTTTACCCTCCCACAGAATCAGTGGCCACATCCTTCCTCATCTTCCTATATCACTAATATTTTACCTTCACATTACTATAACTCATTCATCTCTATCAGTTCACTTTAACTTCTGTTTGTTCTCTGTTGTGTCTCCGGTGTCGACCCGAGGAGGATGGGTTCCCCCGTATGAGTCTTGGTTTCTTCCAAAGTTTCTTCCAAGTGCACTGAGGGAGTTTTTCCCTGTTGCCCTTGGCTTGCTCATAGGAGACTTGGACCCGGATCTCTGTAAAGATTCACTGTAAAAAATGTCTGTAAATTATATGGTGAAAAACTGTAAAACTCTAAAGAGTTTGAAAACCGTAGATACTTTTATCAGCCAAAACACTATTTTTTACATCTCTTTACTGTGAAAACTACCTTTTGTCACTGTTAAATGCACAAACCATGAGGGGGAGGTACAAGTGTACAAGCAATGGGAGGCGCTGAGACTCATTAGGGAGCTCCCAGCATGCCTTGTTGCTCCATATTTTCTGTGATTTTCAGAGTTTGTTTGCTTTTCTCTGTCTTTGAGACTTTTTTGATTTTGTTTTGCATTGGAGCGATTATTTTGTGTATTTGTGTGTGTTTCTGTGCATGTTGTGATGAGATGTGTGTTAGTGAGAACAGTTCACCATCAGCCTGTTTTCCAGCCTGTGGTGCCCAGATACTGCACATTTCTTTGGTCCTTTAGGCAATACCTCCTTTTAAGGATAGGATGTGGTTTGGCTATATCTAATTATGGCTATATCTCAGTCTCCTTTCTCTGATTTATCACACTATTTACATGTTAATGTTATGGCAAAATAATGTTTCTTTGTTTTGTTTTGTTTTTTAAATGTAAATACTATGAAGTTTTTACGGTGTATATCTGGTCTTGGATATAACATTTACAATTGGCAAAAATAATACTGTAATGTCATATACATTTTGACCATATATTTTATGGTAAATTTTTGTCAACCACAGCTGCCGGCTTTTTACCGTAAATTTTACGTATTTTTTACAGTGTGCTTTGTGGCAACTTTCTGTTGTGAAAAGCGCTACATAAATAAAATTTAATTGATTGATTGATGCTTGTATAGCTTATAAACTCTGAGAACATCAGTGTCCACAATGTGTGTACCTCAAAGTAGCTGGATTTACTAAATATCAGAGGATTCTATACATTTTATACATGCTCTCAAGGCTTCGCACCATCAAATTCACACAGCAATGCCCCGACATCTACTTTTCGGAACAGTAGTGAGTAGACAGTAGAAATTCCGTTTGAGCAGGTGTCTATAATTTATTGATCAGTGCTGATGAATTCAGTAACAACAGGGTAATAACTGTGTAATAACACAGTCTTTTTCTGAATGAGCTACAGCACTGAGTGTCACTCCTCCCCCACGTGCATTCACAGTTGCTGTGCTAATTAGCAAAACTGAAGAGTTCATTTCTCACAAGGTGCAAAGTGCTTCATGCTGGTGCACTGCATGTCTGGCAGCTGAGGCGAAGCTGAATGGAGAGTGAAAGCCCCACAGGGACAGGGCAAATTTCATTCAAAAATGATAACCAGTAAATACGAGCGTGGATATTAATAAGCAATAACTTACACTTTTATTTGCAGCTATAAAGATAGATTTTAAAAAAGTCCTTTATGAGCCAGGGTGTGTCATTGATTGCACATTTTAAAAAAAAACATCTCAGCACTTCGATAATATGCAATGAATATAGATTTCACAACTTACAGTGCATAATATTCAAAAGTTACAGAGGATTTAGAGAAATGTTTCTGCTTTAAAAGGGGACAAAAATCACTTTTCAGGGCCATAAACAAGGCTTCTAGCACACAAACTGTTAAATAAGACGACCCAGTCTGTGTTCTGAGGGCTGCCAACCTAAGTCAGAAAACATGGAATAGGAAACAAATGTTCTGTTGCTTCCTTTAAAATTCCTAAGTAATAAGAATAGGACCAACCCTCAAAGTGCCAGAGCCACTCTCATGTGACAGAGCAGAGGCAGGGTAAGAGCACTTCAAACAGAAACAATGTAAGCAAAGAAACTAGAGAAATAAGTAAAAATAAAATAAAATAAAAGAGACTGTGTTAATAAGAGCTCCAAGCAGAAATGGCAATAATGACAATGGAGACGAAAGAGAACTGAGCAAAAATGGTGAAAAGGAGTGTGGATAATGAAGGCAAAAAAGAGGACCGAGTCTAATCAGTGAAAAGGAGAGTGGAGATGCAAGAGCTAAGAAAAAACTGCAAAAGGAGAGCAGAGAAGGAAGAGAACAGAGTAAAAAGTCTAAAAAGGAAATAAGAGAAGAAAGAAACCCAAGAAAACAACAGTGAAAAGAAGCACAACGATGGAAGAGAACTGAGCAAAAACAGTATAAGAAAAGAATAAGAGAAAAGAAAAGCACAAAAGACCTGAGCAAAATGAATGATAATGAGAGCAGAGAAGGAAGAGAACTAAGCAGAAACGGTGAAAATAAGAGCAGAAAAGAAGAGAACATAGTAAAAACTGTTAAAATGAGAGCAGACAAGGAAGAGAACATGAGCTTAAGACCACTGTATCCAATTTCACAGGCTTGTGATGTGGAGCAGCAGAACTCTGTTCTCTGGAGTGAAGGAACATCATCCAAGGCCACTGAGATGAGTTGGAGCTGCGTTTAGATTCTCAACACCAGCACGGATCATGGATCACTGACCAGCATGGACGTATTTGGCTGAATGCAATTAAATCCTCAGAGTAATGTTCCAACATCTGGTCTAGAGTCCTTTTACAGAGGAGCAGAGGCTGCAGCAAAGGAGGGAGCAGGTGTCCGTAAACATTTGTCCACACAGTGTATTTTATACTGTCAGTAGAAACCAGTCTTCTACACGTCTCACTGAAGGACCACTGATCCAAAATCAGGCTTTACAGGAGTAAGAGTGAGTTTAAAAGCAGGCTGTGAGCAGCCAGCAGTGCAGTGTGTATGGCAGGATGATGTACGAGCACGCGGGGGAAATGAGAGTGTGTGTGTGTGTGTGTGTGTGTGTGTGTGGTAACACAAGAGGTTATGTGTTCGGCAGGGAAAAATACTGCTGTCCCAGACTGACCCCACCACCCACTCACTCATGTCTGGAACGCAGCCTACACACACACACACACACACACACAATGAGCCACATGTTTCTGTTCTGTGTGTGTGTGTGTGTGTGTGTGTGTGCTTGTACTGCTCAGATAAAGTTTTTTTTATATATAATATGTTTGATTCCTACCACCCTTAGGCCCAAATAACCCCTAAAAGTCTTCTGAAATCTGATTGGCTACTGGATGCCACTTTAAAGGAACACTACAGTATGATTTGGTGACTGTGTTCCTGGGCTCCCCCTATGGTGGCAGAGTGTAATTCACTTTTACAGCACTGTCCTGATTGGGGGGGGGGGGGGGGGGGCGTGATCTCCAACTTCCTCCAGAAGTTACATAGTGCAGTGTCTTCAGTGCTGAGATTAGCAACAACAAAGGTCAAAGCGGTCATCCTGAATTTGCCTTCAGCCTCCTTTTACACAGTCAGACTGTTGTGGCCAAACAGACAATGTTTAACATCAATCTGACCTTTCTGACATGTGGTTGACCACACCCTCTATAACCCCACAGTCTGACCATCACCAAGCCTATAAACATTTACATTAGCACTCATGCAGGCCAGCCACCGCTGAGATTTATTGCCCACACTGTTTATTCGGCTCAGTGACCCAAGAAAATGCACACTCCAATGACTGACCGCTCCACTTGACTCCAGTGGGAACCTGGCTTCTTTATTTCCTCCTTCCTTTCTTCAATAGTTCCTTTGACTTACATTAAATGTCAAGTGTTTCATATTACAATGACACACAAATGAGTGCAACTCAAAATAGACCTGACCTGACAATCACAAGCTGTGTCTACGAACCACAGACATAGTTTCTTCTAAGCATTATGTACAAAATATATATTATTAAACATAACATTGTTATTAAGCATAACATTGTGTAGTTACTATATAATAACATGTATTAATGTAGTAACTACCAAGCTACACTATTTTAACTACAGTTAATTCACTCATGAAGCTGTTGGATTCCGATAACTGCTGGATTCCACCTTTAGCATCACCAGTAGTTACACAGTTATGCATGTATTGTTAAGGTGTAACTACACTGTTATTGGAAACACAATATAAAGTAGGAGCCAATAATGTTAGGCAAACATTTGGGAACCAATGTTCATAGCCACAACAAAATGTCTTGCAAATAAACGTAAATATTGTATTTTTCGGAGTCTAATTATCAGGGTGTATACAACAAGCGGATTAACATAATATGGCTATCTCCGTTTACAGAGGTTTTATATGAGATGACTCATAGCCACAGTTCAGTGAATAAACGCAAATAAAACCATGTTCAATCCTCAAGTGAACAGCGAATGCAGACGCAGTGAAACTAGCTGCACATCTGGCTCTAAATTACCAGCTATCATTTTCTCTTTAGTGAGTGCAGCTCTTTAACAATAGCAGATGTAATGCATTCCAGAAATGGCTATAAAGCAGGAAAGGGAGGCTGTAAGTTTATGTAAAAGTCTAGTCGAACTCAGAACATGTGCGAACGCAACGGAGCCACCACTTAAAACCCTGTACAAAAACATGCGAGTGATGTTGGGAGCCAATAGGAGTCTCTGGTGATGACGTTCTCCGTAGAGCATAAAGAACCTGAAGTGGTGTAGTAGAAACCCAGCACTGACGCAAGGGCAACAGCACCTGCTTTCAATTTCTAAAGCAACTGGAAGGCTGACAAGAACAATGGGTGCTTTTGTGCGGCAGTGGGCAAGTGCACATCAACGTGAAGCAATGATGCCTGACGGCCTGCGGAGAGAAGACATGAGGTTAGCGGACCGACTCGGGGAGAGGAAAAATACAACAGGCCTCAATGGGATGATCCCGTTCACAAAGAAACACAGCACGACTTGGACTGGTTTAGGAGACGAGGTATTTCAGGTACACAGATGTCCAATAGTAAACACCCTGCTTATATGTATAATCACCAAGTATAAAATGAAATTGGCCGCTCTGGAGAAGCTGCTAGAGGGGTATAGATAGTTAGACAGTGTTGTAGATGGATAGAATGATGGTTAGAGGCACTGAAGGAGGACACAGGAAGGACAGGTGCTTTAAGTGCAGTTTGAGGCAGAAGCTCTGGGGTCTGCTCTGCAGGGGCTGTGGGAGGGAGGAGTGTCCAGTGAAGCGTGCTGAAGCCTGGACACTCTCGGACAGCCGGGGGCAGCAGGAGTTCTGCTCCACAACGCCGATCCACCTGGGGAAAGTTACACAGGCGTTTTCTTCCTTTGTGAAAGCACTGAAGGAGTCCCACTGGACCCCCTCTGGCCCCCCTGTTCACACTTGTCACTTCCTTACGGCGGGCCTGCCATCACCAAAGATGACACACAAGCATCAACTTTTGTTTTTAAAAAATGTACAAGATGGTCCCTAAACATCCACAGGTGAAGTTCCCTTGAGCAAGGTACTGAACCCTTGGAGGTGTGTATAAAACTAAACAATAATGTGAAAGAAAAAAAAAATGACCCATTATTTCTAACTTGAAAACCAAATCAAAACGAAGAGCCGACTCCCAAAAGAATCGCTTCTTCAAGCCAAATGTTGGCTGATGATTCATAGAGTTGAATCTCTCGGAGTTCATTTTGGAGGTTAACGTTTTTTAAGTAATTTTAAAACAATTTAAGCTATTGTTTGTGAAAATAATGAAACCTTTAAAAACACAGTACCAGTCAACAGTTTGGACACCTCTTCTCATTAGTCACTGGGGGAATGGGGCTTTTCACTGTAGAGAACTGTCTACCAGCCCTAACTCTGCACACCCAAGTTATGGTCTCAAACACATTAAGAAGGAGAGCACTTCTACTAATTTAATTAACTCTTGATGAGGCCACAGCTGGTTGCTGAAAACCACTGCAGGTGACGACCTTATGAAGCTGACTGAGAGAACGCTGAGGGTGAGCAAAGCTGTCATCAACGCAAAAGGTGGCTACTTTGAAGAATCTAAAGTGTAAAACATATTCTGGTTTGTTTAACACATTTTTGTTTACTACATAATTCCACATGTTCCTTCATAGTTTTAATGTCTTCCATATTCATTTACAATGTAAAAATAATAGAAAACAAAGAAAAAACATTGAATGGCAAGATGTGTCCAAACTTTTGACTGGTACTGTACTTTCACAATAGGTGGAAAATGGCCCAAAACAAAGGAAACCCTCGCTGAGTGGTTGTGTCCAAACTTTTGACTTGTACTGTACATGACCAAAAAAAAAAGAATAAAACTAGACTAAATCTAATAATAATTAAATGACTAAAATGAGACTAAACCAGTACACATTATAGTCAAAAGACTAAGACTAAATCAAAACCATTTGCCAAAATCAGCGGTGTTTTTGCCGATACTGATAAAACCGCAACTGGTTAATATCAGCAGATAATATCAGCCAGTCGATATATCGTTTGACCCCTACCAAAAAAAACATCAAACATGCTTTTGTGTTTGTTGGTGATAACTGTGATATCTAAGCTCTAGCAAGAGTAAAGCCACGCCCAGCTGCTTAGCCCCACCCCCACCCCAGTGTATTGTTGCTTTATGATGTGAACCAGAGGAGCATAAAGCTTTCTTAGATGCCTCATGAAGAGAATACGTCACTCCTGCGTCTAATCTCTTCTCCTCAGCCATGTTTGCGTCATCACCGCACGCTGCTGAGCCTCTGTTGTGCAAATGTCTTTTTAGCTCGGGTCCCCTGGCTGCTGCTACTGACGCATAAGAAAAAACCCCGAAAGCTTCTCTAAAGCTCACATTCGGATTTCTTTAGAACATGTATGACATCAACCTCCCACATTCCGTGCTTTGCCATTATTTACATCACTGCTCTGCTTCACGTCTCCATCCCACTGATTCAATCTTCAGTTCTCCATCCACTGAGGACCATCTGCAGACTAAAAATAACCTCCACCGGCAAACACTTGAGGAAGTGTCACTCCTCCACAAGCAGACACTACAGATTATGAAACAGACTTCCTAATGACACCTAGAGGCCTGGATGTGTCAAAAAATATATATTTTTTAAAATGGCCGCCCCATATAGGGGACCCGCTCTATGGAGATTTATTGAGGGATTACAAAATGATGGCATTTTTCATTCACTCATTTGAACTGTATCAACAGAGCAGAGGTCTTCAAGTCCGGATTTTGGATCCAGGTTCCAGGTCAGGATTTTACAATGGCCAGCCAGTATGACAATATACCTGCAACTGCTGATGTTCCTGACAGGTATGTCATGATAACGACTGGATTCAAGGTCTGGATTTTGAAGATCTCTAGTGCAAAACAAGGCCAAAATGATAAACTTTCATAAACACGTTTCACTACTTTTGGGAGTAAAACATGACTTTAAAGTTAGGATCTAGGTTGAGGGAGTTTGTCCTACAATGCTTTTTTAAGAAGAGCTCTCTCTCTCTCTCTCTCTCTCTCTCTCAGCAGGAGCAGAAGGCTACCTGAAGTTACAGGCAAATGATAAATCATAGTCTAATTTTAAAGCACACTGTGCCTGGTGCTCTTCTTCATCCAGTGGCAATGTTTGAGGCCATCTGAATATCTGCTCGGAGACCCATTTTCAGCTACTCTAGGGCAGAGGTCTTCAAATCCAGACATTGGATCCATGTTCCAGGCCAGGATTTTACAATGGCCGGCCGGTGTGACACAATACCTGGCCAGGTAGGGACATTAGAAGTTGCAGCTATAGTGAGATGACAGTTGCAAATCTTTATCATGAAAATGCAGCCATGACAACGAATGAATCTGAATTTGAATTAGAATTGAATCCATTGCATTTCAAAATAATCAAGTGAAATAATGTTTTTGTCACAATTATCATTTATTAAAGTACTTTACAGGGTAATGTTGTTGCATCTAGGTGCGGCACGGTGGTGGAGCAGGTAGTGTCGCAGTCACACAGCTCCAGGGTCCTGGAGGTTGTGGGTTCGATTCCTGCTCTGGGTGACTGTCTGTGAGGAGTTGGTGTGTTCTCCCTGTGTCTGTGTGGGTTTCCACCGGGTGCTCTGGTTTCCTCCCACAGTCCAAAACACATGTTGGTAGGTGGATTGGCGACTCAAAAGAGTGTGTGTGTCTTTGTTGCCCTGTGAAGGACTGGCGCCCCCTCCAGGGTGTATTCCTGCCTTGTGCCCAGTGATTCCAGGTAGGCTCTGGTCCCACCACAACCCTGAATTGGATAAGCGCTTACAGATAATGAATGAATAAATGTTGTTGCATCTAATGGTCAACAGTTCCTCAAATGTTTTGTCACTGAGGCGGCGTTGTTCTGCTCTGAATATCTTGCCTACAACACTAAATGTCCTCTCAGTAGGTGCAGAGGAAGCAGGTATGGCCAGATATTAACAATGCAAGTACAGCTAGGTTTGGGAAACTGTTTTGAAGATTTGGATAAAGCAAGGTATTCTGGGAAATGGAGGGCTGTTCTATCATTTTCCACAATTTGAAAGTTATTACAATTTTAATGGTCTGTTTTATAGAGTATTGTAATTTATGTTAAAATAATGATAATAATAATAATATGCCTATTTACTATAATAAATTATTGTGCGCATACAGTTCATACAATAATAACTGTATAAAATTCATGTTGTAATCATATGTAATACATTCTGTAGACCTTCATTGTTAAATACAATCAATTATGTATCTAGAATATCTTTGAATTTCATGGAATTCCGAATTCTACTTCCTGCAGTTCGATATGGAATTGCAATTCCACTTCCTGTTTGCCATCTCAGTTCAAATTCAAATTCAAGAACTGAACTGGAAATTAGGGGTCATTCTAATTTCAATTCTGAATTCTGTTCAACCCTGGTGGCCAGAAAAATGACTGCAGCTAAGATGTGGCTCATTCTCATTTGAAGAAACAGGCTCCAAAACAGGGGGAGAACTGTGCTGTGGCGTTAGACCCCAGACCTGTGTAAACATGTAGAAAAGAGGCATAACACGACCCTTTCACTGTACTATAGACACACATTACTGTTACCTGATTCAGCTTCTACAATGTGCACCCACTGCGGCCCACCTAGAGCAGCTACACATGAGCTTAAAATCACTAAGATCAATGGCAGTTGTCAACCAGATGAGTTGGGGAGGCGTACGTGAACGAAGTCTAGTCTGAGGCAGCAAAAGTTACATAAACTCTTGATCCCCTTGATTTCAGTAGGTCGTAAACAGTGGACACGTGCCAGCAGAGTGTGCAGAGCGTGTGGGTTTAGCCTCCCTCCTGATCAGTTCAAGCCAGCGGACACGTCAGGTGCTAATGATCTGAGGTGAGGGGCAGTTGTGGAGGTCTTGGAGGTGCTGTGGGGCATTCTCTTGACCCGTGACCCAGGCTGTGTGATGGCTAATGGGCTCAGGGAGCCTCCAGCTCGGGGCTGGGAGCACTCGGTGTGTCGTGCAAACACACAGCGGCGATTAAATTATACACGAGCCGAGGAGAACAGAAATAGCTCGGGGCCTCGCCGAAATGGACCAGGCAGGACTAGGGAGGGAAGGAGTGAGAGAGAGAGAGAGAGAGAGAGAGAGAGAGAGAGAGAGAGAGAGAGAGGGAAAGAGAGAGTGGACACCTGCTGTCGTCCTGAGAGGCAGAAATCAATGAACAAAAAACACTGCTGAATGCAACATGCAATAGACCCACAACATGTGATGACTTCTTGTTATAGTACAAGTTCATATCAGTCCAGTTTAGTAGTATAACTGTGGCTCTGAATACTTTTTTAAAGCCCCATTTCAACCTGCTCTTAAATACCCAGGACCCTAACAGGATGGTGATGTGTTAGTGTGTGTTGTGTTGACAGGAGTGGATCAGACACAGCAGTGCTACTAGAGTTTTTAAACCCCTCAGTGTCACTGCTAGAAAGAGAATAGTCCACCAACCTTAAATATCCAGCCAACAGCATCCTGTGGGTGGCATCCTGTGTCCACTGATGAAGGACTAGAGGACGACCAACACAAACTGTGCAGCAGATGAGCTACTGTCTGAGTTTATATCAACAATGTGGACAGTGAGTGGACACTGTTTAAAAACTCCAGCAGCACTGCTGTGTCTGATCCACTCATTATAACAATAGCATTTGTAAATCCTCCATTATTCTTACCCTTTATATATATTAATTATGGTTCGACAATGGTTCTAAAGAACCCTGAACACTTTAGCAGGATTAAAGGGTATTTGCATTTTGAAGATTGATGGAGAATGTGCTATAGATGGTTCTGTATAGAACCTTTAATAACAGGGTTCTATGGCACCAAACATGTTTCTTCCCTTGTAACAAGCTTGACATTATAACAACAGAAGAACCCCTTTTGGTGCCATATGGAACCTATTTCTTCACATAAGGAACAGTGAATACATCACTAGTTACTAGTTACTACACACACTCCCAATGTGTTATTACATAGATATTACTGACAATAAGTTAGGATCAGAGGGCCTCTAGGGAACCAGTGCCATTGCACCATATGTACAGCAATGTGCAGTGTATTACTGAGTCTAACTTTAAATACTGAAGCTTAGGAACCAGTACTGAATTTCTAAAAAGCACTTCACAAAGTTTGGGTCAGTTTGTTTCCATCCATTTTTTTCACTGGTTAGTCTTCAGAACGCACCAAAACAAACACACACACACACACACACACACACACACACACACACACAAACATCAAAGCAACACAGTATAGGAGGTTAGCACGCTCCACAGCATCTCCAG
Source organism: Hoplias malabaricus (assembly GCF_029633855.1). Classification (NCBI taxonomy): domain Eukaryota; kingdom Metazoa; phylum Chordata; class Actinopteri; order Characiformes; family Erythrinidae; genus Hoplias; species Hoplias malabaricus. The sequence goes on along the minus strand of NC_089802.1, from coordinate 68,723,771 downwards.
GAAGACCAGACAGTGTATCTCACCCAGAACATGCAGGACAGGCACACCCAGGTTCTGGCCCGACCCGCCAACGCTGCCGGCAGCCCCAGAGACAGGGACGGCATCCTGAAGAGACCGGTCCTCCTCCAGGATCAGCAGAATTGCTTCAAATCCCTGAGATTCCACCCTGGTCCTCTGCTATTCCGTCAAATCTCAGATGATCCACACTGCTCCTCTGCTTCTCCCTCTAATCCATGAGATTCCACACTGTTTCCCTGCTATTCCCTCAAATCCCAGCTGTTCCACACTTCTATTCCCTGCTAGTCCGAGATGGTCCACACTGCTCCTGTATCTGTGTAGAGCTGCTGCACTGCCCCATCAAGTAATAAGGGCAGCCAGAGGAAAGAGACTGCTACAAGACTTTCTCTCCTCCACACTCTACTTTTCCTCCCTCTCTCTCTCTCTCTCTCTCACACACACACACACACACACACTCTTTCTCTCTCCCTCTCCCTCTCTCGCTCTCTCTCTCTCCAGTCCAAGAGAGAGGGAGATAGTGGGGGGTACTGTCTGGCTTTTATTTACACGCCTTTCCGAATCCCCAACCAGCCCCCTTCCTCTTTTTTCACTTTCTATGGCCCCTCCCTCGTTTTCCCCTTCGTTTTTGTCCCCTCCCTCTTTTTCCCTGTACTTCACTTGTCTCTTCCTTATAGCCCCCCCCCCCCCCACACACACACACAGCTTTATATACTCTCTATAGGTTTTCCAAGGCCCCTCTCTCTTTCTCTTCCTTCTATCTCTCACCTCTCTCTCTCTCTCTCTCTCTCTCTCTCTCTCTCTCTCTCTCTCCTCTTCTGCACGCCTGTTTGCTCATGTCTTCACTAACATGCCTTCAATTTTTTATTGGTTCTCTCCTCTCTAGTCCCCCCTCATTCTCTCTCTCTCTCTCTCTCTCTCTCTCTCTCTCTCTCTCTCTCTCTCTCTCTCTCTCTCTCTCAAACATCTGCCTGCTTTGAGAGGCTAAAAGTAACCCGTCTGTGTGTGTCCAGGGTTTGAAGCTTGAGAGAATGGGGTGAGCCTTTGCCTTCCTCACTAAACTGACCCAGAAACTAGTCCCAAATATACAACAACACTGATGCCTTTATGCTTTACGTTTACATACATCTATTTCTATTCTCTTCATTTTTCTACACCCACTCTTTATTTTTAAATTACCTGCCTATTAAAGGGGACATCTACAATTTTGGGGAAACACTGTTCTCTCTGGTTTGTTTATGTTCAGAAGCTCCACATATTTTAAGTTGAAATGGTGTGTTTGTGTGGAAAACAAATGACTGTTGTTGGTGGCTGAAGTTGAACTTGTCTGTGAGTTTTTATTCACGATTTGAATTACCACAGAAGCTCATTTGTTACTTGAGTTGTTTTGTTTTGTACCACTTTCATTAATGCAATATGCTGTCTCCCAAGTTCAGAAACATTTTCACTCTAAGTGATCCAAAAATCAAAAATAAGTCAATACTACCCACCTATGGAGAAGAAATAGAGCAATATCCTCATCTAGGTTCATGTTTTTTATAACATTTGGAGTTCTCTCCTTATCTAAAAACCCCAGTGACACGCCTGTGCCTTTTCTAAAATCATGAATGGCACCTTTAACAGGGAGTTTGTCTGCCTTGACTGCAGTAACAGCCTCTACTCTTCTCAGAAGCTCCACACCTGATGCTGGAACCCACCATGAAAGAGGCCATCAGACTCTTGGCCTTGAGCATGGCGACCTTAGGCTCATGTGCAGCTGCACCAGACTGTCCTATTCTAGTGTACACAGTGTGTGCTCAGTTCTCAAGATTGAAAAGATGCTCCTTAAAGGGGACTTTAGAAACCTTAAAGACGATGGGACATCTTTGACCTCTTTCTACACTTTTACATATTTGTGACCTGCTTTGGTGAAAAATACCACAAGGAGCAAACAACACAGCACCATTTTCCCTGTCTAACCGCCCTGTTCATAACGACCAGTTTCAGCGCCGGTTCCTTTAAAGGAACACTAGGTAAGATTTGGTATTTTTGGTATTAATTTTTACAGCGCTGTTCTAAAATCAAATGGGGGAGAAAGGGTGCTTTCCTACCCTCCTCCAAAAGTTACGCAGTGCCGTTTCTGCCGTGCTGAGCCTGGAGTAGCAACGACATAAGCTCTGTTTTCCATATTACTGCTCAGGAATATGCTCAGAAACACCACAATGATTTTGAAGCTGTAATTTTAAGGTAAAAATACTACCTAGTGCTCCTTTAAATGAGAATGAGCCACAGCTCAGCTCAAGCACCCCTTCCAGGGGGTGTTCCTGCCTTGCACCCAGTGATTCCAGGTAGGCTTCGGACCAGTTGTGAGCTTGAACCGGATGAAGAGGTTACAGAAACTGAATGAATGAATGAATGAATGAATGAATAAATGCTCAAGAACAGTCTCATACCTAACACCCCACCACTGCTGTAAACTTTACTCAACCATGACTACTTTCATTCAATCAAATATGAAATCCTGAAACTCTGAAGCATTATACCTCCAGTTCAACACCTCCATCTTCTAACCTGAGCTGTTTGGAGAGGCTACTCAATCTCTGCAGACAACACTCATCACCCCGTAACGGCCCTCCTGGGAGGAACCTGCCTCAAAAACCAACCTCGCTCAATAACACGCCATAGATCTGCTCTCGCGGTCCTGGACGTACGATCCCTCGTGTGAGGATAGGGTTTCTACTGTGATAAATCATCCTCTCTCAGGTGGCCCATCACACGTGCTGTGTCCTACGCCTCTGATATCTCCTGTGGGCACTGAGCAGATTTGCAGGGCTCTTCTAACCTGTGTTAACTCAATAAAGTGGGTCACACAATTCAATTTCAGATCTAATGTTGTCACTGCCCATTAGGTGACCCTGCTAAGACACTGTTAAGTAACAAAAGCGGTCATTGTAACAGTAGCCTTTGCTAATTTATTCGTACAGCTTCAGCTCCATAAAAACAAATATCATAGGAGTGTTTCTGTGTGAACTAATGATCCAAAATACAACACTATTTTTCTGAAATTAATTCCTACCCTCTTCCAAAAGTTACAAAGTGCAGTTTCCGCAGTTCTGAGCAATGGAGTAGCAACAACAGTGGCTCTGTTCTGCCATTTACAGGTCAGTGAAGCTTCACTGTGATTTTGAAGCTGTAGTCTTAAAGTAAAAATACCACCTACTGTTGCTTTAAAGTGAATTTACTCATTTTAAGTGACGTCTATCCGTCAAATCGGCCAAATGTTGTATATGAGGACTATCATAAAGCAATGCAACAGGCATTAGATGTAAATATTGATAACCGTTTCAGGTTCTTTCAGACACATAACACACTTTAGACGCCTGGTTCCTATCAATACCAGTGTGAACAGTTCCATATCAAACTTTTCTGAATGATGATTGTCATCTTGATCATTGAATTGTGGAAAAATTATGGAAAAACTGGAAGAATCAGTGGAATTCCCTTTGCATTTGTGATAATAGCAGGAGGTACCTGAGTAAACTAGAGAATTTCACAGATATTGTCCACTGTAAGCTGCAGGAGGATGGTCAGACTGGTAGAAGCTGACACTATGCTGTATTGTGCTGTAGGCTGTGGAAAATGATGAGGCTGAGCTATGTGTTTCATGGTCCATAGTGTGTGTGTGTGTGTGTGTGTGTGTGTGTGTGTGTGTGCGCAACCAAATCCAGTTTACATACACATCCTTGGGACTGGTCTTCCACGAGTTGGTCCCCACAGTGTAATCATTACATTTCAAGGTGAAAGAGATGTTTTAAGGTAGGACTGAGCATAAGTTTAAGTAAGCAGTACTTCTATAAATGTTGATGGATAGTCTCCACAAATTACTAGAAGGCTATGTAATGTCCCCACAATGCATCAATACAAGATTCTGTGTGTGTGTGGGTGGGGGGGCTGTTGGTGTGGAAACATGAAGTGCCTTGTTGTGCACACACCTCCCTCAAAGCTGATTCAAGATTCCTTGCGATTCTGGCCCTCCTCTTTCAACATTGTTAGAATTGTGCCTCTGGTCACTCAGAATTGAGACCAAATCCCAACAGCTCCCCTTAGTGGACTGAGCCCAAAAAAAAAACAAAAAGAAGAAGCTAGACCTTGCAGTATAGGCTCTGCTGCACTGTGAGCATGCTCTGAGAACTAGGATACAAAATCCACTTGCTACAACATTGATCTTCTGTCAGCAGAACTACTGAGGTCTCAGGTGTTCTACAAATGAAAGCAAACAAAGCAGTAGTGCCTTAAATATAGCAGGGTTCCAGCAGAGCACTGGTCAAATTCAAGGGACTATCAATTTCTACTTAAAACCCAACATCTAAAAAAAGTTCTCGCCCAAAATCCATTTAAAACCAGTGCTTTGCTTCAACAATGCAGTGTGACCTTATTCAATTTCAAAACTGCAGTCTGTATATCGTCTATGTCCAATTAAAAACAAGTATCTGTTTTTATTGACTTTATTGAGATTTAAAAAGTGTGTCTCCTGCTCTTTGGTCATTTTGTAGTAACTGTTGTCAGCTGCCGTAAAATTACAAAAGAGCAGGAGAATGTTTGAAATTTGAATCACGATTATACAATTACACAAAAAAATACTATAAAATCTGCACTCCCAGAAAAAAAATATGGTAAAGATATATTCATTGGCGTAGGAAACGCGGGGGATGGGGGGACGTGTCCCCTGCAAAATTGGAAACAGCTGTATTTGCCCCCCTCCACTCTCAAACAAAATAATTATACAATGGAGAGAGGAAAAAAATATGCTTTTATTCCAAAAACTTTTATTTTGAAAGTGCGCTACCGAGGTTAACGCAATTTGGCAGTGAGTCAGACACGGGGGTCTTCATTAAGGCACCTGTTCAAATATAGAGCTGCTCACTGGCCTTCGATTCACAGTCAGAGTCTGGTTTATAAAGGTTTTACCAGCTCTGAGCTGAGAGCAGAACAGAAAACAATGACGGCTAAATTACAGTTATGAAAGCGGCTTGTATACAACAGTTAAGGAAACATAGGAGGATCTGAGAGTTAGTTAACGTTTATATTAGCTGTGTTCAGGTTATGAGAAAGCGCTATAAACATGCAGCAAGTTAACATTAGTCTCTGTCCGTGTCCCAAACTGCACTGAATAGTGTGTAACAAAATAATATACCACCCTTCCCAGTAAACAAGGAACGTCCCTGGACGTTCAAAATAGGTCTAAAAGTAGTCAGTCCGTCAAGGACATATTGTAAACGTCGATGGACGTCCAAAATCCATCTTAATAAGTTAGTTAAGTGGTGACCAATCATAACGTCAGTGTACGTCCAAAACGCGTTTTATACAAGTAATTTATTTCGGGACCAATTAATAATGTCAATGGACGTCCAAAATACGTCTAATAGTCGTCTTTTCAATGTCTGTGTTTGGACGTCTTTTCAACTTTCATTTTCAACCTTAAGAGAACGTTGATTAGACGGCAGTCATTACGTTATTTCAACGTTGAATCAATGGCTAATTGTTTACTGGGTTAGCAATGTTTTCTACAGTGTAGTGGTTTGGGACACAGCCTCAATCGCTAACGTTAACGTTAATCAAATGCTGTTCCACCTTGTTATAAAATGCTGTTCCCTTTCATTAAAGAACTGTCTAAATGAAAAGAACATAAGTAGGGGTATGGATCAACACAAATTTAAAATCTACAGTTATAATCGAATAAGGTACAATCATGTTCCCCAAGTAAAGGTACTGAAGATGTACCCTTGAGGGTTCCACCACAGAGAGTTTGTTTTCTGACAGTGTTTTTGTACATCTAATCATTTAAATTCATTCACACTGAAGTTAAAAGACTGTTTTAAATGTTTTGAAACGGGGCACAATTCATGATCATATACAAATATTATGACAGGACACATAAAACTGCCCAAACATCATGGGAAATTCATTTACAAGAAGTAGAATGTGGGCCCAGTCTGACCGGCTCTGAATGAGAAAACTCCCCAATGCAGCAGGGGTCCTCTGACTGCATAAACTTTCTGAGGCCTTCTGGAGCACATATTTTAGAGTTATTCTAATCAATGACCCTTCAAATATCTCAGCCAAACCACAGAGATGACATCTCACACTTGGCCACAAAGAATTTTCTGACCAGTCATCATTCTTTTTGTGGTTCTGGTGGGGTCTCAGATTTATGCAGCCTCTTGTTTTCTTCACCAGTTCGGTTCCAGTGGGTATATATGTTTTCTGGCATATTGTACTATTGCTTATATTTGCAATAACAGCATGTTGTCACCTTAAATATGGGGATGGGGTGTGTTCCTGCCTGTGTGTTTCCAGGTAGGCTCCGGACCCAGTGACCCTGGTTCCCTGTAAATCTCCAACAAATGATATTACCAGGAAGTGCAGCCTAGATGTTCATGCTGATGTTATGCTTTGATTTGTTATTGTAAGTACGTATTTTACTTTCAGTTATTAAGCTCGAATCCACTGGTGGTGCTGTTTCACTAAATCAATTCAAACCCTCTGTTATTACCAAAGCAAAATTAACAAACAGTTAACGGATAATTATTTAGGGAAATATTAGACAGGAGAAAACTTGACTCTTTCTAACCTTTTGGAGCTGAGAGCCAGGAATTTTGGGACAGGGGCATGTTGGGATGTTTTTCATGCTGTGTATGTATCAGGAATGCACAGGTAAATAAGGCACATTACTACACTTTTCATGTACGTTATGAGTGTGAAGTATATTTTCTATACACTGTGAGTGTGAACTATATTTTGTTCACTTTATAATAGTGTGAACTACATTTTGCTCACATTATAATAGTGTGAACTATATTTTGTATACACTGTATGAGTGTGTACTATATTTTCTTCACTTTATAATAGTGTGAACTTATTTTGTATACACTGTATGAGTGTGAACTATATTTTGTTCACTTTATAATAGTGTGAACTATATTTTGTATACACTGTATGAGTGTGTACTATATTTTCTTCACTTTATAATAGTGTGAACTTATTTTGTATACACTGTATGAGTGTGAACTATATTTTGTTCACTTTATAATAGTGTGAACTATATTTTGTATACACAGTATGAGTGTGAACTATATTTTGCTCACTTTATAATAGTGTGAACTATATTTTGTATACACTGTATGAGTGTGAACTATATTTTGCTCACTTTATAATAGTGTGAACTATATTTTGTATACACTGTATGAGTGTGAACTACATTTTCTTCACTTTACAATAGTGTGAACTTATTTTGTATACACTGTATGAGTGTGAACTATATTTTGTTCACTTTATAATAGTGTGAAAAATATTTTGTATACACTGTATGAGTGTGAACTATATTTTGTACACACTGTATGAGTGTGAAGTATATTTTGCTCACTTTATAATAGTGTGAACTATAATTTGTTTACACTGTATGAGTGTGAAGTATATTTTGTTCACTTTATAATAGTGTGAACTATATTTTGTATACACTATATGAGTGTGAACTTATTTTGTACACACTGTATGAGTGTGAAGTATATTTTGTTCACTTTATAATAGTGTGAACTATATTTTGTACACACTGTATGAGTGTGAAGTATATTTTGCTCACTTTATAATAGTGTGAACTATATTTTGCACACTTTATAATAGTGTGAACTATATTTTGTACACACTGTATGAGTGTGAACTATAATTTGCTCACTTTATAATAGTGTGAACTATATTTTGTTCACTTTATAAAAGTGTGAACTATATTTTGTTCACTTTATAATAGTGTGAACTATATTTTGTATACAGTGTATGAGTGTGAACTATATTTTGTACACACTGTATGAGTGTGAAGTATATTTTGCTCACATTATAATAGTGTGAACTATATTTTGTACACACTGTATGAGTGTGAAGTATATTTTGTTCACATTATAATAGTGTGAACTATATTTTGCTCACTTTATAATAGTGTGAACTATATTTTGTACACACTGTATGAGTATGAACTATATTTTGTACACATTGTGCAGATGCTGGGAAGGTTATTTTAGTTAAATATGTACTCACACTAAACCCAAACCCAAACACTAAGACAATCCCTAGAAGACTCAAGGTTGTGTTAAGATTAACAGCACAATTACTGTGACAGCCTACAGCTAGTCTCGCACTGCCAGACTCTCTAGGGAGAGAACCACCTAAAATATTACAGGAAAGGTAATTTGACAGACTCACAAAGGGACCAATCACAAGTCTGCTCTTTTGGCATGACGTGTAGAGGGAGTCTTTATGATTCACGTTGGACCAGTAAGACCCAGTACAAAACAATACACGTAAGTGCCTATACGTGGCTGTATAGTGACTCTAATACACATTCTATTGTGCTCTACTGCTTAAATACATTGCTACATTTGTATGTTAGGCATTGTCATGTTGTTCTGCAAACTCTAAAAGTACCCACTGCTAGGCAATACATCTAATTTGATCATTGTCATCAACAAAACTAAGCATTAATCACAGCAGAGCAGGGGAGCTCTCATTTAGAATTTACTCGCAGGCCTCTCCAAGACATTTGGACATATATCAACATGCGGCTCCACCAACCAGGACAGGTCAAAGGGGTCAGAACAAAAGTATCCAGACAGTTCCTGCATGTGCAGAGGTGATACGGCCAGACAAAGGAGTGGCTCGTTCATCACGAGATGTTGTTAAGACTAAAGCTTTTCTCTTTGGCTGTCGGCAGGGTGCACAGTGCGGACTAATTTACGAGCCACAGGGACATTAGTGAAATGAGTGGAGAGGGCGACAGGTCCTCCAGCGTAATGGCTACCAAGGAGAGGTGTATGCTGGAAGCCTTTAAAAGCATTCTTCGCATGGAACAGAGAGAGAGAGGGGGATCAGTTCCTGGGTTAAAGACAAACCCATGTTCTTGGGTATTGTTCTCCCTTAAAACAAATAACTGCCCCTACCCAGCACCAGCCTTCTCCCAAACCTCCACCTTCAGCCCAACAGCCACCCCTTATGGGACACTGACTTGGACAGACACTCTCATCCAGAGCGGTTAACAGCTCTTAAAGTTCAAGTTCAAGTTCAAGTTCAAGAAGTTTATTGTCATTTCAGCAGTATATAGTGTTTACAGTACACAGTGAAACGAAATAGCGTTCCTCCAGGACCAAGGTGCTACATAAGACAATACACAACATTAAAGTGCGACTAGTGTAAAGCTAGTGCAACATGAAACAGTGCACACGCATTAAAGTGCAAAGGACATAGAACACAAAACAATACACAACATTAAAGTGCAACTAGTACAATCTAGTGCAACATAAACCAGTGCATACACATTAAAGTGCAGAAGATATGGCTAAGAAAAATACAAAACAATGTCCCTACAGTACAATACAATACAATGTAATACAAGACAAGGCAAAAACCATAAGTACGGAGGGGATGAGGGAGAGAGACACTGCAATTTAAAGTGTATTTGTGCTGTAAACGGTAACTGGATGTAAACATGATGTAAACCGGATATGTGAAAACATTTACAGTCCAACAGACCAGTGTTTGTGTGAAGTGTGTGTGTGTGTGTGTGTGTGTGTGTGTGCTTCTTTCAGTCCAGTCTTAGTCTCTAGGTGTTCAGGAGTCTGATAGCATGTGGGAAGAAGCTGTTACGGAGTCTGGATGTGAGGGCTCGAATGCTTCGATACCTTTTTCCAGACGGCAGTAGGTTGAAGAGTGTGTGTGAAGGGTGTGTGTGATCTCCCACAATGCTGAGTGCTTTGCGAGTGCAGCGAGTGGTGTAGATGTCTGTAATGGAGGGAAGAGACACACCGATAATCTTCTCAGCTGTCCTCACGATCCGCTGGAGGGACTTGCGATCTGCCACAGTGCAGTTCCCAAACCAGACAGAGATGCAGCTGGTCATGATGCTCTCGATGACTCCTCTGTAGAAAGTGGTGAGAATTGGAGGGGGGAGATGAACCTTCTTCAGCCTTCGCAGGAAGTAGAGGCGTTGCTGGGCTTTCTTTTTGATGTTACTGGTGTTAGTGGACCAAGTGAGATCATCCGCTAGGTGAACACCAAGGAATTTGGTATTCCTGACAATCTCCACAGCAGAGTTGTCGATGTTCAGCGGCGAGTGCTCACCCCTTGTTTTTCTGAAGTCTACAACCATCTCTTTGGTTTTGTCCACGTTCAGAGACAGGTTGTTCACTTCACACCAGTCAGTTAGCCGCTGCACCTCCTCTCTGTATGCTGACTCGTCGTTCTTACTGATGAGACCCACCACAGTCGTGTCATCAGCGAACTTGATGATATGATTTGAGCTGTGCATCGCTGCACAGTCATGGGTCAGCAATGTGAACAGCAGTGGACTGAGCACGCAGCCCTGGGGGGCTCCAGTGTTCAGTGTGATGGTGCTGGAGGTGTTCCTACCGATCCGGACTGACTGAGGTCTCCCAGTCAGGAAGTCCAGGATCCAGTTGCAGAGAGAAGTGTTGAGGCCCAGTATATTCAGCTTCCCGATCAGATGCTGAGGAATGATGGTGTTGAATGCTGAGCTGAAGTCTATGAACAGCATTCGGGCATATGTGTCTTTCTTGTCCAAGTGGGTGAGTGCCAGGTGCAGCGTGGTGGATATGGCATCGTCCGTTGAACGGTTAGGACGATACGCGAACTGTAGAGGGTCCAGTGTGGGGGGAAGTAGGGTTTTGATGTGCCTCATGACGAGCCTCTCGAAGCACTTTGTGATGACCGATGTGAGTGCAACGGGACGATAGTCATTGAGGCAGGACACAGAAGAATTCTTAGGCACCGGGATGATGGTGGTGTTCTTGAAGCATGTTGGAACAACGGCGCTGCTAAGAGAGATATTGAAGATATCAGTGAAGACATCAGCAAGCTGGGCTGCACATTCTCTGAGCACTCTGCCAGGAATGTTGTCTGGTCCAGCAGCTTTCCGCGGGTCAACTCTGCATAGAGTTTTCCTCACGTCGGCTACAGTAAAAGACAGCACCTGGTCGCTGGGAGAAGGGGTGGACTTTCTCGCCGTTACATTGTTCTGTGCCTCAAACCGTGCGTAGAAATGGTTCAGCACGTCTGGTAGGGAAGCATCTCCGTCACAAACAGGTGGTGTAGTCTTGTAGCTGGTGATGCTTTGGATGCCCTGCCACATGCGCCGAGTGTCTCTACTGCTCTGGAAGTGGCTGTGGATGATCTGGCCGTGTGCACGCTTTGCCTCTCTGATAGCTCTGGAGAGTTTGGCCCTCGCTGTTCTCAGGGCCGCCTTATCGCCTGATTTGAAAGCAACGTCTCTAGCCTTCAGCAGCACACGCACCTCTGCATTCATCCACGGCTTCTGGTTGGAGCGGATGGTGATGGTCTTGGAGATGGTCACATCATCGATGCACTTCTCTATGTAGCTGGTCACTGATGATGCGTACTCCTCCAGGTTGATTTTGTCGCTGTAAGTTGCAGCCTCTCTGAACATGTCCCAGTCAGTGCACTCGAAACAGTCCTGCAGAGTAGAGATTGCTTCTGATGGCCAGATTTTCACCTCTTTCAGGATAGGTTTCGATCGCCTGATGATGGGTCTGTATGCAGGAATTAGCATAACAGACATGTGATCTGAGTGTCCGAGGTGGGGGCGGGGCTCTGCCCTGTACGCGTCTGGAACGTTTGTGTAAACAAGATCCAGCGTGTTCGCTCCTCTCGTAGCAAAGTTCACATACTGGTGGAATTTAGGGAACACTTTCTTGAGATTTGCATGATTAAAATCTCCAGCAACAATAAACAGACCATCCGGGTGTGTGTTTTGGAAGTCGCTTATGGCTTCGTATAATTCCCACAGCGCTTGTTTTGTATTTGAATCGGGAGGGATATAGGTTGCGATTAAGTAAACAACGGAGAATTCTCGAGGTAAATAAAAAGGTCTACATCTCACAGCCACAAACTCCACTAACGGTGAACAATAAGCAGAGACCAGCACAGAATTCTTACACCATTCAGTGTTAATATAGACACATAAACCACCACCGCGAGTCTTACCGCATAGCGCTGGGTCTCTGTCGGCTCGAAATGCGGCTAGCCCATCTAGCTGAATGGCGGCGTCGGGAATACTGTCGCTGAGCCATGTCTCCGTAAAAACAAAAACACAGCAGTCTCTGTATTCTCGCCGTGTAGTTCGCTGAAGTTTGATATAGTCCAGTTTATTATCCAGCGAGCAGACATTGGAGAGAAAGAGAGAAGGGATAGCTTGCCGGCTCGGGTTAGCTCTTAGCCTAGCACGGATCCCCCCTCGCTTGCCGCGCTTCTGTCTCCTCTCACACCGCTTGCGTCGTCTCCTTCCCCGGCCGCCGGCATCAGGAAACGTCGAGGCTTCAGGGCTAGGCCTCCGAAGCAAGCGGAGGTTCCGCAGCGTCTCCTGGAGGTCATCGCTGATACTGTAAATTTCCTGTTTGCGATATTGAAGCAGTGTCTGGCGGTGATATATACGTACTGCAGGTGTTCCTGCGTCCATATATTATAAATAAAATGAAAAAAAAAACGTTTTTTAAACAAACAAAAAACCCGCTTGGTTCCGGAGCGGCCGCTGCACACGTGTTGACGCGCGCGCCGCCAGCTCAGTTAGGGGACATATTTTGGGAAAAAAAATACACATTTGAGTGCATTAGCATGTTAATTAAAGAATCCTGAGCCCACCAACCCACAGACTGTGAAACAAGACAACCCATTTTGTTTGTGATTCTTAAAAACATGGGATAAAACGAGTCATTCTGATTTAGTGGGTTACAGAAAATGAATGAATTAATTAAAGGTACATTGTAAGACAACTGTCACTGTTGTGGTACCATTTGCTGTCACTGTGGTGGTACTCTCAAGGGTACATAGTCAGCACCTTCAATGATTCATTATCTGTAACCACTTTATCCAGTACAGGGTCGCGGTGGGTCCAGAGACTACTTGGAATCATTGGGTGCAAGGTGGGAATACACTCTGGAGGGGGTGCCCGTCCTTCACAGGGCAACACACACACTCACACATTCACTCACACACTCACACCAGAGCACCTGGAGGAAACCCACGCAGACACAGGGAGAACACACCAAAATCCTCACAGACAGTCACCCGGAGGAAACCCACACAGACACAGGGAGAACACACCACACTCCTCACAGACAGTCACCCGGAGGAAACCCACGCAGACACAGGGAGAACACACCAAACTCTGACACAGACAGTCACCTGGAGGAAACCCACGCAGACACAGGAAGAACACACCACACTCCTCACAGACAGTCACCCGGAGGAAACCCACACAGACACAGGGAGAACACACCACACTCCTCACAGACAGTCACCCGGAGGAAACCCACACAGACACAGGGAGAACACACCACACTCCTCACAGACAGTCACCCGGAGGAAACCCACACAGACACAGGGAGAACACACCACACTCCTCACAGGCAGTCACCCGGAGGAAACCCACGCAGACACAGGGAGAACACACCACACTCCTCACAGACAGTCACCTGGAGCGGGAATTGAACCCACAACCTCCAGGTCCCTGGAGCTGCGTGACTGCAACACTCTCTGCTGCACCACCATGCCGCCCAGTACCTTTATTAATCTCCATGATATATAATGCTCTTATTTTACACAGTTCTGGAGAAGAGAATGGAATGTACCTGACAATAATGTATCTCTACAATACCTTTTTTTCTGAGAGTGTATGAATATGAACCCTGGAGCGTGCCACCACTGTGACCATTTTTCTGACAGTGTACATAGAGCAGAGCCTTTAAAATTGCTCCGCCTCCTCGTCTGAGTCTCTCCAATCACATCACTGGACCTATGTTTAGGTGACAGCGCACAGATTATGTTTAAACAGAACAAAACAAACACAGCAATGCAGTGTAATAAATACATATAGAGAAAGCGAGAACCGAGAAGAAAGAGAACCAGTGCTTCCACTCCTCGCTCCTCACTCCTGGGCTCTCGCACTGAACAAAGCTGTGGCTCATTCTCATTTAAAGGTACAGTCGCTGAAACTGGACGTTTTGAACAGTGTTTTTTAGACAGAGCGAGAACCGGGCTGTGGTGTTGAACCTTGTGGTATTTTGACCAGTATCCCAGATGTATCATTAAGACCCCAGAACTGTATTCTCTGGGGGAAATGGGTGTAAAAAGTCCCATTCAATTACTACTCTTTAAGAAGGTGGTCCATGGAGCCTTACATTATTCCAGACAATTCCAGGAATTATTAGCATTCCTTACTGCTGATCCTTATATTTGATTGTCCAAAATGACCATATTATGTAACGTGCCTGTTTCCAGGGGTTTACAGCACCAGAGGGGGCACTCAAGAGCAATGGACCTACCGATAGGGGAACTACCACTATTGCTGGGGTGATAATGTATCTTCTCTCACAGAGGGGTGAAAGGGGTCTGGAATTCTAACAGAAAGGTAGAAATATCAGCCCTCTAGGCCTGCTCCTGTCTGCCTAGAGCACCGGCTGCTGTCCCTTCTCCGACAGGTGTGAGAAAAGATGCCAGAGGTGAAGCTCAGGTCGTACTTAGAGGAGCCTGACACAGAACAACCATTAGCAAGCTCCACCAACTCTCAGCACTCAGCTAACCATGCTCAAGCTGGCAAGGCCAGGGTGGGCTGTAGTCAGCAGTCATTAAATTAGATTGTAATCCAAGCTGAAATAACTGTTTGCTCATTTACTCGGGGATGTCCGGGGCCACTGAAGTGTCTTCAGCAGCGAGTAGACATTGATCTTGACTTCCTCTAATTGAACGGCGACTTGCTTGTTGCAAGTTCCCAAAAGTTACTGGCGCATCAGTAACCAGGACGTTTGCGGTTTGTCACAGGTCGTATGAAGATCCAGAGCTGTCATAGTTCATAGGTCTTGAAATGATTCCAGGGTTTAGTTCCAGTATGGTAGGCACAAACAGCTTCAGAGACAAGATTCTCCACTCTGGCAGAAAGTACCATCAAAAATTAAAGGAACACTAGGTAAGATTTGATATTTTTGCTCCTGGGCTCCCCTTACAGTTCCAGAGTGTAATTCACATTTACAGCACTGTCCTGAAACACAAGGTGGAGGAAGGAGATGTGGTGTCCTACCCTCCTCCAAAAATGACATAGTGCAGTTTCTACAGTGTGAGCACGTGTTTAAATAGAGCACATATACGTATATTCATTCACTCATTCATTCATTGTCTGTGACCGCTTATCCACTTCAGGGTTGTGGTGGGTCCGGAGCCCACCTGGAATCATTGGGCACAAGGCAGGAACACACCTTGAACGGGGGTGCCAGTCCTTCACAGGGTGACACACTCACATTCACTCCTACGGACACTTTGGAGTCGCCAGTCCACCTACCAACGTGTGTTTTTGGACTGTGGGAGGAAACCAGAACACCCGGAGGAAACCCATGCAGACACAGGGAGAACACACCAAACTCCTCACAGACAGTCACCTGGAGCAGGAATCGAAACCCACAACCTCCAGGTCCCTGGAGCTGTGTGACTGCGACACTACCTGCTGCGCCACAGTGCCGCCCCTTCACAAATATATATATGGCAAAAATCAGAACAGAGAAGAAAGAGAACCAAGCAAAATTTACTAAATAGTAAAGCTTCTGCTCTTTGCTCCTCACTCCTGGGCTCTCGTGCTGAACCCAGCTGTGGCTCATTCTCATTTAAAGGAGCAGGTGTTGAAACAGGCCGTTCTGAACAGACATTGTTTAGACAGGGGAAGAACGCTGCTATTTTGTTGTTTTTGTTTTCTGTTTGATCCTTATGGTGTTTTAACCAAAGCATGTCACAGACATGTCATTAAGACCACAGAACTGTGTTAATATGTGGAAAAAATTATATAATATGCCCCCTTTCAGGTATGTATATACACGCATTTCACGGAGACTAGGATTTAAACATTAATCTAGTTTTAATTCTCTATGATATTTTATATTATAGTGAACATTTTCCACAATGTTGCCTTTACAAGTTTTAAGTTTGGAAATGTAACCACATAACACAGAGCTCATACATTTTCTGTAGACAATTTTGACCAATCAGAAGCAAGCAAACACCTGTGCATTGTGACATCACATTAAAAAGCACAAAAAAGTGAGCCTGGACTTAATTTATAGAAAATAATCACAATAAAAAAATTCCAGTCAGTTTTTTAGGCTGAAAATATTCAGTTGCTTATTGCACAGACCTACATTTAAAGGTAAAAACTGAAACTTTATACCCTTCTCCTAAAGTTACCTAGTGCAGTTTCCACAGTACTGAGCCCAGAGTAGCAATGACAGATCTCCCTGTTACAGGTCAGTGAAGCATCATAATGATTTTGAAGCTGAACTTTTACGGTAAAAATTCTACCGAGCGTTGCTTTAAGGAGTGGTCCCAAAAGTGGAGTAAAGACCCTAAAGGCTTTGTGTGAAAACCGTTTAAGAGAACTTTGTAACAAGTAAGATCTCTTGTTATAAAGTGCAGAAAACTGGAATTATAGCCAGACTAGTCACTATTAATGGAACGAAAGTAAATGTAGATGTAGATGTGTGTCTGTCTCTATCTGACCATGTCTGGTTGATTAAACTGTACACACCAACCCATCATTGTAACATCAAAGCCCTCACTGCATAAACAGCGTTGGTAAAGAAGTAGGTGGAGGGGACAAAAGGAAAGGAGGGATGGAGAGAAGGAC